>NW_005364671.1:2024719-2043705 GCF_000412655.1 Myotis brandtii
GCCCGTCACCCTTCAGTCGGACGCCCGTTGCCCTGGCAACCGTCGCGCCGCGTCTTCCTGGGCAAGCTCCCTTTGGCCCGCAGATCCTACCGCCCGCTCCCCGCTGCCCCGCGATTTTCGGGTGGGCTCAGAGGCGGAGGGACAGCAAAAAATGGCGGAGCGGAGCCAGACGGCGCTTGAGGCAGGTCTGTGGGGGCGTTCGGCCAGGGGAAGCACCGAGGCTGCACCTCAGTCCTGGGCCTGAGGGGACCGGGGCTTGTGTGTGGCCCTGCTGCGGAGGAGGCGCCGCCGTGTGTTTGCGCAATGGGGCTATGACCTCGGGGTCAGGGGTCAAGGGAGGTGCCTACCCCTGGAGCGGCCGGCGGGGACCTGGGGTCCCGGTGGCGCAGGGGTGTATGGAGGAGTGTGCACACCCCTGAGTGAACACGGACCTAGAAAGGGCTGGGACCCCAGGGAGGATACGGGACTGATGGGGCTCATAATAGGGGTAGGCTGTGTCCTGGAGAGGATATACACAATCCCGTGGGAAAATGTGGGGGCTCCCTAAAGGGCATGGTTTGGGGAGAGTGGCTCCGATTCTGAGGAGGCAGGTGTATTTAAGAAGAGTGTTACTTCATATCCAGCAGTGCCATGGAGGGGGATATACACCGAGTATTTGTGTTTTGAGGAAGTCTAGTGCCTTAGGGTCGCCCCTGGTCACAGAGAAAAGTATACTCACGTGGGAACATAAAAGGACAAGAGCCCCAGTCCTTCAGAACCCTGCCCAAGGAGGCTGGAGCCGGAGTGTGAGTGTGTATGGGGTCAGTGAGCTTGAAGGTCATGCAGAATCCAAGGGGAGCATATCCACAGATCTATGGGTGGAAGATAGTCTCTAAGAGGCAAGAAGACCCATAGGAGGAGAGATCCAGGATCATATTCCTGAGGTGACCCCCTTGTAGACATGTCTGTGCTTGGAGAGAGAGTGACCCAAATCTTACAGGATCATAGAAGACAGCAAGGATTTTTACAGTCCTGTGTATGTGAGAAGGAGTTTGTCCCTCAAATGGGTGGGGAACAGAAGAACTGGAGCCTCAATACAAGTGATATCTGGGTGTGTGTAGAAAAGCAGTGGTTTGGGGGATATGAGTGGTGGTGGGTGATGGACGTGGTATACAAGATCTTGTATATGTGTCCTGATTAGGTATTTTGGTTACAAGAGTGACCCACTTGAATTATCCAGTCCTTGGGGGTTGGGGAGAAAGGGGGTGGTTTTGGTAAGACCATTCAGTGATTGGCACTAGAAACTATGAAACTATCAAGAATGGTTCAAGCGACCATTATCTCCCAAGACCTGCATGGTTTCTCTTTCTTTTGTGCCATCTTTGTTTCTTCCAAAAAGTAGTTCCTCTACTCATTTCATAGTTTAAGTTCTCTCATAACTTGAACATGCTTATTCCTTCATTCATTTACTCAATAAGTAGTTATTGAGTGCTAACTCTGTGCCAGGAAACAAGTTAGGCACTGGAAACTCCCTGCTTATAATTTTGTTATCTTGTTCTTCCTCTAACCCTCCCATAGAATTACTGCCTTCAAATATATTATTTAATGTACTTATTATTTTTATTGCTAATTGTCTGTCTTCTTCCACCAGAATGTAAGATCCATGAAGTCAAGGGTCTGTTGTTTTTATCAATCCCACATGTCCAAAACTGTACCTGGTATAGAGTAGGTTATTAATAAGTATTGTTAAATGAATAAGTAAATGATCTGATATTGTCTAGAGGTTTAAGAAGCTTTCTCTGAAGAAATGGCATTTTAGCTGAGCTATAATCATGATTGAGTAAAGAGAAGGGCAAAGAGTGGGCCAGGAGAGGAAAATCATGTGCAAAGACCCTACGGTAGTAGGAAACATGACGTGCTGTATTTAAGGAACTAAGAGGATATAGGGCAGTAGGAGGAGAAAAGAGATAAGCTGAAGCAGATCTTGCAGGGTCTTACAAGCTATGATATAAATTTTGATAAAAAAATCCTAGGAATAACAGGAAGCCATAGAAAGCTTTTAAGTGGGAGCATGACATGATTAGAAAAAAAAATAAAACTCTGGCTATAGTGTGGAGAGCACAGAAGATACAAGAGTGGACATAGGGAGAATTGTTAGAAGGTAGCAGTAGAGATGGAGAGAAGGAATTAAGAAATGTTGAAGAGAAAATTAATAGGACTTCATGAGAAATGGAGCTGATGAAGAAGGAAGTATCAGGCATACTTCTAATTTTCTAATTTGTGCCGCTGGATAGTTGGTGGTGCCATTATGGAGATAGGGAGCCCTGGAAGGAACCTTGCCTAGGTTTGAGAGGGAAGATCATGAGTTTGGTTTTGGACGTATGGAGTATGAGTTATCTTTGAGATATCCAAATAAGTGGAGAGATTGACAAGGCAGTTGAATGAACACGAAAAGTCTGAGCTGGCATAGAAATAATTACTGAACTCACAGTGTGGATGAAGTTCCCGAGAGGGAGAGGAAAGAGTGTGGTGAGAAGAGGCCTGGGATGAAATGTTGAGTAGCTGCATTATTTTAGTGCCTTCCAAGGAGACGGAGAAATGTACAACCAGAGAGATAGAGGGCAACCAAACTAATGTTTCAAGATCAATGGCCTACTCAACAGATTGAATGCTGCCAAGTGGTATTGAAAGGATGACTGGAACAATAGATTTAGCATTATTGGTAACCTCAGTTGATCAAGGCAGGAGCCAAACCATTTATCTTCTGAATTACTATTAACTGGCTCAATCTTTGTGTCTTAATTCAGATTCTTAAGAGAGAGAATCTGATTGACACACATCATCTTTTCCCATCAGGTCATGTCATAGATGATAAGCCAGTGTAGGATTGACTGATTTTGGATTTAGGTGTCCAGCTATTGCTGGCTGAAGTAATCTGATACAAAATATGTCCTTTAGGTGATTTTAAAAATCTAATTAGCAATAGCTAACATTTATGGAGTGTTTATTATGTGCCAGACATTGTACTAAGTGCTTTATATGTCTTAATCTACTTCAGCATTATAACTACTTTCTAAGATAGTATCTCTATTTAATAAATATGTGAAGAAGTTTTGGCACAGAGAAGTTAAGCAACTTGCTTAAGATCTGCAAATAATTAGTAAGATGGTAGTTTTTTTTGGCTATTTTAGCATTATATAGACTTATTATTTGGCTTTCTATTTGTATTGAAATATACAACATACTGAAGAAATAATAGCCACGATGAAAATTCCTGCTGTACAGGAAATATTCTAAGCTAAGCATACATTAGCAGAGAAGAAGTAAAAAGAAATATGGCTCAGATCCTTATTTAAATTCTGTTTCTGTGACTTACTAGATGTTGACCTTGGATTCAAATATTCTGGTCAGTTTCTTCCTCTGTAAAATAGAGATGATATTTGTAGGATAGTTGTAATAATAGAGATAATATATCTGAAGAGCCTAATAAATATTTTCCCTCGTTCCACTGAAGCCTGAATATAAAATAATTCAAATGTATTACATATACTTTACATATAAAAGCAAGCTTTAAACATAAAGTAATATTAGACATTCTTCTTTTTGATTTTTCTTCATTGATATAATTGATTTGCTATCAGAAGAAAGGTAGACATCAAGATCTGGAGAATGTAGGATTGTTTGAATTGTGTTCATGGGACATGTCTTATATAAAGTATATTTTAAGGATTTATTGAAGGAGTACACGGACACAAACTTTTTTGGTCATGCATATGGACAGCTCTGTAGAAAGGTCAGATTGAGAAAAGAAAGTTTCTTCTTTTAAATATTGTACTTTAAAACAAGGACATGAATGTCAGAATTTTTCTCCCTGTCCAACAACTTGACTCTTAAAAAAAGAAACCTTATAGTTAATGAAATAATCAGGTAATATAGTGATTTAAATTAAAGTTAGTTATTTCAGTAAGCCAATATTTTGCCATTTGTTTCTTTCAGGCTCTTTATATATATCTTGTATTATCTCACAAAATTCTTGCAAGGGGATATAATTATTGAAGCTTTACATCTGAGAAAATTAGGGTTCAGAAAGATTAAGTGGTGTAACTAAGATTTCACAACCAATAATAACCCACCTGGCTCTAACTTCCATACTGATAGGACTACTCTACTCCGCCTCCTGGCTTTATTTTCTGGATATAAAATCTCATTAATGATAGGAGGGGATGGCACACTGTAGAACTTAAAATAACACCAATATTCTTATGTAGAGGAAGACAAATGTATTAATATGGTAAGTGCTCATTTGTTTCTAATTACTCTAATCATGGGGTTAATGAAGTTTCTCATTTTAGACATCTCTATATACTCATGGAGTAAATTAGTAATAGGTAGTAGAGATAAAAATAGCAGTTAACATGTGCTTGCTGCGTAGTAGGCATTTGATAACTATTTTTGGCCAAATGAATGAAACATTTTTTATCTATATATTTTTATGATTTAAATATTTGAATTCAGGATATTGGAAGCTGAGGATGTTGATGCAAATGAAGGGGAATATGGAGAAAATTTTGATATTTTACAAGACAAAATTTCCTAAATTGAATAGAATACAAACAGAATTGGTGAATTGTTGATGGAATAAGCTCATTTAAAACTTTATTTGGAAGTGTCTGTCTCTTTAGGAAACATGACACAGTAAATGTGACATGGGTTTTGGAATTAAACAGACAAGATTTAAAATTCCAACTTTATCACTTACTGTGCTTCTCTGAGCCACAGTTTTATTCATCTTTAAAATGGGATACTAAATCTTTACTCAGTAGGGTTCTGAGGGTTTACATAATTTACATGGTAGAATAGAAATTCTAACTCATTGGATTAATTAATACCTTCTATTCCCTGAGACATGCAGCTTCATATATGTTTAAAGAGCTTCTCTGATCATGTAGCTAACCCAGGTACTGAGGGAAAGCAACTTTATAAATGTGCATGGGTGGGACTTGTGTCCTAATGTCATAAATACATTAAGAACTTAAAATACTTTTAATTAAAATTGGAAGTATTATCCAAAGCAGTATTATTCCAACTTTCTATTTTACTAATGTCATTACCAGTATACCACCACAAGAATAGCAATGATTATGAGAGATGCTAGTAAAATGTTTGCAGCCTGATAAAAATGGTTGAAAATGTTTTGAACTTTCCTATAAGGCCTTATCTCTGTTTAGGTATTTCAGTGTTGTGGGGTCTTGATATGAAGCTCAGCGTCACTCTTATTATAGAACTGGATGAAGAATCAAGTGGTTTAGTAAAGGGGTTGGATAATACTTGTTCTTTTCTCTGAAGCGACTGGGTCTTTTAATTTAATGTAAAAGTAGTCTAAGATTCAACTTTGTAAAAACAAATTTCCCCTATATTTTGAGGAGGGAATTATGATCTAAGTTACTCTTTTTATTAATTCCTAGAAGCTTATTTAATAAGGTCCTAAGAAAGAGATATTTTCCTTTGTTTTACATCAACATTTGCAGAGTTAGGACTAATTTTAAATTGTGTTACACTGATTATATCTTTTCTGTCACTGGGAGATTTGTGTTTTGTGACTAGATCAGTAATTTTTTTAATTAGCTAATTTCTTCAATTAAGGATCTCAATAGAAATCGAGGTTTTGCATATATTTTTAAAAAATCTGAAGTGTTATGTCCTCAGACAATGAGTGTTTTAATTAATTAGTGAACCAGAATATCTTCTCAAGCAAGGAGAGAATGAGTGAGAAATTTTTCTTTACTATTTGTACATCTGTACTTTCAAACAAATGGGACTACACCACATTAAAACACTTTTACACAGCAAAACAAAACAAAACAACAACAACAAAACACACACCCATCAACAAAATGAAAAGGCAACCCACTGCATGAGAGAACATATTTGCTAATAATACATCTGATAAGGGGTTAATTTTCAAAATATATAAGGAAGAATTAATAAAACAACACTGAGAAGACAACCCAATTAAAAAATGGGCAAAGGATCTAAATAGACACCTCCAAAGAGGGCATTCTGATGGCCAATAGATATGAAAAGATGCTCAGTGTCACTACTCATCAGAGAGATGCAGATTAAAACCAGGAGGGTATATCACCTCATGCTCACCACAAGTGCTGGAGAGGATGTGCACTGTTGGTGGGAATTCAGACTGGTGCAGCCACTGTGGAAAATAGTATGGAATTTCCTCTAATTAAAAATGGAACTGCCTTTGACCCAGTGATCCCCCTTCTGGGTATACATCCTAAAAATCTGGAAACACCAATCAGAAAGAAGATATGTACCCCTATGTTCTATTTACAATAACTAAGATCTGGAAACAGTCCAAGTGCCCATCAGTAGATGAGTGGATCAAAGAGTTGTGGTACATTCACACAATGGAATACTATGTGACTGTATGAAAGAAGGAAATCTTTTCTTTGCAACAACATGGATGGATCTGGAGATTATTATGCTAAGCAAAATAAACCAGTCAGAGAAAGACAAATATCACAAAGTCACACTTGTAAGTGTAATCTGAAGAACAAAATAAAATGAGGAACAAAATAGGACCAGAGGCATGGATCTATGGAACAGACTGAGAGATCTCAGAGGGGAGGAGGATGGGAAGGATGGGAAGAGATCAACCAATCCTATCTAATAAATAGGGAATAATAAAAAACATAAAGCACATATGTACATAATTTGAAATGATGAATTTTTTTTTTTATAAATAAATGGGAGATGGCGACATAACCACGAAATGACATATGTCGAGTCTGATGTAACCCGAGGACTGTACTCTTGATTGTTATTCATCACTTTGAATATCTTGTGCCACTCCCTTCTGGACTGCATAGTTTTTGTTGAGAAATCAGCTGACAGTCGTACGGGCATTCCCTTGTAGTTAAGTAACTGCTTCTCTCTTGCTGCTTTTAAGATTCTCTCTTTGTCTTTAGCCCTTGGCATTTTAATTATGATGTGTCTTGGTGTGGTCCTCTTTGGGTTCCTCTTGTTTGGGACTCTTTGTGCTTCCTGGACTTGTAAGTCTATTTCTGTCACCAGGTAGGGAAAGTTTTCTGTCATTATTTCTTCAAGTAGGTTTTCAATATCTTGCTCTCTCTCTTCTTCTGGTACCCCCAGAATTCAAATGTTGGTACACTTGAAGTTGTTCCAGAAGCTCCTTGCACTATCTTCATATTTTTGGATTCTTTTTTCTTTTTGCTCTTCTGGTTGGGTGTTTTTTGCTTCCTCATATTTCAAATTGTTGATTTGATTCTCAGAATCCTCTACTGTTGAATCCCTGTATGCTATTCTTTATTTCAGTCAGTGTATGCTTAATTTCTAATTGGTCCTTTTTCATATCCTTGAGAGTCTCACTATGTAACCTTATAAACATGGTTTTGAACTCTATATCCAGTAGTTTGCTTTCTTCCATTTCTTTCATTTGTGACATGTTTCTTTGTCTCTGTATTTTGGCTGCTTCCCTGTGTTTGTTTCTATGTATTGGGTAGAGCTGCTATGTCTCCTTGAGTTGATAGAGTGGTCTTGTGTAGGGCCCAGTGGTTCAGCCTCCCCAGTCACCTGAGCTGGGAGCTCTAGGTGCACCCCTTTGTGGGCTGTGAGCACAGTCTTGTTGCAATTGAGACTTGATTGCTGTCGGTGTCACTGAGAGGAAGTGACCTACAGGCCAATTGGCTGTGAGGACCAGTTATGATTACAGTGGGAGAGCTGCTGTGCAGAAGATACCCCTATGGAGCAGGACTTGCTTCAGTGGGGCGTTGGTGCTCACTGAGTCTGCCCCTTGAGTGTTCGCTTATGGATGTGTAGAGTTATAATTTTGTATGATCTGACAATGACAGTGACCACTGGGTACACTGGCTCTTGGGTCTCCAGGGAAGTGCAGAGTCAGCTACTGCCTGGGGCCACCCAACTGGAGCTTCAGAGAGATTTTCAGATTCCTTCTCTTTGTGTTGGGTTTGGAAGTGCCCAGGTGAGGCCAAGCTATGAAGCAAGGCAGGCTGGTGCTGGTGCTGGGTCTTGGGCCTTTTATTGATATGTTGGGGGCTCCCTGACCCAGCTGCAGTTGGTTTGAGAAATTTTAGCCTGAGCAAGGACAGGCCATCCATATACATAGCTTGGGTGGAGCTGTAAATTGGATGAGCCATAGTCTTAGGGAATCACCAGGACAGAGCAAACAGAAATGGCTGGCAGTCAGCCCTGTGACTAGAGAAGTCCTGGCATTAGGCACAATTATCCCTGTGAGCACCTCCATCTGGGAGAAAGTTGCCCTTGAATTCCTGCTCTGATACCTGACAATCCAGTTCCTCATCATGTGTGTCTGTGCCTCTTAAGAGCCTCGCCCTGGTGCTGGAGCTCAGAGGAAGTGGGACGTTGTAAGTTCAGTTTGTGGTGCAGGTCCTTTAAGAGGAACAGTTGGGTCTCCAGCAGCCTCTGTGTTACTGAGCCCCAATAACGCACTGGTTTTTACAGCCCGTAATCCTTACTGCCCATAGGGACTTCTTTTCCCAACTTTGGGACCCTGGGCTAGGGGGTCTGGTGTGGGGCTGGGACCCCTTTCCGGGTGGCCTCTGCAGAGAGGTTCTCTCTCCTAATTAAAAAAGAAGTACACATGGGTGCTGGACCAGCCCATTCTATGCCTCCTCACCTCCTATCAGTATCAGTGTGCTTTCTTCTTTACTTCTCTAGTTGTAGGACTTTCATTCAGCCAGCTTTCCAGCGGTTCTGGATGGTGGTTATTCTGTATCTATGCCCCCATCTTCCTTCTCCCTGAATTTCTTTCTTTAAAAAAATTTTTTTTATCCTCTCCTAAGGATTCCATTGATATTTAGAGAGAGTGGAAGAGAGTGGGAAAGATAGAGAGAAATACCTATGTGAGAGAGACACAGCCATTGACTGCCTCCTGTGCAAGCCCTTTTCAGGGCCCAGGCAAAGGAGAAGCCTGCAACCGAGGTATGTGCCTTTAACTGGAATTTGAACCTGGGACCCTTTGGTGCACAGCCTGAGGCTCTATCTACTGAGCCAAGCTAGCTAAGGCATCCATGAACTTATTTTTAAAGAGCAAAGTTATGGACATACAGCTTTTTGATTTTTCTTTTTAAATCAGCAAAGCAACATCTCTTGATTTAAAACAAAGGGGAATTCTTCAGATAAATACCCAGAAATGGAATTGCTAGGTCATAGGGTAGTTCTATTTTTATTTTTTTGAGGAACCTTCATACTGTTTTCCATAGTGGCTGCACCAATTTATAATCCTCAGTAGTGCATGAGGGTTCCCTTTTCTCCACATCTGGCCACCACTTGTTTGCTGACTTATTGACAGTATCCATTCTTATAGGTGTGAGGTGATATCGCATTGTGATTTTAATTACATCTCCCTGATGATTAGTGATGTTGAGCATCTTTTCATATATATATGTTGGCCATCTATTTGTCTTCTTTGGAGAAATGTCTATTCATGTCCTCTGCCCATTTTTAAATCTGATTGTTTGAATTTTTTGGCATTAAGTTTTGTGAGCTCTTTATTTATTTTGGATAATTTACCCCTTATCAGATTTATCATTGATGAGTATTTTCTCAGTCAGTAAGTTGTCTATTCATTTTGTTGATGGTTTCCTTCACTGGGCAAAAATTGTTTAGTTTCATGTAGTCCATTTGTTTATTTTTTCTTTTGTTTCCCTTGCCTGAGGAGACAAAAGATATTGCTAAGAGTGATGTCAAAAAGAGTTCTGGATATTTATCCAAAGAAATCTAGAACACTAATTTGAAAACATTTATGCACCCCTATGTTCATAGCAGCCTTATTTACAATAGCCAGGATATGAAAACAACCTAAGTTGCTTTTATAAAGAAGATGTGGTGCATATGTATAATGGAATATGACTCAGTCATGCAGAAGAATGAAATCTTGCCATTTGTGACATGGATGGCCCTAGAGAGTATTATGTTAAGTGAAATAAGGAAGCGATAAATATTATTTGATTTCACTTACATGTGGAATCTAAAAAATAAACATTAAAACAGAAACAAACTCATAGATACAGAGAACAAATTGATGGTTACCAGATGGGAGGGGTTGGGAAGTTGGGTGAAAAAGATGAAAGGGGGTAGGAAGCACAAATTTCCAGTTATAAAAATTGTCATGGGGATATAAAGTACAGCATAGGGAATATAGTCAATAATATTGTAATAACTATGTGTGGTGCCAGGTGGGTACTAGACTTACCAGGGCAATAAGTTTGTAAGGTATATAAATGTCTCATTGCTATGTTGTACACCTGAAACTAATAACAATGTCAGCAGTAACTGAAAAATACATTTAAAAAGGTGATATAAATACCAGCATAGGCCTAGGTTAAGCTGTGAAAACTACTTATCTATGTGACATACCTGTCTGGGGCTTGTCCCCTCATTGTTCCTGACTGCCCTGATCATACTTGAATAGTGATATCCCATCAGAGCCTTTTCTTCCTGGGCAGGGCATCAAGATGCAGATCAGCCTTCTTTACATTTAAAATGAGCATATGTTGCCTCCTCTTTTTTTTTAAAGCTCTACCATGTGCTGCTTTTTGAGAAATTAATCCGTTAGTTTATGTAGATATACAATCATCTATTATTTCTTTCAGCCTACTTGGGAATTGAGGCATTGCATTTACACTAGACTTAGTTGAGGATTTGAGTGGTAGCAGTCAGGCTGTGTGATCTTTGGCATACATAATATATGGAAAGGACTCTGAGTCTCATTTTTTCTTACAATATATGGTACACGTACTAGTTTATTTCTATTGTCAATTGTGTAGCACTATATGTATGTAAGGTATGAAGGCATTTTTTTGTGATGTTATTTGTATAACAGCTTACTCTATTGTGACACCCTCTCTTTCTGGACAAAGAAACATTTTTAAGTACATAGCACAAAATATTACCTGGTACTAATACTAATTCTGTTGCAGTTACTACTCCTACTACTTTTAAAGTACTTTTAAGAACTGAGATTGAGTTTAGAAAAAACCAGGATTGAAGTGATTTTTATTGCTGTAGAACCAAAGTTCTTTCTCAGATGTTCTTTGAGTTGTTCTGGTAATGTGTGATGATCTTAGATGTATTTGATTTAGAACTACTTATGTTAGTAGTGAAACCAGTCAGAGGAAGCAAAGCCATTATGAGTGGAAATCCGATCAGACCAGGAGAGCAAAGACTTGGATCATTTTTTCTTTTGCTTCATACAGGCAGGCTTTTCTATTTAAAAAATTAACTTAAGCGATGTAATGTATAGCATATTGAGCATGATTAACAATATTGTGTCATATATTTGCAAGTTACTAAGAGAATAGATCTTAAAAGTTCTCATCATAAGGAAAAACATTTTGTAACTTTGTGTGGTGATGGATGTTAACTAAACTATAGTAGTCATTTCACAGTATATACACATATATCAAATCATTTTGTTGTACACCTAAGCTAATACAATGTTAAAGGCCAGTTATATCTCAATTAAAATAAAACCCAAAACAAAATAGTAACATCAACATGTTTTCATTTTGCCAGAAAAGCTCTATATCATTGAGGGATAAAGGTTTATGCTAGTGAGGACCAGTCTCTATTGTAGCTCTGCAAAGTTCTGGGAAACAGGGAAAATGCCCAAGGAGAAAATTGACTAAATGGCCTTTCAGTTCTATTATTTCCTCTTTCCCTTCAGAGTAATACAATGAAACTTGCCTCTTGGTACTCTCAGATAGTATGCTTAGAAAAGACTAGATAAATGGGCAGATAAAAACTTGATTCAATTGCATTCTTAAGAGTAATTAGAGAACAAGTTCAAGCTATTTTTATTTTCTCTGGGTTTTATAGTTCTAAACTGTTTAAAATAAGCTTAATATTGTTCAAAGGTAGACATATTTTTGTATTTTCTCTAAATATATTTATAAAATTGGTGAGTTACTGTTTTAAATAAGTTAATTTGCATATAGCAAAGGACTGTATTTCTTTCCTGTGAGTCTTCATATATACTTTTATTACCTTAAATAAATGCCCAGAAATTACTTCCGTGAAATAAAGTATTAAACGGCTAAATATAGCTCAAATTTATTATTTAAAAAAGGTTAATTATTTTGATTATACTTCAACACGTATTTTCAGTTATTTGTGTGGTTAAGAGCATGAACTCGAGGTAGATTGTCTGAGTTCAAATTCTGACTATTTACCTATGATTATTTAACAACTGATTGAGTTAATATTAGCAAAGTACTTAGTATAGTGCTTAACATATAAGTATTTGTTAAACACATTTAAAAAGTTATATTGTGAGGAATTAGATGACTTTCAAGTTCATAGTATCTGTACAGTATTTGAACAGGGTATGAGCTCAATGAACATTTTTGGATTTGTGGTTACCTTATACATTATATGTATATGGCATATTTTAGATGAATGATAACAAACACAAAAATGCTTACCATTATTTGTTGTTACATTGCTATTTTAGATAGCTTCTCACATTTTCTAGAAGCATTGAAAAATATATTTGATTTGTTTTCTGAATACTGATAACAGATTGCTTGAATCTCTTCTCAAAAGATATGTTAGCATGGCCACCTAATTATTAAAAACTGTTGAGTTGGTTTGTCTTTAGGAAGAACTGTTTTAGATAGTTCAGCTCTTGTTATCATAATGCTAATATAAAAGTGTTAACAATACCAAAGCTCTTTGGCTTATTTTTTAGAAAATGACATAAATAATTTCAAAACTCTTATGATTGATACTGTTTTTCTGCCTCTTCTTGATACTTGTGGATAAAATTAGTGTTACTCTAATGACTTGGCATGGAGTACTAACAAAGCACTGCAAAGTGATAAATATAGTTGACAATCATAGTTAGTATGTGCCGATATGTTTTGTAAATCTGTTTTTCCCCCTAGGGTACATAGATCATTTTCTTTAGCAGCAGGGAAGTGGTTTCCTAAAGGAATAAATGACTAAACCATCAAATCTTTTGTAGACTTTGGGGGATAGATATTAGATAGGCATTCCAGGTACCACACAAACATTTTCTTACCAAGAGATACGAGAAGAAAAAGGAAGGTTCTAATTTGGAATAACAGATAACTGGTGGTATGAGATATATTAGTATTTAGAGGATATAGAAGAATATAGGTATTTTTTGTTTTGTTTACTATGGGCATTGGTATCTCAGAAGTAAGTTCATTAAGTTTAGTAAAAAATTTCTGGGACTTTAAGAAGAAAGATTAGCAAAATATTTGGTTTTAAAGGAATGTAATATATATTATAAAAATCCAGTGGCCCTAATGGTATAACTACCGAAGACCGATCATCAGGAGGCTGCGTGTGTGGCGAGGCACATGTGGGTGGGCGGGGACTTGACTCTGGGTCTCCTGGCAGGGTGGGACTAGGCGGGAGTCCTGCAGCACAGTTTATACAGTAGTCCCCCTTTATCCACAGGGGATATGTTCTAAAATCCCCAGTGGATGCCTGAAACTGCAGATAGTACCGAATCTTGTATATACTATGTTTTTCTTAGACGTACATACCTATGATAAAGTTTAATTTATAAATGAAGCACAGTGAGAGATTAACAACAATAATGAATAATAAAATAGAACAATTATATCAATATACTGATAAAACATGTTAATGTGGCCTCTGTTTCTTTAAATATCTGATAAGTAATCTGGTAACTGAGAGGCCTACTGAGTGACTAATGGGTGGGTAGTACAGCATGGATAGACTGGACCAAGGGATGATTCACATCCTGGTTGGATGGAGTGGTACCATGTGAGATTTCATCATGCTACTCAGGATAGTGCACAATTTAAAACTTACTTAGTGTTTATTTCTGGAATTTTCCATTTAGTATTTTCAGACTGCAGTTGACTGTGGGTAACTGAAACCATAGATATCAAAACCATGTACAAGGGGGGAACTACTGTATTTGTGATTTCTTTTTCATCACTTCACTTCCTCAACTCACCATCCAAGTTACACCCCTATTGCTGTAAGGAAAATGTACTCTTTAAGGTCAGTAATTACATCCTAATTGCTAAACTCCAAGTTTCTTAGGCCCTTTCTATTACTTATTCTATCTTTTAATAATTTCCTTTTAGCTTCTATAACATGTCTTTTCTAAGCACATAGGACTCTAGGTGGGCAAGAAATGCTGGTTGAGAGATAGAATGAGTGATTTTAGGTAACATTTATTTAGATGTGTTTTCTTAGTCTTACTGACTCCTGTTTATTTATCCTGGTGTTGCCAAGATTCTACTGCTAACTCTCTTTTCTTGATCTATGTCCTTTTCTTTCTTTAAAAAAATATATTTTTATTGATTTCAGAGAGGAGGGGAGAGGAAGAGTGAGAGAGAGAAACATCAATGATGAGAGAGAATCATTGATTGGCTGCCTCCTGCATGCCCCACACTGGGGATCAAGCTCGCAACCCCAGGCTTGTGCCCTAACCACGACCTCCTGATTCATATGTTGATGCTCAACCACTGAGCAACACTGGCTGTGCTATGTCCTCTTCTTGAACAATCCCATCAATCCCATAGTTTTAATCTTATGTTTCTATCTGGGCAGTGATTATTCCATCCTAGACTTTTCTTCTGAGCCCCATACTCATATCCAAATGGGCTTTGTCTTTTGACTGGTCTATTTTCATAATGTCCTTCTTTTGTTTCATTTATGAAATATCCTGTGATGGTCTCATTATACATACATGCATGTATATATGTATATACAGGGTTCCCCCAAAACATGTATACACACTTTAACAGCTGATAACTCACTCAATTTTCACCCCTTTTTGGGTTTAACTGATTTGAAATAATGGGCGAAGCCAGACTAATCTTTGAACAAAGAAAATTTATCCTAAAGTGCCACTAGACTTTTTTTATGGGGCTACATAAAAGTTTACAGTACAAAACCGGAAGCAGTTGATGAATTGAGCACAAATATTAAATGAAATGATTCTTGATGTTTGTGATTCCATTGCTTCACATTATCAGCAGTGCCTGGACCAGAACGGTGATCAGTTTGAAAACAGGCATTGACAAAACAAATTATTCATTTCTGTAGATTCTTTTAAAATTTGAAAATGAACTGTGTGTTAATAAACACTGACTTTACAATCATTCAAAGTGTGTATACATTTTTTTGGGGGACACCTTGTATGTATAATGAGCATTCCTTTAATTCACTGTATTGTTTTTATTTCTCTGTATTCTTCTTTCTCCCTTTTATTTATTTATTTATTTATTTATTTATTTTTGTGTTAGAGATTTCCCAATAATGTCTGGAGGTGATCTCTGTCTGTACTCCCATACTTAAAAGTGAGACACTGAAAAGCTGATTGGAACTTTTGTGTTTGTAAAACTTACTTGACTGAAGGGAGGATGATTAGGCTGGGCCATTCTCTGGGGACCTTATACTGTTAGTATTCATAGATTCTCTTTGATAAGTAGTTTTTCCCAGAAAAGAACTCTTTAATTTTCCGCCTAATAGAGAAGAGCTGGGCTGCAAGAATTCTTGTTGGTGGGTGAGGGAAGGGGGCCAGGAAACTTATGATTTAGTGGATAGACTTTCACTTAATCTTCCCAATTTCAATAAGGTTTCCCCACTTTTAGCATCACCTGCTGTTTAATTCCAAAGTCCAGTTATAGTAAACATTAATGCTTCTCACAAATATTTCTAGTTCTCCTCCTATCTTTGAAGTTAAATGTGTCCATGTGATATGCTTTGGCTAATGAAAAGCAAGTAGAGGTGATGTGAATCACTTTGGAGCAGAAGCATTTAATTGGTGGTGTGGGATTCACTCCTACCATGGCAGTTATGTGATGTGTGCCTGGTGAAATGACCAGCATGTGGAGGATAGCTTCCCTAAAGAGTTGCTCATCTGAATAAGAATAAAGTATTGTATCAAACTACTGAGGTTTGGGAGTTGTGTAGTATGCCCTGGCAAATGTATTAAAGTTTTAGAAAGCTTAAATGATCTTTTGCCAAGATGGGAGAAGGGCAGTTTCCTGACTGTGTGGGGGTGAGGGAGGTGCTCTGAAGAGTAAATTTTTCTTAGTTTATCAACCAGCCCCCCTGCTTTTAGCTTCACCTGCACTTCCATTTTCAGAGGGATTCTTCATTTTTATAGTGAGAATCAGCCTGTTCTGGGCTTTGCTCTACTCCCACCATAGATTTGAGCTTCCATTGTTCTTTTTAGTTCTTTGTTCTTTTTAGTTGCCATTTGTCTGTTAACTTTTCAGCTTCCAAAATTTTATTGCCATCACCTCCTCTCCTACTCCCTCCCCCAACTTTGGGTTTATCATTTTTATTTTTTTCATTCCTGTCATTTTAGTGAAGTTTTCAGAAGGGAGCTGTGATAAATACCAGTGTTCAACATACCAGATTTAACAAGAGGATGGATTATGTTAACTTGGTCAGGTTATTTCATACCTGTGGTCTTTAGTTTATCTATCTATGATCTTTAGTTTGTTTATTTGTGATTAATAAATTATTTAGATGATCACCAGATTCTCTTTAGCTTTAAAAATTGCAGTGTTCTTGTTTTTATTCTTTGGTAGAGTATGGGCAATAAACAAAACAAAACAACTATTTAATATTTTGAGTACCCCCAAAATTTTATGCATTATTACAAATATAACTTCCCTCATTAATGATAAACACATGAGTTGTTTATGATAGTTTACAAATCCCCTGAAGTACAGAATGTGATATTTACTTTATTCATTTATTCAGCAGTATTTGCTTCTTATATGTATTCTTTTACAATAAATAAATGCTTAGTATGGTGTGATGTTGACTGATTTAGGAATTTTCTCCCTAATCCTTTGATTGTTAGTATATGACTTTCAAGTTTCAGTAGAACATGGCATTAGAGTCTTGTTGTTGATATATTCCTAGTAATTTATTTACAATGAGATTTATGTTCTCATCAAGTTGTAAAAAAGGATTTTTTGAGAGTCATAATATTGCTCATTCAAAATTTGACATCTACTTACATTTAATGTAAAAGTTTCATCAAGGACTCTATTTAGTAGTATAATTTTTATGATTTTAGAAGTATTTGAATTTCATTTACTATTCATTTTCCTTAGAATAATTCTTGTGATTCAAGGAATGGGAGTACTGGCGATATGCATACAGCAAAACCAAGTTCCATAAATGATCTGCGGTTATACTGCAACATTTAAAAGTATTTTCTTTGTCAATTTCTATAAATACCAAAATAATTGAAAAAATATTCATTATCAAAGTAGGTGTTTAAAGTATTAGTAAATTTTAATTTTACTAAGTTTTATGTAGTTTTGGGGAACTACTTAATCTTGAATATATCTTATCATTCACTATTTTTAGATTCTTTTCTCTTTAAAAATTACAATATTAAAGAACATCTAAGCAGTTTATATAACATTTAATTAAAGTATTTACAATAACAAGTACAACTAACATAAGTAGTCTTGGTAGCAGATAAAACTGAATTCTTAGAAACGTTACAACTTGATCTAATAGGAGAAGCATAGGGCACACTTGAGAACAGCCTGTTAGCCTTGAGCAGTTAATGTGTCATGGGATCAGACAGTGTTTTACAGAGGATATGGAGAGTATCAGTATATATGGTAGGCTAGTTAAGAGAAGAACAGTTTATAAAGTTTCTATTTATACTTGCAAAATAATTGAAAGCAGGATCTTGGATATTTTCAAGTCCATCTTCACAGCAGCATTATTCACAATAGCCAAGAAGTGAAATCAACACAAATGTCTTTCAGTGGATGAATAGATAAACAAAATGTGGTGAATATATACAATAGGATATTATTCAGTCTTAAAAAGGAAGGGAGTCATGTCACATGCTACAGCATGGATGAACCTTGAGTAATTATTTTAAGTGAAACAAGCCAGTTTTAGAAAGACTAATCATCTAGGATGCATCACATACATTATGTTAAAAATTCAGATAATATAGAAAATATAAAAGAAAACCACCTGTAAATAAATTTTCTTTAATATAACTACTATTAATATTTTGGTATATATACTTTATCCATGCATCTGATGTGTATGTATGTTTGTGTATAAACAATGTATATTTTATTTATGACTTACCTAAAATGAGGTATGTATAATCTTTTATAACCAGTTTTAAGAAAACACAGCTGTTTATTATGAAAATCTTTTCATATTTTCACATTATTATGTTTTATGATTGAGTAAAGTATAGATACACTGTAATTTATTTAATTTTCCCCTATTGATGGACATTTAGGTTTTTAGTTTTGTCTATTATAAACAGCACTGACACAGAATTCTTTTTATACATCTTTGACAAGAAAATAGTGGAATAGTGCCTTTGAGGTTCCGGAAGAAAATATTTTCAACCTGCAATTCTCTTTCCAGACAAACTTTCAGTTAATGAAAGGGTAGATTAAGGTCATGTTCAGAGATATAGTAAGTCAGAATTTGTATCTCTTAGGCTTCCTATGTCAGCAAGTTACTTGGGGACATATACCAGCAAAATTAAGGACAATGTGAAGAAAGAGAAAAGTGGATCCAATCCCAGAAGATTGTGAAGGAAAATCAGAAGTTGATGACTAAGCAGCAGGCCTAGAAAATTAATGAGTTCAGGTGAGAATAGGAAGATAGAAGATTCTTGAAAAAATACCTCTGAAGAAAAAAGGGGTTTTTATGTTATAGACTAGTGGCCCGGTGCATGTATTCATGCACATTGAAAGGATATTAATTAGAAGAAATATTTTTTATTTATTTATTTTTTAGAAGAAATATTTTAATATCGATTGCTATTCACCATTTCTCTATAATAGAAGTGTCAACCAAATTCATGATTGACAATGACAGATTGAAACACATGTGTGCGATTGGCGCCAACAAGAGCTTTATATGTATCATGCATGTGCGAGTCAACTTAGCTATATATATATATC
>NW_005364671.1:2044959-2049258 GCF_000412655.1 Myotis brandtii
GTCTGGTCACCCCAACTGCCCCCCTTGCCGGTCTGGTCGCCCCTCACAGCCTGTTGTTCAGTCGTTTGGTTGTCCCTCACTAACCCCCCTGCCGGCCTGGTTGTAGGCAGCCATCTTGTGAGGTGTGAGTGTTAATTTGCATATTACCTCTTTATTATATAGGACAGATGGCCATTAATGGGGGCAATAATGCAATCGGCCTGCCACAATACAAAATATTTTGAGAAAAGTGCTACGCATATGCATATGCTCATATAGAAAGAGTATATATGATTATGGAAGTCCTGTCTGAGGAAACAATGAGTGAATAACAATTCTCCAATTCAAATTTAAAAAGCGAATTAAATAATAATTCTATTTAATTACTATTTAATAATTAGTAATTATTAAATAGCATTAGTTGGCTCTACTTTGGGGAGTTCTTCCAGAATGAAGTATCTGACAAAGGAGCTGGTGAGTTAAGCAGGAGATTGAGATAAACCTAAGAAGGTCAGCTCCACAGTCAGATTACAGCCAGTTCTATTAAACAGCCACAATTGGCACCCTTACCCTGCCTTTCAATGCACCCATCAGGAGGACTGTACAGACCTGTTAAAAAAAGCAACAAAAGTCCAAAAGGTTACCATGGCTTTGCTTTGTTGTTGTTGTACTTCCATCAGCAGTAGTAGTAATATAATTGTCGTAGTGGTAATAGTAATAATATTAGAAACTGTCAGGCAGTGAACACCAGATATGTACAGAAACCATGCTAGGCTTTGTACACAAAATATTATTAACTAGAGGCCCGGTGCACAAATATTTGTGCACTCGGGGGGGGGTCTCTCAGCCTGGCCTATGCCCTCTTGCAGTGTGGGACCCTTCGAAGGATGTCCACCCCAGTGGGGACCCTCACCCCATGGAGGTTTGGCCAGCTGGGTGAGGGGCTGATGGCTGTTTTCAGGCTGGCCACACCCCCTTTAGGGTAGGGGGTCCCCACTGGGGTGCCTGGCCAGTCTGGGTGAGGGGCTGAGGGCCATTTTCAGGCTGGCTAAGCATCCTGGTGAGGTAAGCTCCCAGCCTCTCTTTTTTTTTTTTATTCTGGGATTTATTTACCTTCTATAATTGAAACTTTCTTGCCTTTAGCGGAGGCCTTTGGAAAGCGTGGCTTCCTCCATCGCCAGGGGCGACCCACTCCTGCTCGCTCCAGCTCCGTGGTCACGGCTGGCTGAAAGCAGGTATCTGGGGTTTGTTTACCTTCTATAATTGAAACTTTCTTGCCTTTAGCGGAGGCCTTTGGAAAGCGTGGCTTCCTCCATCGCCAGGGGCGACCCACTCCTGCTCGCTCCAGCTCCGTGGCTGCCAGCCGCCATCTTGGTTGGGTTAATTTGCATATAGTAGCTCTGATTGGCTAGTGGGCGTGGCTTAAGGCATAGCGAAAGTACAGTCAATTTGCATGTTTGTCTTTTATTAGTATAGGATTACTAGGGCCCCAGTGCAGAGATTCGTGCACATTGAAAGGAAATTAAGTAGAAGGTGGCTGGTGGGGCGGGGTTGGGAGAGACTGGGCGGACATGCCCTGGAGCCAACCTCCCGTGGTCCCTACCTGGCTGGCTGCACCTGGGGCTGCGCTGCGGCTCGAAGGGCATCTGTGGAATGAGCAGGGTCCCTCTAGCAGGTGGGGTCCCTGAACATGGCCTGCAGGGATCAGGCCTAAACTGGCTCTCCAACATCCCCCGAGGGGTCCTGGATTGCAAGAGGGTTGGTTCTCGGGTGACGCACCTTGGAATCAGGCTCCCTCCTCTCTGGTTTCGGGTGTGTCACCCTAGAATAGCTGCTGCCAAGTCACCGCAGTTTGGCAGCTCCTGCATTGAGCGTCTTTCCCCGGTGGTCAGTGCGTGTCATACCTAATGGCCGGTTGGCTGGTTGGATGATCGCTTAGCCTTTTATATATATAGATTGCATCACTCCTGTAAGGCAAGTATTTTCTTTATTTGACAGGTTTAGAGAGGTTAAGTCTTGCTCGGCATATAGCTTATAAATGTTAGAGTTAGGATTTGAAGCTTGGTCAGTTTGATTTCAAAGCCCATGATATTCCACTATGGCAAATGATAAGACAGGAGTGTCCAACCCTTGGGAGTCTTGACCTTGGCTCTGCATGCCAGGAGAAAATGCTAGGTAGGCAGAACACTTCTTCATTATGTCAGGTCACCTGCAGTGGAATTTCAGTGGTTACTTGCTGGCCATTTTCTTTCTTTTTTAAAAAAATTCTCTCCTGAGGATATGTTTAGAGAGGAAGGGAGAGAGGGAGGGAGGGGGAGAGAGAGTAAGAGAGGGAGAAACATCAATGTGAGAGAAACATAGATGTGAGAGAGAAACATCAATTGGTTGCCTCCTGTATGTGCCCTGACCAGGGATCAAACCTGCAAGCTAGGTATACGCCCTTACAAACCTGCAATCTTTAGGTGTGTGGGATGACGCTCCAACCAAGTGAACAACCCGGCCAGGGTGCTGACCATTTTCTTAATATTGATCTGATTATAATCTTTAGGGAATCTTTTATACTTGCCCTGAGTTTATACCATTTATGCAAAATGATAAATTCACTGTATGCAAATTAGCACTCTTCCAAGTAGCAGTAGAATGGTACAGAGATTGTATGAGTTTTTGTTATAAAATAGAATTTTATTATATCCAACACTATTGTATTTAGTAGTAAGGGCAGAGTTAGAATTAAATTTGTAACTGCCATGGGTTTTGCACATGTAAAAGGTATTCTTAATATTTTATCTTATTTTCTGTAATCATTATAAAATCAAATATGTAAATATGCTTTAGAATAGTAATTGCATTTCAAATTTGAATTTGTTTTATGCAGTTATTTAATCTGAGTTTCATTAAAAGAGAATAGTTTCTATAGCAACTACCACATCATTTGATATCTTTGGAATCTCTGAGATATGGAACACTTTCATTAAAAAGCAGGATAACATGGAGACTTCTGTACAGATTTAAATGTTTCAGAAAAACATTTTATATGTATTTATTTTTCCTAGTCTTTATCAAGTTTATTTTCTACTACATCATTTTTCCCTTTAAAAGTTTCCACCATATGTATTTGGAAATAAAATGTCAAAAGAATTCAATGAGGAGGTGGATATTGGAGAGAATAGTAGGAGTTAGTGTGAACTCCTTTCTGAATGAACTCCATCAGCACACATGTTATTTCCTTTTAGCAGGAAACCTGTTGGTTTTTCTCTTTGTAGATATTCTATTAGGTCTTAAAAATCATTTCTAGAAAAAAGATGATGATATATTATAACAGTATGAGAACAAAAATTAAAATAGAATATTAGGTCATCAGTACCAGACTCCTGTTCAAAGGTATTTTTAGTACTTTGTTTAAAAAATAAGTCAGTGCTAAGTAATGTGCACTATTTTTGCCACTTATCAACTGAAGAAAGACTATTTTCATACTTGAAAATAAATATTGGTTTCTGAAATCTATTCCTTAAAGTTCTCTCATTCATTGCAGTGTTATTTATAACTAGGGGACCAGTGCATGAATTCATGCACCTTGAAAGGAACTGTGGGCCATGAGGCTGTGGTGGCACAGGGGCGGGTCTTGGCCCATCCTCTGCGCCCCTGCCTGGCTCCTCCCATCACAGCCCCAGGTCCCCTCTCTGCTGGCAGCCCCGCTCCCACTGCCACCGTTCCCATGCGCTGATGGCGCCAGCCCCGCTCACACCTGCTGATGGCGCAGAGCAATTATGGCCGGCACCAGCAGCGGGTGCGAGCGAGGCTGGCACCAGCTGTGGGTGCGAGAGGCGGCTGCTGACCCCGATTGCCCCACAGGAGCAGGGGGAGGCGGAGAAGCCCTCAGGGGCGATCGGGGCTGGCAGCCACTGCTCGCACCCATTGATGGCGCTGAGCATTTGGAGCTTGCTCTGGGTGCCGGCAGCAGGTGCGAGTGGGGCTGGCACTGGCAGCAGGTGTGAGCGCCAGGTGGGACTGCAGTGCGCAGGAGCAAAGAATTTTCAGTAACCACCAGAGGCTCGCTCCGATGACAGCGACTGGCGTCCTGCCTTGGTCTGGCGCCACCCGCTCACCTGCTCCACCATCCTGCCGCAGCTGATGCCCACCATGTTCTGTGCTCTGCTGCCTGGTGCCGACGCCTGCCATATTCCGCACGTGTCCCCCTGGTGGTCAGCACACGTCATAGCGACCGGTTGTTCGGTTGTTTGGTTGTTCTGCCATTTGGTCTATTATCATATTAGGGTTTTATATATATACTAGGGGCCCGGTGCACAAAAATTTGTGCAC
>NW_005364671.1:2050100-2059484 GCF_000412655.1 Myotis brandtii
GGCCGGCTGAAAGTGTTACAAAGTTTCAAACTGCCAGCTCAGAGGCCGGCAGCGCAGGCGCAGGCGGGGAACGTTGGCTTCCTCCTTCAATGAAGGAAGCAAGCCTCATGTTCGCTTTAAGCTGCCTGGCTGCCAGCCGCCATCTTGGCTGTCAGTTAATTTACATATCTCCCTGATTAGCCAATGGGAAGGGTAGCGGTCGTACGCCAATTACCATGTTTCTCTTTTATTAGTGTAGATAGATAGCCAAGATCTGGAAACAGCCAAAGTGCCCATCAGTAGATGGTTTGCTGGAATTAATGATTATTAAAAGTCTGTATGCATTTTTTTGGGACACCTGTATATAATCATTAGATGAGTTGGAGTGGATAAAAAGGTTGTGGTACATTTACACAATGGAAATACTACTTGGCCATAAAAAAGAAGAAAATCTTACTTTTGCAACAGCAGGAATGGACCTAAAAATTAGTATGCTAAGTGAAATAAGCCTGTCAGAGAAAGAAAAATACCATATGATCTCACTTATATGTGGAATATGATCAATAAAATAATTTAACAAAATAGAAACAGCATAGATACATAGAACAGACTGACAGCTCTCAGAGGGGAGGGTGGTTGGGGGAATTAGTGAAAAAAGATGAGAGAATTAAGCAAAAAATATATGTGTCACATAGTCATGGCCAACAGTATGGGGAAAGGTAGGGGAAAGTAGTTGTGGTGGGAGGTAGAATTGGGCAAAGGGGGGATAATTGTGGATGGAAAGAACCTTGACTTTGGTTTGTGAGAGCATGATGCAGTATGCAGGTGATGTTTTATTGAGTTAAATACTTGTAACCTGTATATATATATTTCTAAAAAATATATTGTTATTGATTAGAGAGGAAGGGAGAGAGATAGAAACATCAGTGATAAGAGAGAATCATTGACTGGCTGTCTCCTGCACGATAAAGCCCGCAATCCGGGCATGTGTCCTGACTGGGAATCAAACTGTGACCCCCTGGTTAATAGGTTGACGCTCAACCACTGAATCACCATGGCTGGGCAACCAGTATGGTTTTATTAACCAATAACATCCCAACAAATTCAATAAGTAAGTAAATAATTAAAATCAAAACAAGCTTATATTCATACTCATATTAAGAGAGAAATTGGGGATTAGGCAATAGGTTTGTTTTAAAGCCAATTCTCTTAACTACATAAAGACTCAACAAATAAGTGCTTTATTTTTAATATATCCAGTTCTGCATTTGCACTCCATATATTTTTTAGAGCATTCTCAGTTTTTTAAGGCAAATTAATAATTTTCTCAATTGTAGTATAATGTGTTTTCTAACTTGTTTAGAAATGGCTGAAATTATGGATGCTTCTCTTATTTGGAACAGACTTCATTTTGATTCTTTTAATCACAATAACTCGAGACAAATAAGAAGGGGTTTACATCCTTTTATTTTCAATAAAATTTGGTGCCTCCATATATTTT
Organism: Myotis brandtii; assembly: GCF_000412655.1. Lineage (NCBI taxonomy): Eukaryota > Metazoa > Chordata > Mammalia > Chiroptera > Vespertilionidae > Myotis > Myotis brandtii. The sequence continues at coordinate 2,051,581 of NW_005364671.1, forward strand.
GGTATTATCTGTTCTGTTCAGCTTTCTTCTGCTGCTTATTTCCCCTTCATAGTCTAAGCCATCCTGCAATTAAGGCATTGTTTGGCTCGCTGCATGTTGGGTGTCAACGCAGAAGGGTTTTGTTTTCATCTCAAGCCAGACCATGGGGATAATCATATGATTGTTTCAGGGAAAGGAATTTTCATCTTCATCTCAGGGCATAGGTTACAGTCTGGTGATGAAATCTACTTATAATCTCCCTGTGGTTTAATCCACATATCAAGGTCCCAAAGAACCTTATCCAGCTACATTCCATTAGATATAAAACAAAAGACAAGTTTGTTCCTCAGAAGATTAGAGAAACATTTGAGAAACAGTCAGGATTCCTAAACAAAGGAACTTCAACTTGAAATGTTCCTATAGTTTTTACTGTCTTAATAAAATCATTCAGCTATTTTACTGAAGAATAATTCTTATAATATTAGTATACTAAGTTCCTGTGAGAAGGAAATATTGTTGGATGACCAGTATAAGGTAGGCTTTTTGGTATTCACAAAAAGATCACATTACAGGGTCTAATAAATATTAGAGAGTAATTTAATTATTTACTTTACAAGAGGGCCAATGCACGAAATTCGTGCAAGGGGTTAGGCCCTCGCAGCCAAGGTGGCTTGCCTCGGCTCTCGCAGCCCTGGCTTCACCCAGAAGGTCGTCTGGAAGTTTGTTCAGCTGTTTGCTGTAATTAGCATATTGCGCTTTTATTATTATAGATAGGTATTGAGCACCTATTTTATATTAAATATTGTGCTTCTCACTATAATTACAAAGTTGATGAAGATATTTTCCCAGCTTACAGTCAGGAGAGATAGATTAATTTTCATGTGATTATAGTATTGCCTAGTACTTACAATGACAAAAGTATATATAAGATGCTGTGAAAGTACAGCAAAGGGATATCTATAGAGTGTCCCAAAAGAATGTATATAAAGTTTAACAGTGGATAACTCAATTGATGTTTCTTTCTTTTCAGATTTAACCCATTGGAATTAATAATTATTCAAAGTGTGTATACATTTTTTGGGGACACCTGTATATAATCATTAGGTGAGATAGAGAGGAGGTCAGAGAAGTTGTCTCAAATGAGTTAATCCTTAAATTCTAAAAGATATGTTGAAGTATATTTTCAGGAAGACATTTTTAAGATTTAAACATATGTATAAACTTTGCCTCTGTTCTACTGCTTAGTTATTAAAATTTTGAATTATGAATATAACTCAGGTAGATATGATTAACTATATATATATTTTAAGAAATGTTACTTTATACTGTATTGTGAAGGTATGATATAATGATTCCTTGCCTGAAAATAATTTTTTTTCTAATTATTGTGACAAATTAAGTTAAACTTGGTTTGCAAAATCTATGTTTTGTTTAGCATAGAAAAATCTCTCATAAGTATTGTTATTTCTCTATGCTGCTCTGGAAATCTAATTTTCTAAAGGCTAACCCCTCCCTCTTTCAGCTGCTAATTTAATAATTTCTTCAGTTTCTCTGTTGATGACTTGGAATATTGTAGTCATGCTTGTCTTCTGCTTAATGTGGCATGTGCATAGATAGCCTCTGGCAGCTCACTTGGTAGAAACACAAGTTTTTTTCACAGCTGGAAGTAGACTGATTGCTGACCTTCTGCATAAGAGATTAGCTTTATCTATAGAAATGCAACTTTCTTGAAAATATTCGAAACTTTGAGAACTAGAACATATGCCTTTAGTATACAATACATAGATATGACCATTTATTTTGATAACTGCTGTAGTTACCATTGAAGGAGCCTGGATTGGAGACAAAAGACATTAGAAGTTTCCAACTAATTCTTTTTAAAAGAACTAATTTCTTACAGAAGAGTCTCTGTAATTGTCTTTCATTTTGATGAAAAATTTAAGATGAAGGGATTTGGGGCTGAGAGCAAAGATTATTTTTCTCAGTTGATATGTTGTACTAAAGTTGAATTTCGAAGACTTGTGAAGTATTCGTGACATGTATTCTATACATGACATGGCCTCAATGTTGGAAATTTAAGTGCACTGGGAGAGATCTAAAGTGTATTTTTTTAAAGTGTATTTTGAGTTTAAATATGTCCTAACTTCTCTGGGGCCTCCATTTCATCACCTATAACATTATAGAAGGTATTGGTTGGCTAAATAAGCACTAAGGCCCTTTTAGCTCCAATAGTCTATGATTGTGATTTTAGGGACAAGGTTATAAAACAAGTTCAATTTATATTTTTTTAAGGCCCAAACAAAAAACTACATATGGGTAAATTTACTATGATTTAGTGGAAGAGCAGAAGACCTTGAAATCAGATATGAGTTCAATTTAATAGCTATGTGATGTTGGCCTAGATAGTTAAGTTTCAGGTTTTTCATTTGTAAAATGGGTATAATAGAATTGTTGTGAAGATTAAATTAAATAATGTATAAAAGCTCTTATACAGTGGTTGTCATAAATTAAGCACTCAAATGATGTTGGTCTCTTCATTTCTTTTTCTCTTTCAGTTTCTTTTTTTTTTTAAAAAAACTTTATTGTTGAAAGTATTACAGATGTCCCCCTCCTCATCCCTCCATTGCCCTCTACTTGTATCCCACCCTGCCCCAGGCCTTCACCACCCTAATGTCTGTGTCCATGGGTAATGCATATATGCTTATACATTCTTTGGTTAATCTCTTCTTGTCCCCCCTCTCCCCCTTCCTTCTGAGATTCATCAGTCTGTTCTATATTTCTATGTCTCTGGTTCTATTTTATTCATCTATTTATTTTGTTCATTAGATTCCTTGTTCATTTATTTTGACTTTTAGATTCAATTGTTGGTAGATATGTATTTATTGCCATTTTGTTCATATTTTTTTATCTTTTTTTTCCTTCTTCTTAAAGAAGACACTTGAACATTTTATGTAATACTGGTTTGAACTTCTTTAGCTTTTTCTTATCTATGAAGAAAGAACTCCTCTAGCTTTTTCTTGTCTATGAAGTTCTTTATCTGACTTTCAATTTTAAATGACAGCTTTCTGGATAGAGTAATCTTGGTTGTAGGTCCTTGTTCTCATCACTTTGAATATTTCTTGCCACTCCCTTCTGGCCTGCAAAGTTCCTATTGAGAAATCAGCTGACAGTTGGATGGGTGCTCCCTTGTACATAACGAACTGCTTTTCTCTTGCTGCTTTTAAGATTCTCTCTTTTGTCTTTAACCTTTGGCATTTTAATTATGATTAGAGGCTTGGTACATGAATTTGTGCATCAGTGGGGTCCCTTGGCCTGGCCTGTGGGATCAGCCGAAACTGGCTCTCTGACATCTACTGAGGGGTCCCGGATTGCAAGAGGACACAGCCCAGGCTGAAGGACCCCACAGGTGCACAATCGGGGCTGGGTAGGAACGCGGGAGGTTGGCCAGCCGGAGAGGAACCATGGGAGGGCTCCAGGGTGTGTCTGGCCCATCTCGCTCAGTCCCATTTGGCCAGACCCCAGCAGCAAGCTAACCTACTGGTTGGTGCGTCTGCTCCCTGGTGGTCAGTGCTTATAGCGAGCGGTTGAGCGGCCTTAGTATATCATTAGCATATTATGCTTTGATTGGTTGAACGGACGGCCGTATGACCACTTAGCATATTAGGCTTTTATTATATAGGAATGTGTCTTGGTGTGGACTTCTTTGGGTTCATCTTGTTTGGGATTCTCTGTGCTTCCTGGACTTGTAAGTCTATTTCTTCCACTAGGTGGGGGAAGTTTTCTGTCATTATTTCTTCAAATAGGTTTTCAATTGCTTGCTTCCTCTTTTCTCCTTCTGGCACCCCTGTGATGTGAACAGAATAAATCTCCAGAAAAAGAAATGGAAGCAAGCAAACTGCTAGATACAGAGTTCAAAATAATGGCTATAAGGATACTCAAGGAACTTAATGAGAGCTTCAAGGAACTTAGTGAGAATGTCAAGGAACTTAGTGAGAAATTTTTTAGTAGAAAATATTTCTCGTCAGAAATAAAGGATATACTAACTTAAATGAAGAATAATTTACAGGGAATAAACACTAGAATAGAGGATGCCAAGAGCCAAAGCAGTGATTTGGAATATGAGGAAGCAAAAACACCCAATCAGAAGAGCAAAAAGAAAAAAGAATTAAGAAGTATGAAGATAATATAAGGAGCTTCTGGGACAACTTTAAGCATACTAATATTCTCTTTCAGTTTCAAGTGTTTAGGAACTTGAGAAATGAAGGGTAGTGAGCTGTCTGTGGTCCTGAGTTTTTCTGTGTTCAAGCCTGGTCTGAGCTGCCCATTCCCTAATAGTCCTCCCCCCCCCATTCTTTTTTAAAAAAATTATTTTATTGTTAAGACTATTAGAGATGTCCCCAAATTCCCCCCTTTTGTCCCTCTCCACCTGGCTCCCTCCCCACCCCATGCCTTCACTGCACTATTGTCTGTGTCTGTGGCTCTTTTAATCCATATTTCTGCCCTTGTATGTTACATAGTAAGATTTTCTATGATTCTTGTTGCTGAAGATGTTGCTGAATCTTGCCTACAGTCTGTTAATATTACCCAGAATCTTGTTGACCTTTGCCCATTTGAGTGTGGATTATACCTATGCATAATCCTGAATAACCTTGATAGAATTTATAGAAGAGAAGAAGGATCTGAAGAACTCTAGTATTTAAGGACCAGATGGAGAAGGAGAAGGAACACAAGGAGGAGTCAATAAAGAAGTACTAAAAAGGCCAACTGAAGAGGCTGATAGAAAAACAGGGCCAAGGGAAGAGGATATTTTGAGGGAGGAGGTCAAATGAGATTAACTTTATATCGCTCACATTAAAGCTATAAAATATTTATAGATAGGGAAAATGTATAATTTACCATTATATCTTTAGCATTTATCATAGAAGCTGGTAATTAGTGGATACACACACACACACACACACACACACACACACACACACACACATACACATATATATACACACATACATGCAAATACATATAGGAGTTGGCAAAAGTAGGTTTATAATTGTGAGTATATGAAACACAGTTTAATCTTTTTTAATTTTTTAGAATGGTTTTAGAGAGAGATAAAGGGAGAGGGGGAGAGAGAGAAACATTGATGTGAGAGAGAAATATCCATCAGTTGCCTCCAGCACATGCACCTACTGGGGACTGAACTCTCGTCCTGGGAATGTGCCCTGACTGGGAATTGAGCCCATGACCCTTTGGTGCATGGGGCAAAGTTCCAACCAATTGAACCACACTGGCCAGGGCCATAGTTTATTCTTGTATTGTTATTTATTAATTGTTGTATTATTACTTTGTATTACAACTGTAAACCTACGTTTGCCATATATATGAATGAATGTGTCCAATGTCTGCAACTTGCCACCATGTCTACCTTAGGTATGGTAGTTATTCAGTAGCTATTTATTAATGAAACTTGAATTTCTGGAACCTAAGTATGTAGATTTCTATTGCATGCATTTCTTCTCTTCTTTCCACTTTTGATCTCTAAAAAGGACCACATAACTTTTTGAAAGGCCAGTAGTGAGAATGACCATTTCCTCATATGTACTCCATGTTTGAGACTGTTAATTAGTCCCATATGGAATCTAAACTCTTTGCCTGGCATTCTGATATGAAACCACCATACCTTTCTAACTTTGTTAATTATTATTGCCCCATGTGCAGCTTACATAATTTAACTGTGCTTTTCACATCTCTCTGATTTATTTAGTTCTACTTAGTACTCAAATTATATGGGGTCACAATTATAATTATTATAAAATTAAGTATTTCTTTCCAGAGTGGCTGCACTGATCTGCATTCCCACCAAAAGTGTCTGAGGGTTCCCTTTTCTCCACATCATTGCCAACATTTGTTGTTTATTTGTTTGTTTATTTATTTATTTTAAAAATATATTTTTATTGATTTCAGAGAGGAAAGGAGAGGGAGAGATAGAAATATCAATGATGAGAGAGAATCACTGATTGGCTGCCTCCTGCACGCTCCCCACTGGGGATTGAGCCCACAACCCAGGCATATGCCCTGACTGGGAATCAAACCCTGTCCTTTTGATTTATAGGTCAATGCTCAACCACTGAGCCTCACCAAGCAGGCGGTTTGTTGATTAATTGATGGTAGCCATTCTGACGTGTGTGAGGTGATACCTCATTGTGGTTTTACTCTGCATTTCTCTGATGATAAGTAATTTTGATCATCTTTTCATATGTCTATTGCCCATCTACATGTCTCCTTTGCAGAGTGTTTATTCAGGACTTCTGCCAGTTTTTTAATTGGATTGTTTGTATTTTTTGGTGTTGAGTTGTATGAGTTCTTTATCAATTTTGGGTATTAATCCCTTATTGGATGTACTGTGTCATTGGAGAATATGTTCTCTCTTTCAGGAGGTTGTCTTTTCATTTTGTTGATGGTTTCCTTTGCTGTGTAGAAGCTTTTTAGTTTGAGATAGTCCCATTTGTTAATTTTTTATTTTTTGTTTCCCTTGCACAAGGAGTTATATTAGAAAAATAATTGCTAAGAGAAATGTCAGAAATTTTACTGCCTGTGCTTTCTTCTAGGAGTTTTATAGTTGCAAGTCTTACATAAGTCTTTAATTCATTTTGAATTTACTTTTGTACATGGTGTAGTAAGGTACCACTATGGAAACAGTATGGAGCTTCTTAAAGAAAAATGAAAAATGGAACTGCCATATGACCCAGCAATTCCACTTCTGGGTATATATCCGAAGAAACTCAAAACATTAATTTGAAAGAATATGTGCATCCCTATGTTCATTGCAGTGTTATTTACAATAACCAAAACATGTAAACAACCCAAGTGCCCATCAATATACAAGTGGATAAAAAAGCTGTGGTACATATACACAGTGGAATACACCTTGGTCATAAAAACGAATGAAATCTTACCTTTTGCAGCAGTCTGGATGTACTTAGCAGGTATTATGCTAAGTCAAATAAGTCAGAGAAAGAAAATACTATATGATTTCACTTATATGTGGAATCTACAGAACAAAATAAATGAACATATGAAATAGAAACAGACTCATTGATACAGAGAACAGATTGATGGTTGCTAGAACAGAGGGTGTTTGGGGGACTGGATGAAAGAAAAGGTGAAGGGGTTTAGAAGTAGAAATTGGTAGTCATAAAATAGTTACAGGGATGTAAAGTACAACATAGGGAATATAGTCAATCCTATATAATAAAAGCCGAATATGCTAAGTGCCTGGTTGTCTGCTTGGCCGTTCAACCAATCAAAGCATAATATGCTAATGATATGCTAAGGCTGCTCAACTGCTCGCTATGACATGCACTGACCACCAAGGGGGTAGACAGTTGGCCGGTTGACCAATCGTAATGACATGCACTGACCACCAAGGGGCAGATGCTCTGACTGGTAGGTTAGCTTGCTGCTGGGGTCCGGCTGATCAGGACTGAGCAAGATGGGCCAGACACACCCTGGAGGCTTCCCTCAATCCCTCCCTGGCTGGTCAACCTCCCGTGTCCCTCCCCAGCCCCGATCATGCACCGGTGGGGTCCCCCAGCCTGGGCTGTGTCCTCTTGCAATCTGGGACCCCTCAAGGGATGTTGGAGAGTGGGTTTCAGCCCAATCCCTCAGGCCAGGCAGAGGGATCCCACTGGTGCACAAATTTGTGCACCGGGCCTCTAAGCCTATCTAATAATAGACAAACATGGTAATTGACCGTACCTTTGCTACGCCTCCCATTGGCTAATCAGCGCGATATGCAAATGAACCACCAACAAAGATGGCGGCTAATTTGCATACTGCAGGCAGGGCGGGTCAGCGCCATCTCGCCTGCCCCGCTGCCATCCAGGCCTGCTATTTGCCACCTGGGTTGGTGGGGCGGGACAGTGCCA
>NW_005364671.1:2059885-2064314 GCF_000412655.1 Myotis brandtii
GTGCACAAACTTTTGTGCACCGGGCCTCTAGTATTATTATAATAACTGTGAATGGTGCCTGGTGGGTCCTGGAAATATTGGGGGGATTACTTTGTAAACTATATGAGTGTGTAACTACTTTGTTGTACACCTGAAACTAATACAAAATAATATTGAATGTAAACTGTAAATGAAAAAGAAAGTTAGAATAAAAATATTTTTCAAACACCAGATATGATCAGTTATTTGCCAGCATCTGTTATAGGTATTTCATCTATTATTTAATTCTTTTAAAAATGTATGATATAGGTAATATTAATCCCTATTTTACAGTAGGCAGAAACTGGCTAAGATTGCTTGGGGAACATTCTAAAGGTGACACAATTAGTGGTAAAAGTAGGAAGTTGAAACATAGGTTACTTTGATGCAAAGCCATTTTTTAGCTATCTCCCATAAATGCTAGCTATAAAAAAAGCAGAAGTAACACTTGTAATAAAAGTATCTATAATCCAAGGCTTCTTCATCTTTGCACTTCAGCTGAAGACTCTGCAGAAGGTTACCTATTTGCATGTGTGTTTAAAGAGCAGCTGTCAGCTTTTAATAGTATATATGAGAGCAATGTCTCTGTGAAGCAGAATGATATTCTTAGCTTGTTGAATTGGAGGAATTTCCCAGGAGACCACAAGCACATTCTGACATGAGCTTTTAGGTCCCCTGTTTCATCCCCTGGATCTGCTCTGCTCTATTCTCTGGGAATCAAAATGTGGCTTTAGGCATCAGTGTGATGTTTGCTGCATGTCAGGTATAGAAACAGTGTTGGAAATAGGAAGAACTCTGCCATCTCATTCCTTGATTTTCTTTTCTTAAAATTTATTATTTTAAAATGGAATTTGTTGGGGTTAAATTGGTTAATAAAATTATATAGTTTTAAGGTATATAATTCTGTAATACATCCTCGGTATATTGTATTGTGTATTCACCATTCCGAGTCATATCTCTTTCTGTCACCAATTATTCCCTCTTTACCTTCTCCTGCCTCCCATTTCTCTCTGGTAACTAAAAAGTTTTTGCACAGTGAAGGAAACCATTAGCAAAATGAGAAGACAGCCCATTGAATGGGAGAACATATTTGCTTATATATCTGATAAGGGGTTAATATCCAAAATTTATAAAGAGCTCATACAACTCAACACCAAAAAGAACAAACAATCCAATTGAAAAATGGGCAGAGGACCTGAATAGACTCTTCAGCAAAGGAGTCTTACAGATGGCCAATAGACATATGAAAAGATGCTCAACATAACTTTTCCTCAGAGAAATGCAAATTAAAACCACAATGAGATATCACCTCACACCCATCAGAATAGTTACCATCAATAAATCAACAAACAACAAGTGTTTGCAAGGATGTGAAGAAAAGGGACCTCTCGTGCTCTGTTGGTGGGAATGCAGATTGATGGAGCCACTGTGGAAAGTAGTATGGGGTTACCTCAAAAAATTAAAAATGGAACTGCCGTATGACCCAGCAATTCCACTTCTGGGAATTTATCCAAGAAGAGCCCAAAACACTGATTAGAAAGCATATATGTACCCCTATGTTCATTGTAGCATTACTTACAATAGCCAAGATTTGGATGCAGTCCAAGTGCCCATCAGTAGATGAGTGGATAAAAAAAGCTGTGGTACATTTACACAATGGAATACTACTGAGCTGTAAAATGGAAGAAAATCTTACCTTTTGAGACAGCATGGATGAACCTGAAGAGTATTATGCTAAGTGAAATAAGCCAGTCAGAGAAAGACAAACACAATATGATTTTTACTTATATGTGGAATTTAATGAACAAAATAAACTAACAAACAAAATAGAAATAGACTCATAACTGTCAGAGGGGTAGGGGTAGAAAGGTTAGGTGAAAAGGGATTAAGCAAAAACCCGAACCCAAAACACCTAATTTGAAACCTCTGTATATTAGCAGATGCCGGATTTTGTAGTTAGAACAAATATGTGAACAATTCACCAAGATACTAAGACTATTTAACATCACTACTAGATCTTGGCAGAATTGTTGGTTATTTGTCTAACCCAGCCGTGGGCAAACTACGGCCTGCGGGCCAGATCCGGCCCGTTTGAAATGAATAAAACTAAAAAAAAAAAAGACCGTACCCTTTTATGTAATGATGTTTACTTTGAATTTATATTAGTTCACACAAACACTCCATCCATGCTTTTGTTCCGGCCCTCCGGTCCAGTTTAAGAACCCATTGTGGCCCTCGAGTCAAAAAGTTTGCCCACCCCTAACCCATTCCCTGTCCCCAGTTATTGAACAAACATTTATTATACATCATCTTATATACCAAACTAATTAAGTAAAATCAGGATGTATAATATTCTATGTTACTCAAGTCTATTTTTTATTAGTTAACCATTGTGATATTATAGGTGAAAGTTATTAAAAGGTCATTTAATTACATGTCCTTTACTTTATAGATAGAAAAACTTATGTCTATGTAGATGGAATGGCTTTTTTTAAGATCATACAATACGTAGCCCTGAAGGGACATGAACCTAAGTTTTATTTCTAGAGCATATTTCCAGTATGCTCTGTTAACTCTAAACTATATACTCAAAGACATAGCTGATCATAACAATGGAAAGAAAGACTTAATGCCATGAATTTTTGTACCTGCTTCCTTGCTTCCTCACCTTAGTAGAATTTTATCACCCCCCCCTTTTTTTTTTTTTACCTTGGTGGACCTTTTTCTCAGGGAGCTCTATATTGGAATGCTTCTGGTATATTCCATTAAGGCTTTTCTGGATAGGTTCCTATTTATGGCATTTTAAGACTCTGAGGACTTAGACAGAATTGTGAAGTATTTGGTAAAGAGAAGGGAACAGGGACTGGAATGACTCATAGAAGAGTTATAGAAGCAGACTAGCATGTATAATGGAGTGAACTGGGGAAAGGTCTGCAACTTTATATTCAGGAAAGAGGGAAATTATTTAAGTTGAACGTAAGAGGGAAGTTTGAAGCAGAAATTTGAGGTATATGTGATATCTAGTCTTGTCATCTACAAAATAGAAATATACTTGTTATGCCTGTGTTACAATATTTTTCTAAGGATGTCAGGAAGAAAGGATTTAGAGACCTCCAAGGTATAGTGTACTATTTAAGACGATGATGCTTGATAAAGTTGATAGTGGTTAGGTATGTGGTAGAAAGGAAAGAGAAGACAAAGAGGTAGAGTAAGTATAGAAAGCATGGTGATTTGTAAAAAGCATTGAGATTGTATGATAGAGCTTTAGAGATAAAAGAGAAAATTAAATATAGATTAGATAAGAAGAGTTAAAGGAACACCTCAAAGGAATGAATAATTTGAGTATGCTAATTTAGCATAGTGGCTAGTAAGTAGAATGATTGAAATTAAGGAGGAACCTTATATCAACCATTTGAAAAGCTACTTAGTATATATATTTTCCAGCTTTAGCAAGTCAGAGAAAGGCAGATATATTTTATAGTGGATGTGGATAGAAAAAGTGATAGTGCTTCTATAGATTTTTAATATAGTTATTAACTTAAAACAGGTACTTAGGTTGCTGGATTGAGAGGAGACTGCTGTTTCCAGGTGAATGTCAGGAAAGGAGGTTGTTTGGCATTTTTAAAAAATGTTCTTCTCTAAAATGTTTATTATGAAATATCTGACTTAAGAAAAGGCAAAGAATGTTACAGTGAACATCCATATATCCACTGCCCAATTTAAGAAAAAAAAACAACCCACAAAAAACCCAATACATTCAAGCTCCCTCTACCCTCACTCCCTGACAGCCTCCTCCTTCCCTCCAAGGAGGGAAGGATAATCATTAGGATAATCATTATCCTAATTTTGATGGTTCTTGTATTATTCTGGAATCTTTTCTTAAAGAAAACAAAGAAGAAACAATAAAGTTAGAAGGAAACAAACTTGATTCAAATGTCATGAAGCTGGTTGCAGACCTTTCTGCTAATGCAGGACGTAGCGCAGTGTGGCAGAGGTGAGGGTGTTTAAGAGTCTGGAGAAAAAGCTGAAATATAATGTAGCTTAATTAAGTGGAGGAAAAGGGAATTCAGCTGCATGATACAAAGGTTCCGGTCTTAGCAGATTCCACAAGGTCCCTTGCTTCTTGTGATCTGTCAAGGCAAACTTAGGGGGCCTCCCTAATCCACCTGGGCATGTGGACAGTGACAGCTTCAAGGAGCTGGATCCTTCTATTGAGCACATGACAATTCCCAGTGAGTCCCAGGAGGCAAGGGCAGAGAGCATGGCTATTCTCACAGAACTACTCCACAAGTAAACTGTGGTTGACTTTTTCAGGAATCTCGTACAATACTTTATTTTAAAAGATCTGAGCAGAACGTAGGGCAAAGGGCCCTGAGCAGAGTTGTGTGGCAAATGGAATGTCCCTGTTACT
>NW_005364671.1:2064350-2069846 GCF_000412655.1 Myotis brandtii
AGGTAACGGGTCTGATTAGACGTTGTATGAAGAAGATGATAGTGGTATAATCATTGCATTTTACGTTTATTTTCCCATACATATATTGGAAAGTAAAAAAAAAAAAATGTCATCACTTAAGTGAACTGAAAAAAGGACAAAAGTATTATCTGATTAGTGAGCTGATAAAAAATTTAAAATCAATGTTATCCATCCTTAAAGGACTAACTTAAGTCCCACCAACTACAAGAAGCTTTCCCATAAGTTCATCTTTAATCAACCCCTACCTTTGTTTGTCTTGTACAGTACACAGTTTATTGCTAAATAAATAATTATTCTTTAATTATTTCACACATATTAATTGACTCCTCTCAAGTTGAGGGTATTGAGAGCAAAAACCGTATCTTACACTTTATTTATTTATTTATTTATTTATTTATTTATTTATTTATTATATTCTTACTGGCTGGGCATGTAATAGATGTTTAATAAGTTCTTTTAATCACAAACTTGAAAGAATGCATGGAGGCCATCTTGTCCAACTTCCTGCTAACAGAAGATTTCACAGAAAACTTGAGGAATGAGTAGCTAGCCTGGGCTATAAATGTCTCTTGAAAAGGAGAGCACTTTTCTAGGGCAGCCTATTTCACTGTCGGAAGGTAATGCTCATTAGATGTTTATTTATTTTTTCATATTTTGGAATAAAATCTACCCATTGATGGTTCTAGTACAGTTTAACAATGCAAGTATGATAGTCCAGTCCTTTTTTTACTTGTTAACTCTTAAAATTTTCAGAAAGTTGTAAAATATCTTTTGAGGGATTTTTTGTTTGTTTTCATTTATTAAACATTAGAAATCATTACTGTTGTGTGGATGTGAGACAAATTGGTTACTGGCACTTATTTTTTTTTTTTATCTTCTCATTGGATATGGATTTCAGATGACTCAACAAGGTCATGATTTCTTCCTATGTAAACACTAATTTGTACCTCCCTTAAAATTTGATGCCCAAGCCCTAGCCGGTTTGGCTCAGTGGATAGAGCATCGGCCTGCAGACTGAAGGGTCCCAGGTTCGATTCCGGCCAAGGGCACACGCCTGTGTTGCGGGCTCAATCCCCAGTAGGGGGCATGCAGGAGGTAACTGATCAGTAATTCTCTCTCGTCATTGATGTTTCTACCTCTCTATCCCTCCCTCTCCCTTCCTCTCTAAAATCAATAAAAATATATTTTAAAAAAATGTGATGCACAAGATGGGCCAAAGTTCTTCAATTGTAATCTGATCAATATAGTGCATAATTCATTAAAATTTATTATTTGATATATTCAGAATGACTTCTATCAATGTTGTTATTAATTGTGCTGACTTTTTAAATAATATTTATTAACCAAAATTTTGAGATTTTTTTTTATATTTCCTTCCACTAGTCTGGGTCTACATTTGTGCAATTTATTTATTTTTCACATGCTAAGTGCAGGCCTGGTTTTTTTCTTTTTTTTTTTTTGTCGTTGTTAATTTTGGCCTAACATCTTTACTCATGAAGATTGTTTGAATCTTGAGTCTGACATCTATACTGATAGCTAGTCCTCCTAGTTTTGAAACATCTGAAAAATTATGTAATGATCATTTATTTTCTCTAAGTCTTAAATAAAGTTTTTGAACCTCTTTGAGTGATCACTTATTTTTGGGAAATGTGAGGATTTAATATGGCCATGTTTGAAAGTTGCTGTTTCTTGATTTTTAGAATCTTTCCTCTTATATTCACTTATTATCATTGATCCATTTATAAGGGAAATGTACTTCTAAAAATGGGATACAAGCATCAGGGAATAACAACATCTAATTTATCAGCAAGCCTTTTGGGTAGCTCTCATTTTCATCCTACTCTTCATCTCTATTTCTTTTTCCTTGGTTCAGACCTTCATCATCTCTCATCTAAACTATTGCTTCAGCTTCCTAACTACATTTTCTGTACATTCTCATCCCTTTCCAATCCAATTCATTGCATTGCCAGAGGTGTCTTTTTATTGTACAAATCACATCTCATAATTTTACTACTTAAGATTCATTAATAAGTTAAATACTTTGAGATAAAGTAGACATTTTAAAATAAACATGTACAGTCCTCAATAGTCTGATTTTTATGTAATGCTCTAGTTTGCTCTCTTAAATCTCTTGGCTTTTTATTCCAGAGTAATCTATTCTTTCTAAAATTGCAGCTTCTTTATATGCTAGTTGCCTGGTGGGCACCTACTCAAGACTCAAACTATCACCTGCTACTTTCTCTCTAGAAAAACATTCTGGATTCTTCCCCAACTTTTCCCCAACACAGGGGATGTATTACTTTTAAGTCTTCATTTGTACAATGGGCATGTCTCTTTAAGAGAATGTAAAACACTTTTTTGTTTACTTCTTCATTTCCACTGCCTACACTCCTAAGTCTAATTCTTCTCTGGATCTTCAGCACCTAGCACGGTGCCTGGCACAGAGTGGATATCCAGTGAATGCTGAGGGAGATTAATGAGAACCACCAGAAACCTGATAGGCCATGGTTTGGAGAACCGTGCTGGAACTCTCTGAATATTTAATCTGGCAGAAATAGATTAGGAAAAACAGCCAGATGTTGTTTTTAAGGATTCAGTTTTTAGCATGTAAATTAAAATTTCATTTCGAATTACAAGTCTAATTTGGGAACCAGAATTCAGTTGTAGATCTTGACAAGATTACATATGTAAATTCTCCAAAGGCTGATCCATCTTCATGCCTTTCCTGAAGCAGTGCAGATTGTGTGGAAGTAGAATGGTCTCCAAGTCTGCATCCCAGAGTCCTTGCTCCTCTGGTCTTCCTGCCTACCTCATTCAGTTACCTCCACTTGACCTATTATGCTCAAGTCATCACCACAGAAGAAGCTTTTTCCTTTTCTCTCTGTGAAAATGCTGTAGGCTCTTACCTATACCCTGTCCTTCTTCATATCTTTCAGGGGCAGGTTTTTACTGCTTTCAGGATAAAATCTAACCTTCTTAGCATGCCTTAGAGGGCCTTCCGTTATCCAGTTCCTATCTTTCTCTACATGCTACCACCTTGTTCCTTCCTGGAACTTCTTTTCATAATTCTTTACTTGGCTAATTTTTGCACACATTTTATTTTTTTTTTATTTTTATTTTTTTTTATTTTTTGTTTTTTTTTAATTAAATCTTTATTGTTCAGGTTACATTTGTTCCTCTTTTTTTCCCCCCCCCGCACTCCCCTCCTCCCAGTTCCCGCCCCACCCTCCGCCCTCACTCCCCACCCACTGTCCTCATCCATAGGTGCACGATTTTTGTCCAGTTTCTTCCCGCATCTCCCATTCCCCTTTCCCCCCCAAGAATAGTCAGTCCATTCCCTTTCTATGTCCCTGATTCATTATAATCACCAGTTCATTCTGTACATCAGATTATTTATTCACTTGGTTCTTAGATTCACTTGTTGATAGATGCATGTTTGTTGTTCACAATTTGTATCTTTACCTTTTTCTTCTTCCTCTTCTTAAAGGATACCTTTCAGCATTTCGTATAATACTGGTTTAGTGGTGATGAACTCCTTTAGCTTTTCCTTATCTGTGAAGCTCTTTATCTGACCTTCAATTCTGAATGATAGCTTTGCTGGATAAAGTAATCTTGGTTGTAGGTTCTTGGTATTCATCACTTTGAATATTTCTTGCCATTCCCTTCTGGCCTGCCAAGTTTCTGTTGAGAAATCAGCTGACAGTCGTATGGGTATTCCCTTGTAGGTAATTGAGTCTCTTTCTCTTGCTGCTTTTAAGATTCTCTCTTTGTCTTTTGCTCTTGGCATTTTAATTATGATGTGTCTTGGTGTGGTCCTCTTTGGATTCCTTTTGTTTGGGGTTCTCTGCGCTTCTTGGACCTGTAAGTCCATTTCTTTCACCAGGTGGGGGAAGTTTTCTGCCATTATTTCTTCAAATAGGTTTTCAATATCTTGCTGTCTCTCATCTTCTGGCACCCCTATTATTCTGATGTTGGTACGCTTGAAGCTGTCCCAGAGGCTCCTTACACTATCTTCGTATTTTCGGATTCTTTTTTCATTTTGCTTTTCCGGTTGGGTGTTTTTTGCTTCTTCGCATTTCAAATCTTTGACTTGATTCTTGCGCTCCTCTGGTCTGCTATTGGGTGTCTGTATAATATTCTTTATTTCAGTCCGTGTATGCTTAATTTCTAGTTGGTTCTTTATCATAGCATCGAGGGTCTCATTAGTTTTCGTGACTCTCTCCTCAAGTTTATTGACAGCTTCTAGCACATTTTTGCAAGCCCTCAAAATTGCGATTTTTAGCTCTATATCCTCCATTTCTGTCATGTTTTTTTGTCTCCGCATTTTTTATGCTTTCTTGGTGCACCCTCTAGTGGTCTTTGTGCGCAGTCTTGTTCTAGTTGAGCCTTGATTGTTGTAGTTAATACTAGAGGGATTTGACCACCAGGCCGACTGGCTGTGTGAATCAGCTGTGTCTGCCGCGGAAAACTTCTGTCCTCTGGGGAGGTGCTAATCTAGCCTTTGCCTGAGGCGATCCGGCAAATGGCTCTGCGCAGGGCTTGGGCGGGGCGGGCTCAACAGGGCGGGCGGAGGGAGCCGTTATGGTGCCCTCAGTCCTGTTCCCAGAGGCTCTGCTTCTCAGAACCCCCGGAACCGCTGCAAACCTCGGAGGGAAAGCTGCCTTCCAACTGATGCCAGACACTCCCGCTTCTCCCGTTTGGGTCCGAGTCCCCAGCGATTCGCCCGTATCTGGAGCTCAGAGTCTGAGACTCCCCCCTGACCGAAAACGACAACCGCGCTCTCAGCCACCAGCCCGCTTTGCGCGCGCACCTCCGCACCTGAGTTTTTTCCACACTGCGCCTCCTCTGAGCCTCGGTGTGCTGTTATTTTTCCTTCTAGTTGAAGAGTCTCTCCTCAGCCAGCCTTCCTGTGGTTCTGGGTGATGTCCGTTCCGTCTTTTAGTTGTATTTTTGAAGTGGTTGTTTGCGGCAGCAGTCTGCGGTGTTTACCTATGCCGCCATCTTGGTCTCTCGGTGGTACTCTAATTTTTGCACACATTTTAAAGCTGGTTCAGAAAGTCTTCTGTGGAAGCGTTTAGATGTTGCTACTCAGTGCTCTTGTAGAGTACCTTGAGCTTACCTTACATATCTAGTATTTTTCACATTATACTATAATGTGGTGGTTTACTGAATTGCCTCATTAATATCCTTGATGGATAGGAACATTTAAGATATCTACACTAATAAAAGAGAAACATGGTAATTGGCGTACGACCGCTACCCTTTTCATTGGCTAATCAGTGAGTATATGCAAATTAACTGTCAGCCAAGATGGCGGCCGGCAGCCAGGCACTGAAGCCAGCAGGAAGGCTTGCTTGCTGCAGATTCCAACGTTCGACGCCTCACTTGCCAGCCTCTCAGCTGCAACTCTAAGCAACTATATACTATGTTGCAAATAAGAAGGTAAACAAACCCCCAGAAACCAGCCGGACTGAA
>NW_005364671.1:2071169-2082476 GCF_000412655.1 Myotis brandtii
TCAGGCAGGCAGGTGAGCAGTTAGGGGCGATCAGGCAGGCAGGTGAGCGGTTAGGGGCGATCAGGCAGGCAGGCAAGCGGTTAGGAGCAATCAGGTAGGCAGGCAGGCGAGCGGTTAGGAGCCAGCAGTCCTGGATTGCGAGAGGGGCAGGCTGGGCTGAGGGAACCCCCACCCCCCAGTGCACGAATTTTGTGCACCGGGCCTCTAGTATATATATATATATATGTGTATATGTGTATATATATATATATATATATATTTATATTACTGGGACCTATTATAGGGGGTGCATAATAGTCATAAATAAATATTTTATCAAATGAATTAATAACTCTATACTCAGAGCTGAGGAGGCAATTTTAAAAATTGCTCCCATTTGGTATGGAATAGAAAAATGTACTTTTAAGAAATACTTTTTCAATTAAATTTTCAGTTCAACAGCTATTTATTGATATTGATATTGCCCTGTAGCTGGCATTTTTTAGTTCTACAGTGAATGCAGGTTCCCCATACTATTACTAGCTCATAAGTGGAAAACAAGTGTTTAACTTGGAAGAGAGCATTAAAGCACATGCAATTGACTGTAATACAAAATAAAATAGGTATAAGTAGAATCTTGGTAAGATCAAGGGAGGGTGATCATTTATTGCAAAGTGTTGGGAATGGGATACAAACTATTCTTTCAGGAGAAAATGGGCCAACAATTTCTTCTGAAAGGGTGTAGGATGAAAATAAAGAAGTCCAAGACCACAGCTTGTTGAATTGGGACTCATCCATGATCATACACTTGAAAAGAAGCCAAGCAGTGATTCAGCCTTAGACCCGTATTTCTCCAAACCCCATGGCACCAAACTATACTGTCTGTAGTGAGTTTTCCTTTCTTACAGAAATATGTATTTTTTTCATTATATATTTTATTTTCAGAATAGTCCTTATCTAGATGGTCAGCTTTTTGAGAGTATATTATTAGCATATCATTATTTTTTTTTATTGGTAGATTGATTTATAGCTTATTTTTCATATATATTCTCTGGACACAAGATAGAGTGGGTGCAAAAGTAGATCTTCAATATATATTTGGTAATTGAAACACCCTGTGACTGATTGTAGCTCAACACATCTAGACATCTTATTTGTATTATAGATACATATGCCAAGAGAGAAATAGCATATGTGTATTTAGGAAATTTTTTTAAAAAAAGTTTTTGTTTTTTGAGTCTTGTAGTATATATTGTAAATGTATTTGTAATGTGAACAAACATGGTACAATTTTATAAAATGCTAGGAAAAAGCTGTGTAGTGGGTACTAGTTGATTGAGATTAAAGTCCACAAATCAATAGATTGTTTTTCCTAAAACACCTTCTGGTAGGAATTTTAGATTTACTTTTTTGGGTAAAATTTGTGGGTTAATCTTCAATGAAATTTTATGTCAAAATTATGAAGCCTTGGAAATATGGCTTTGTAATGGATCTTTTGACAGATTCATTTAACTGCATATTAGTTATGCATTGAGGTAATTTGTTACTTTTTCCAAGATGTTTTGGTTGAAGAGGTGGAATACATGCTCCATATAAAGGTCGATTTCAGTTAATAAGCTGTTTTCCTTGTTTTTAAGGATTGCTTAAAACTTTTGTGTAAAGTAGTTTTCCATGTAAAAGTAAAACAAGTTGAGATTTTGTCACGTCCATCATCAGCATAACCCACTTAAATGTCAAAAACTATTTGCG
The DNA here is from genome assembly GCF_000412655.1 of Myotis brandtii. Lineage (NCBI taxonomy): Eukaryota > Metazoa > Chordata > Mammalia > Chiroptera > Vespertilionidae > Myotis > Myotis brandtii. Next base: position 2,072,898 of record NW_005364671.1, read on the forward strand.
ACCTTAAAGTCTATTTCTAGATGCTTCAGCAGGCCTGTTTATCAGAATAAAATAAGATATAATTATCATATTTTTACACTAGTTAAATCTATAGATATACATAATTTTTTGTTTTCTCTCCACATAATTATTGTTAAATATGTTATTAATGTAGTATTTTTAAAAGATGTAAATAATAATAACATTCATAGGGTTATATATTTATTTATTTAAAGATAAACCTCAATTATTTTACTTTATCTTTTGTTTCTAACTTCCTTAAATTGAAAGATTTCATTTTGTTACTCTGTCTCTATGTTTGGAGACAAATATTTTACATTCTATAGGAAGAGTATTTCATAGTGTGTAATATAACTGGATTTTACAGGATTCAATGTTTACTTCAAAGAAAAGACTTTCGCTAAGACATTTTTTATGAATTTAATTGTAAATTATTCCCTTCCTTTTTGAATATCTCCTATACTTTATATAATTGAATATTTTATTCCTTTTGTTAAATAGTCTTCTTTCAAGGTAATAGGTATCTTGATGATGATGTTGATAATGGTGACAATAATAATAACCAACTACTTATTGAATGAATACTGAATTGAATGATTTACATATATTTTCTGTAACCTTCAGGACAATATAAGCAAACAGACTCAAAGAGCTTTAAGTTAAATTTAACTAAATGGGGCATTTTAAAATAAGAGTAAAGAGTTTGGGTTCAAAAATCTGTGTGAAACAACTATGTGGTTGACATTAAAATGCGCAGAAGTCGTGCTGACCGGTTTGGCTCAGTGGATAGAACATAGGCCTGCGGACTGAAGGGTTCCAGGTTCGATTCCAGTTAAGGGCATGTACCTTGGTTGTGGGCACATCCCCAGTAGGGGGTGTGCAGGAAGCAACTGATCGATGTTTCTGACTCCCTATCCCTCTCCCTTCCTCTCTGTAAAAAAATCAATAAAATATACTTTAAAAAAATTCACAGAAGTCAAGAAATTAAAAGTTATTATTCTATAATAACAATTATTCTCTTATTCCATGTCACCTTGTGTTATTTTGTACTAGTGGAAATGCCATAATTTTAAATGGTTTTATATACATGTGTAATGTAATTGAGATATGATTGCTCTGAGAATAATAATATCTCATTTCCTACACTATGCATTTAAATGCTCAACTATTATATGGCGTTAACATTAAAGGCTATAGTCCTCCACCCCTTTCTGTCTTTATGTCAGTATTATGTGTGTTTTGTGGTGTAATGCTTTCTTTTACTATTTGGTGTCTCATTATATCACAACTGTTTATCTTAATAAGCTACAAATGTAAATGTACTATTTGTTTTTTTGATAAATTTAAAATATATCACATATTCATTATGCTCTCAAAAGACAAACAAAAAACTCAATATTGAAATGAAATTTAGCTCCTAAAAGTCCTTTTTTATTTTATTAAATCACCAAATATTTACAGATTACTGTCATTGTGCCAAGCATTGTGTTATACCTGGGATTGAGAGAAATAAAATAGTGATAAAAAGATAAGATATAAGATTCTTCTGATGAGAAACCACAATCACTAGGGGTAAAAAATGACACCCATAATGAATAAATAAAAGGTAATAATGTTGTAATAAAGTTAGAAACAAAATGCTGTGGCAGTGTAGAGGAACATGACTATCATTGCTTGTGAACAGAATTTCTTCACAAGAAAAAATGGATAAATGAATATTTCTAGGATTTGTAAACCTAATAGAGTTCCAATGTTTTCATTTGTCTGTAGAATCACAACTGTTAGAAATATTAATTCATATAGGAATGTTGTATTAGTAAATGGAATACAGTGATGGACAATGCTGTTGGTGATGTGATTTTCTAAAATGGTGATACTTCTGGATAACATTGTGAACAAATCAATTATAATGTTTCCTTAATATGCATATTACTTGCATTTTTGAAAAAAAAAACAGTGTTTATTAAAGTCATGCAAAATACTTTGCATGTGTTAGGCTTTAAGCTCACATAACTATAAGTAGAATTTTTACCTTCTGGAATATTTGTATAGGACATTTGAAAGTTGTATCTGACTTTTCTCTACTTCGCAGTACATCTAGCATCCCTGGTTTCAAAAACCAAATACCATCAGTGCTTTTCCATCATTATGAAAACAAAATAATACCTCAGCAAACTTGTGAAATGCCCCCTAGGGATACTGCTGATATTTATAACCACCTCAACAGAATAATTAAAATAATAATAGAACTAATAAAATTGTCAGGAAAAAAAGTAGAGAATAATGTACAAAATATATTTCCTTTTCTTTCCTAATAGAGTGTCAGTAGAGATCGTTTGATGTTGATAAATGAAGATATAGATGTATAAAGATATTGTGTAGAATAATACCTGAGAAACTAAAACCAGAAATGATTAAGAATATATTTGCATCTAGGAAATAAACAGGGTTGGAGGGGTATGAGCCATAGGATAATTTTACTTTTAAATACACACACAGGATCAATTTTGTGACATGAAAATTATTCTTGCTCTTTTACTTTTAAACATGTACAAATAATGTTTATTGGGTATAATTCACATGTAATAAAATGTAGCAATTTTAACTGTACAATTTAATGAGTTTGGCAAATATATAACAAATACTGTCTATAATATACACCAGTGTAACCTTCACCACCATCACACACACACACACACACACACACACACACACACACACACACTCATATTTTTTGTTAAGATGTCCAGTTCTTCAAACAGCATTTGTTTTATTATTTATTTATTTAATTCTCACCTGAGAATATTTTTTCCCGTTGATTTTTAGAGAGAGTGAAAGGGAGAAGGAGAGAGAGAGAGAGAGAGAGAGAGAGAGAGAGAGAGAGAGAAACACCGATGTGAGAGAGACACATTTATTGGTTGCCCCCCACATACCCCCAACCAGGGCCCGGAACTTTCAACTAAGGTACGTGCCCTTGACCAGAATCAAACCAGGGACCCTTCAGTCCGCACACCGATGCTCTATCTACTGAGCTAGACTGGCTAGGGCAAAACAGCATTTGTTTTAAAGACCATCCTTTCCATATTAAATTACCATTGTACTTTTATGGAAGCTTAATTCTCCATATGTACGTGATGTGTGTGGATGTATTTCTGCACTCTCTATTCTGATCCATTGATTTCTGTGGTTATCTGATATTCATATTACTCATGTCTTGGTTACTGTTAGTTTAAAGTAAGTTGTTATCATGCAATCTAAGTTCTCCAACTTTTTTCTTATTTTTCAAAATTATATTCGACTAGAGGCCCAGTGCACAAAAATTTGTGCACTTGGGAGGGTCCCACACCCCGGCCTGTGCCCTCTTGCAGTCTGGGACCCCTCGGGGAATGACCCCCTGCTGGATTAGGCCTGCTCCCCGGGGGATTGGGCCTAAGCTGGCAGTCAGACATCCCTCTGGCAGCCCGGGAGCCTTCAGGGGATGTCCACTTGCCAGCGGGGAGCAGGCCTAGCTGCAGTCGGATATCCTTAGCGCTGCTGAGGAGGCAGGAGAGGCTCCCACCACCACTGCTGTACTGGCAGCCATCAGCCTGGCTTGTGGCTGAGCAGAGCTCACCCTGTGGGAGCACACTGACCACCAGGGGGCATCTCCTGCATTGAGCGTCTGCCCCCTCGTGGTCAGTGTGTGTCATAGTGACCAGTGATTCCCAGTTGCTCTGCTGTTAGGGTCAATTTTCATATTACCCTTTTATTATATAGGATAGAGGCCTGGTGCATGGGTGGGGGCCGGCTGGTTTGCCCTGAAGGGTGTCCCGGATCAGGGTGGGGGTCCTACTGGGGTGCCTGGCCAGCCTGGGTGAGGGGCTGAGGGCCGTTTTAGACTGGTCACACCCCCTTCAGGGAGGGGGGTCCTGCTAGGGTGCCTGGCCAGCCTGGATGAGTGGCTGATGGCTGTTTGCAGGCTGGCCACAGCCCCTTCAGGGTAGGGGTCACCGCTGGGGGGCCTAGACAGCCTGGGTGAGGGGCTGATGGCTGTTTTTAGGCTGGCCACAGCCTCTTCAGGGTAGGGGTCACCGCTGGGGTGCCTGGACAGCCTGGGTGAGGGGCTGATGGCTGTTTGCAGGCTGGCCACAGCCCCCAGCCACCCAAGCCCCCATTGAAGGCTGGCTGGAAGCAGGTATCTGGGATTTATTTAGCTTCTCTAATTGAAACTTTGTTGCCTTTTGCAGAGGCTACAGCTGGCCAGAGCAGGCAGGAAGCTTGGCTTCCCCCATCGCCAGGGCAACCAAGCCTCTTGCTTGCTCCAGCTCCGTGGCTGCCGGCTGCCATCTTGGTTGGGTTAATTTGCATATAGTCCACTCGATTGGCTGGTGGGCATGGCTTGGACGTAGTGAAGTTACAGTCAATTAGCATCTTTGTCTTTTATTAGTGTAGATATTCCAGGTCTTTTGAGCTTCCATATATTCTATATGGAAATTCCATAAATTTTATGATCAACTTGTTGACTTCTACAAAAAATGCTAAGATTTGATTGGAATTGCATTTAATCTAGAGATGAATTTTTGGAAAGTTGTCACCTTAGCAATAATGAATTTTCTAATTCATGAACACGATATACCTTGTCATTTAATTGGGTCTTCCTTAATATATATCAGCAATGTCTGTTAGTTTTCAGTATAAAGTTTTTATACATAATTGGTTACATTGAAGGCTGAATATTTCGTGTTTTGTGATGCTATTTTAATGATATTGTATTTCAAATTTCATTTATCAAGTGTTCATAGTTAGTATACTAGGTGTACCAGTTAATAATGCGGATTTTTCTCAATAGATGAAATTACACATATGTTGAAGAAATAAATATATGTGATTTGATATGTATGCTATCTTGTTGTATTGACAGCAAGCTTCAAAACTTCATATGTCAAATTTGCTGAAGGTGTTAACATCATAGATATTTTTACGCTTAAAAATGTCGAATTTCATGCCAACAAAAGAGCATTTGTGGGAAGTTTTAATTCATTACTTTATTTTGAAGAAAAAGTTATCGTATACTTCAGGAAGCTTATGGTGAACATGCTGCATCCAAAGATACTTGTGAACACTGGTTTAAACTATTGAAGAGTGATGGTTTCAATGTGAGAAGCAAAGAACTTCCAGGTCAACCAAAAAAGTTTGATGACCAACAATTACAAGCATTATTGGATGAAGATGTGTGTCAAGCTCAAAAATAACTTGCAGAAAGATTAAACGTTGCTCCGCAAGCAATTTCCGAACATTTACAAGCAATGGGAAAGATTTTAAAGGAAGGAAAATGGGTGCCACATCAACTGAACGAAAGACAAATGGAAAACCGAAAAGTCATCAGTAAAATGTTGCTTCAACAGCAAAAAAGAAAGTCTTTTTTGCATCAAATTGTGACTGGCGATGAAAAGTGGATTTATTTTGAGAATCCCAAATGCACAAAATCATGGGTTGATCCAGGTCAACCATCAACATCAACTGCAAGGCCAAATCACTTCAGAAAGAAGACAATGCTCTGCATTTGGTGGGATCAGGAAGGTGTGGTGTATTATGAGCTTCAAAAACCATGTGAAACCGTTAATACTGATTGCTACCGACAACAAATAATCAATTTGAACCAAGGTTTGATCGTAAAACAACCAGAATGGGCCAGAAGACATGGCAAAGTAATTTTGCTTCATGATAACGCACCATCACACACTTCAAAACCATTTAAAGACATGGTAAAAGATCTTGCTAGGGAAGTATTAACCCATCCACCCTATTCACCAGACCTTCTCCTTCAGATTACCCCTTGTTCCGATTGATGGCACACGCACTTTCTGAGCAGCACTTGAAAACGTACAAACAAGTGGAAAATTGGGTCTTTGAATAGTTTGCCTCAAAATAAGAAAAGTTCTATTGGGACGCGATCCACAAATTACCTGAAAGATGGGGGAAATGTGTAGCTAGCGATGGACATTACTTTGAATAAAGCACTTTTGATATTTCTCTTGAAATTATCTTGTTTTCTTGGATTACAAAATATGACATTATTAATCAGTACACCTGGTATTTCAGGGATCTCTAGTTAATGCCCTGGGTTTCAACATGGATTCTCCACTCAGGATGGTTGCAGTTTGGAAAGAGTTGAGTCTGCAACATCCCAGTTATTTTTTTATTTGGTTTCATGGAGTTTCACTCTACACGACTTAGTATTCAGCCAAAGTCTTAAGCAGACCTTTGTAGATTTTTGTTGCTCTGATTCTCTATAGCTTTCTCCTCTTCAATACCCTGACTTTCAAATTTAAGTTTCTTCAGCCTCTCAAAACTCTTCATTACAGTCTTACCAAGTCAGAAAACTACCCTATTGTGCTTTGAAACCCTCTCCCTGCACTATCTTTCGGAAACTGTCACTAATCTGAAACCTAGGACTATCATGAGGCTCCCTCATTTATTTCCCTTCTCTTAGCCATCACAGTTTGGTACTGCTTGTCATCTATGCCAGAAAATTGTTGTTTCAGATATAGTATTGGTCCAGTTTTCTAGTTGTTTAGGGTGGGGGTTGTCATATTAGCAATTGTTTTCCTTCCATAATTCCTATGAGGACCTTCAGGAGTTTCCTGGGAGAGTTTATAAATCCTGTTGCAGTCATCTACCCCTCCACTTACACATGCATGCATACCTTTCAGTGTGGCGGATGAGAGAAAGGTAGGTATAACTGCTGAAATAGGGGTCAAAGCAGATTTCAAAGTTTTGATGACATTGTAGTCAATCCCTTTCCATTCCTGCAGCCCCTGGCAACCACTGACTTTTAAAAATGCCTATAATTTTGCCTTTTAAAAATGTCATATTAATAGATTATAAAGGTTGTAGCCTTTTGAGTTTGGCATTTAGTAGAATGCATGTGAAGTGCATGCATGTTGCTGTGTATCAGTTATTTGTTCCTTTTTACTGCTGATTCATATTCCATTGTATGGAAGTACCAGAGATGGTTTATACACTCACCAGTTGAAACCATTGGGATTGTTTCCAGTTTTTAGGTGATTATGGATAAAGCTGCTATAAACATTCATGTATGTGTTTTATTTTTGTGTGTGTGAACATATGTTTTCATATATCATGGATAAATACATAAGAGTGGAATTCCTGGCTTGTATGTTGTGTATATTTAATTTTATAACAGCGTCAAACTATTTTTTAAAGTGGTTATGTCATTTTTCATTTCTACCTGAAATGCATGAAAGTTTTGATTGCATCATCATCTATTCTTGGTTTAGTCAGTTTCTTTGATTTTAGTCTTTTAATAGGTGTAAGGTAATATCTTATTGTGGTTTCAACTTACATTTCCCTATTGATTAATGAGGTTGAGCATCTTATCATGAACTTAATTGACACCCATATATCTGCTTTAATGAAGTGTCTGATAAAATCTTTTATGTATTATCAGTATAATTCTTAATCACATAGGTGTTTTGCAAGTATTTTCTCTCAATCTGTAGCTTGAATTAAAATACCTTTTTAAGAGCAGCAATTTTTATTTATCAATTCAGTTCATAACCTTTTTCTTTTATGGATTGTGATTTTTATGTCTTATCTAGGAAAACTTTGACTAACATAAGGATACACAGATATTCTCTTATATATTTTTTTTATTTGCCCATTTAAAAAATCTTTCCATTTATTTCATGTTGTAAGGTTTTTTTTTAGAGTGATTTTTTTTGTTACATTCAACTCTACATAACATAATAGTTATCATTTTAACCATTTTTAGGTGTACAATTCACTGACATTAAGTACATCCACAATATGATGCAACCACCACCACTATCCTTTTCTGAAACTTTTCATCATTCCAAATAGAAACTCTATTCCCATTAAACAATAAGTCCTCATTCTCTTCTTTCTCCAGCCCCTAGTAACTTCTATTTTATTTCTTGGAATATTCCTCTGTTTTAGGTATCTGATATAAGTGAAATAATATAATATCTGTTCTTCTGTGTCTGCTTTATTTTACTTTGCATGTTTTCAAGGTTTATCCATCTTGTAGCATGTATTAGAATTTTCTTTTCTTTTATGGCTGACTAATATTCCACTGTATGTATCTACCATATTAGAAGAAATCCATTCATCTGTTGATGGAAATTTGGGTTGTTCCCACCTTTTGCTTATTGAGATTAATGCTGCTCTGAATATTGATGTGGGAGAATCTGAGTCCCTAATTTGAATTCTTTTGGGTATATTTACCCAAAAGAATGGAATGGAATTAATGGATCATATGGTAATTTTTATGTTTAAAATTGTTTTTATGCCATGAAACTGTTTTCCACAGTGGCTACACCATTTTACGTTGTCACCAGTAATGTACAAGGATTTCAGTTTCTCTGTGTCTTTGCCAACAGTTATCTTCCTTTAAAAAATATGTATAATTCTCTTAATGTTTTTATTGATTTTTAGAGAGAGAGTAAGAGAGAGGGATGTATAGAGGGAAACACTGATGAGAGAGGAACATCATCAATCCGCTGCCTCCTGCACACCCCATACTGGGGATTGAGCAAACAACCTGGGCATGTGCCCTGATCAGGAATCGAACCTGCAACCTCTTGGTCCCTGGGTCAATGCTCAACTGCTGAACCACACAGGCCAGGCTATCTTCCATTTTTTGATAGTGGCCACCCTAATGGGTATGAAGTAGTATCTCATGGTGATTTTGATTTGAATTTCCCTAATGACAAGTGATGTTGAACATCTCTTTATGTGCTTAATTGACTATATTGGGAGGAATGTTTATTCAAGTCCTTTGCCTGTTTTTGCAAATTTTTGTTGGTTTTTGTTGAGTTGTAAGAGTTCTTTATATATTCTGGATATTATCCCCTTATCACAAAATTGTTCTTGATTTTCCCTTTCTATCATTTTAATGCCTTTGGGATTGTAGTGATGTTCCCCTTTTCATTTTTAATGTTGGTAATTTTGCAACTAGTGCTATTGATTACAAAGATGGTAGTCTTGAAGGGGCTTCAACATAATTATTTCTATCAGCTATTCTTCATGTATTTTTAGGCTTTCCTGTTAGGTACATACATATTTACAATTGTTATGTATTCTTGGTGAGTTGACTCCATTTTCATTATATAATGTCTCTCTTTATACCTGGTTTTATGTTTTGTCCTTATGTATGCATTGTCTGACCTTAATGTAACCTCTCTGATTGATTCTCTTTTGATTATTGTTTGCATGGTATGTCTTTTTACTCTTTTTACTTGTAAGTTATTAATGTCCTTATATTTAAACTTGATTTCCTATTGACAGCATATCATTGAATTTTCCTATTTATTTCACCTGGCAATATTTATCTATTAAGCATATTATTAAATTATCTTAATTAAATGTAAGATCATTCAATATATGTTTGAATTTAATTATGATATTGTGCTAGTGTTTTTCATATTTTCTCCATATGTTTTTTGTTCCCTTTTTTCTCTTTTATCTTCTGCCTTCTTTTGGATTACTGAACTGTTTCTTATAGTTCTATTCTATCTTCACTCTTGGTGTATTTATAACTACTTTTTTAGTATTTAT
>NW_005364671.1:2082500-2085181 GCF_000412655.1 Myotis brandtii
CTGATTTCCAAAGTCAGATATGTAGTTTAAGAAAGTTCGAACAATGTACTTCAAATTGCTCCCTCCAACATTTTGTGCTATTGTTGCCATATATTTTACTATTATATATGGCATTAACATACAATGCATTGCTACTATATTTTCTTTAGATAGTCATTTATCTTTTAGAGTGATTAAAAATAAGAACATTTATGGTTACCTTCATTTATATAATTTCTGGAGTTCTTCATTTATTTGTGTAGATTTTAGTTTATGTCTGGTATCATTTTTCCCTCAACCTGAAGAACTTTCTTTAACATTTCTTATAATAGTGACTGTTGATAATGGATCCTCTCAATTTTTGTTTTTCTCTAAATACTTATATTGTAGCTTTAAGTTTTAAAAAATATTTTCATGGGGTCTAAACTTTTATGTTGGCAGATTTTTTTCAATAATTTAAAGATATCATTCCCTTGACTTACAATTCGCATAGTTTCTTATGAGTAGTCCACTATAATTTTTTATCGTAGTTCCTATGTATATGATTTGTATTTTAAAATATGAAAATCCATTTAAAAATATTCTGCGTGGTGCTTCTTGGGCCTATAGCTAGATATCTTTCATTATTGTGAAAAATTATCGGGTATTATTTCTTCAAATATTTCTTCTGCCCCATTCTCTGTCATCCCCTTCTGGAATTTCAGTTATACATTTGTTAGAACATTTGATATCATCAGAGCTCTTAGGTGCTGTGTTCTTTTTTCTTTTTTCTTTCCCCTTTTGTGTTTTTGTTCAGCTATTTCTATTGATCTGGAGTTCACTAATTACTCATTTGTGTCAAGTTTACTGGTGAGTATATTGAAGAGATTAATCTCTGTTACCGTTTTTTTTTTTTTTCAGTTTTAGCATTTCCTTTAGACTCATTGCTGTAGTTTCCATCTTTCTACTGAAATTTCTCACTGGTTCATACATTTTGTCCTTTTTTTTTATTATAGGCTTTAACATATTAATTTTAGTTTAAGTTCATTGTCTAATAATTCCAGTATCTGTTCTTTTCGAATCTAGTTCTGTTTATATTTTTCTCACCTAGAGAGCAGGTTTTTCTTCCCTTGAAGTTCTTATATGTTCCACAATCTTTTATTGACTACTGTATACCTAGTGTAAAACAGTAGAGAATGATAGAAATCCTATTTGTCACTGGAAATGGATACACTTCTTTTTCTAGGTCATTTGTATGAAGGATTATGTTCACTTATTCAGGAGTTAAGCTGGGCTGAGTCTCATTGTTGCTATGGTTACCTTCAGTTTGTCCTGGGCTTCAAATTTTCTAGTGTTACTTTATTTGTGAGGGAGAGGGCTAGGGTGATTGAGGGTATTTTCATCAATGTTATGCTCTACCCTGAACTTTTGTCTTTCCCTGAGTACTGCTACCAGAGTGGCTTCTCTCAATGCTTTTGTCCCTACTCTAGAAGTAGATTGCTGTTGTTTGTAATCCAGTGCTTGGTATCTTGGTGTTGAGGGAGCAAGAATATTTTTATTGTCTTGGTCTAACCTCACTCTTAGGCAGACCCTGTATGTTCTGGTTTTGGAGTAGAGTTTTAAAAAACGATGCCATCTTTCTTTACTCTTTCATCTCTTCTTTTAATTTGAGAGAGAGAGAGAGAGAGAGAGAGAGAGAAAGAGAGAGAGAGAGAGAGATGAGGAGGAGAAACACTGATTGGTTGCCTCCCATATGTACCCCGACCTGGGAGGATCTAACCCACAACCTAGGTATGTGCCTTGACACTCCAACTAACTTAGCCAACTCAGCCAGGGCTCGACTGTCTTGAATCATTGATATGTCTTGTATGAGACAGAGTTTCCTACCACTTTTGCAGGGATAGGAGCCCTCTAATAATAATATGCAGTCGGGCCATGACTGTTTTCTGCCCCTCACTCAGGTATAAAGGATTTTTTTTTCCTGTCCCTCCTCCTGCCGTGGTCTCACTGGGTTCCAATTTTTGTTATTCCTCACCCAGGGGCTTAAGACCTTTATTTCTGTGGGGAAACAGATATTGGTGGAGCTTCATATATTTTCTATGACAGAAGCTACTCTCCTTCTCCAGGTTTGCATCACAAAGAAAGGTATTTTCTAGTCTTCTACCCTGCCGCTAATCTTTCTCCAAAACACCGGACGGAGGCCTGTACAGGAGTCTGCCAGTGGGTGTGAATTCTCTTTTGTGCCTGTGACTCCCAGAGGTTCTACATGCTCATATTTCCTCTACACTGGATCTTTAATCGTTTTTTTAAAAAAAATTTGTCTTGATTATTTTTAATCACTTGAATGACACCCAGCATTTCTTCTTTTGGTGCCCTGTCATAGAGGAGTCAGAGCTTCTTTCCCTTCTTCTTTTGATGGGGCCCTACTTTCCTTGGATGTCCGATTATTGGTTGCCCTACAGTCTCAGTTTTCTGATAGATTTTGTTCTTTACTTGGATATTTCTTGTTAAGGTAGAAGCAAAGATCTTTCCAGCTTCCTATATCCTATGTGGAAATGAAACTTACACACCTTTTAAAAGTTAAAGTTCCTGGTAGGAAATATAACTTCTGTGCTAATTTAGTGGTTCTCAAGTTATTTCTAGTGGTGAAACATTAGTTATAATGATAGTTATAGAACTATTGTTTTTTCCCAAATTAAAGTAATTAACTATATATTAGTGAC
>NW_005364671.1:2085252-2093247 GCF_000412655.1 Myotis brandtii
AATTAAATGAACTTTTTTGGATTTCAGTAGTTATACTAGATATTTTTTATATAATTCTCAGTAAAATGTTGGAACATGGTTTCCTCTTCCTTTTTTTTTTTATGGATGAGAGAAACTGAAGCTAAAGGGATTAAATTGATTGCTTTGTATCACAGAGAATTAGTATGTAGTACACATGAGATTTGAGCCCGTATCTTTCTAGTTTCAAAATGCATTCTCTTTGTACTCTACTGCAATATGTAGTTAATTTCTTGTTGCTGGTATTAACACAAAAGGACAGGGGAGGGGGCAAATTAATGATAAAAATCTAATTAGACTTCTATTACTAAATACATTTTTATTTCTGTTTAACATGGGCCAATTTTTTTAAAAAAATAGGCAATGATTTGGGAAAGGACGATGCCATCGGAGGGAATGTGAACAAATATATGGTGCTTCCAACTGGATACTGTGGACAGCCCAAGAAAGGACATCTTGTCTTTGATGCTTGCTTTGAGAGTGGTGAGTGTATTAAAGGCCTTTGCTTTTGATCTTGTCTGGTGAGGGTTTTTTAGAATCTATTCCCACCTAAATGTGATTCAGTCCATTTAATATTTCACCAGAATGAAACAAGCTGTCAGAGGAAAATCAATTTTGATGGGATTAACTTGGAAATACTTAAAATGAGATGCGATGTTTTTTTTGCTATAAATTATTAGAAATATACAGGTAATAATGGTGAACATTTGTATAGTATCTTATATTTTATAAAGTACTTATCTAGATCTTATTTGTCTGGGATAGAACTAATATAATTTGACTGACTATATGGTAAATCAATTATTGAATATTTATTATATCTGGTTTTGTATGACATTCACACAGAACTTAATTATTGTGAGACAGGAGGCTTTTCTGTAAAGAAATGATGAGAGAACAGATTCTATTGAACACAAACAAAACAGCAAAAGTAATAATGCATCATAATCAATAAATGCTTGTGGGTATCCTAAATGGGGAGATCAGGACTTGATTGTGAATTCCCATCCAGTAGGTATTTGATCTTTTTAAAATTTTTATGCCCTGAACCTCATATTCTACTATGAATAGCAAACAGTATGTATTCAGAATATGTTGAAAATATTAATGAGAAAAGTAACATAATTTCATTTTTAAAATAATTAATTTTATTGATTTCAGAGAGGAATGGAGAGGGAGAGGGAGAAAGAGATAGAAATATCAATGATGTGAGAGAATCATTGATTGACTGCCTCCTGCATGCCCCACACTGGGAAACGAGTCTGTAGTCCAGCCATGTGCCCCGGCCAGGAATCCAACCATGACCTCCTGGTTCTTAGGTTGACACTCAACCACTGAGCCATGCTGGCTGGGCATTTTTGTTTTTGAATAGTGTGCATGCATGTGCGTGTGTGTGTGTGTATGTGTGAAGGGATATGCCAGCTCTCTGAATCCTATGAACATCTGTTATTTATACCAGCTATTGAAAACTTGTTTATCCAGAGGTTTGCTCTTAGTTTACTCCATGTTGTCTTAGTTTGCTAGGGCTACCATACATAACAAAGAGCCACAAACTGAGTGTCTTAAACAACAGAAATTTATTGTCTCACAGTTCTGAGATCAAGGTGTTGTCAGGCTTGGTTCATTCTAAGGGTTTTTGGGAAGAATCTGTTCTATGCCTCTTCTCTAGCTTCTGGTGGTTTGCTAGCGATTTCTGTTGTTCTTTGGTTTGTAAAAGCATCACCTTAATTTATGTCTTCATTTTCACATGATGTTCTCTCTATGTGTATGTCTGTCTCTAAATACTCTCCCCATTTTTTTTATAAGGACACCAGCCATATTGGATTAGGGCTCACACTAATGACCCCATTTTAATTTGATTACTTCTGTAGAGACCTTTTCTCATAGTAAGGTCTCATTATGAGGTTCTGGGGAGTTAGGATTGAAACATATGAAGTTTTCTGGGGACACAATTCAACTCATAACACAGAATTGTAGTGTTGTCCTTCCAGTCAGATATGAGCACTGTCTACACTGTTAGGAACAATGTTTCCTACTTTTTTTGAATCTAGTATTATTATCTTATCCAGGAATTCACTTGGTGCCTAGAAAATACTTTTTGAATTCTTTTTACTTTAGGGTAAGGCAGTGGTTCTCAACCTTCTGGCCCTTTAAATATAGTTCTTCATGTTGTGACCCAACCATAAAATTATTTTCGTTGCTACTTCATAACTGCAATGTTGCTACTGTTATGAATCGTAATGTAAATATCTGATATGCAGGATGGTCTTAGGCGACCCCTGTGAAAGGGTCGTTCGACCGTCAAAGGGGTTGTGACCCACAGGTTGAGAACCGCTGGGTTAAGGTGTGATGGGTTTTTACAATAATTCTATGAGTAGGAATTATTTTATACCTACAGTATGAAATAATCCAGATTCATTTTCTATAACACCCTTTCCTTCACTATACTCATCTTTTTCCATCCCTTACCGAAAAGCTCAGTACAAGAAATTGCCCATCTGACCACAAAGTAACTAAGTGAATAATGCATATTTCTCCCCAAATGTATGAACAGTTGGTTATATCAACTGGATTTGTTTTAGCAGTGCATCAGTCTTGCAGTATAGTAGAGTGGCTAAGTGACACCCTCTGGAATCAGGCTGCAGTTCAAATCCTGACTTGAATCCTGGGTCACGGTTTCCTCATTTGTAATGGTGAATGACGCCTACCTTATATCTTAATTGAAGAAAAATAAATATATATTTCATTGTTTAAAAAAATTAAGCCCATTTTACTAAAATATATACACAATAATAAATATTTAAAAATGGATAAATGAGGAGATATCATAAAGGGGAAATAGCAAAAGAAAATTCAGCTGGATGAGTACATAAAATGTATGCTATGAAACCCATAAATTTGCTATAGATAGGTTACAAGTTTAACTGTGACTTTTCTGGCAGCCAGTTAATAAGATAAAAATAAATCAGGTACTGAGATCTGGTAGAAACCCTTCCTAATGAGCTTCCCAAAGCATATACTGAAATATGATGAATAGCATCCTCAACAGTATCCCTATGGTCTCTACAACAGTATGTTTCATAGAGGTGTATTTTGTAACATCCTTCAATATAGGATGAGGGCATAATGCTAAAGGGCATTTTAGTAAAAGCAATTCAGTTACCACTTGAAACAATTTGTTTGATATATGCAGCCTTCATTTTATCTATCTGTTTATTTATTTTTCCTTTTTATTGAATTTATTGGGGTGAGACTGGTTAATTCAAGGATTAATTTGAGATTATTTAAAACAGGAAAGTCAGAGGGCTTTTATTTATGTGCTAATTCTGAGCTACTGGCTGTGGTTTCCTGGTATGCTGTGTTGAAAAGGATTCTGTAAGTGTATCTGGACTTACTGGAAAGGAGTTAGGTGATTAATAGATTCAATAATGGGGAGTATTGACTCATATAGATTAAGTATATTCCTTTCAGGTAATCCTCCATAAAATTTTTTCTCCGTTTGGAGTTGTTGGATTTGTGAAGTGCCTAGTACGTTTCCTGGCCCTGAGATAATGGATAATTAATGTTTTTCTTATGAGAAATGAAGTCTGCAGGTCAAATATGAACTTTCCTATGAATCCCTGATCTGTTTTTTTCCATATACACCTCCTTATAAGTATATTTCCCTTGAGAAAATAGCCATACCACTCTAATTTTATTTTCCTAGAGATATTTGAGACTTTTTATGATTTTTAAAAACTTCTTTTGTTCTCTTCTATTAGTAACCAGCTTTAGGACAGAATATGAGTCTGATTAATCCCTGTTCTTCCACAGAACCAAGCAGAGTGCTTACAAAATTAAGCACTACATTAATACTGTATTTATTTATTGAATGAAGTAATTTGAGCAACAGAAAGATGGGGAAAGATTAACTTTCCAGTAGCTTTGATGAAAAAGTTATATTTAATTGCTGCTTATTTCCTAATCCACCAACTTCTCTGAAGTTTTTATACCTTTGCAGATACTGTTTTCTTTACCTGGTAAAATGTTAATTAAGACTCAGTCCAGCATTTCTTCCTTTGAGAAACAGTACATCTCAGGCAAGTTTGGCTATCTGTATCTCTGTATTTACAATCACCTCTTAAGCTATTCTCTGATAGCCCTTATTGCATTGCAGTCATTTAATTGTGTTTCTTTTTCCTTATCACTAAAAGTGCCTTGAATTCAGGGATGGTTTCTTATTAATTTTTTCTCCCAGCACCTAGTATACTATCAGTCATTTAATAAGGAACTTGATAAATATATGAATAAATGAGGGATGACAGAGAATGAACAAAATAATCTTCATAAAGTGAAATTTTAAGATTGATAAAAATATTTTACATTTATATAAAAAATTAACAGCAAAAAGAATATTAAGGAAAAAACAATAAAAATGATCACTTATTTATTGCTTGCCAGATACTATCATAAGTGACATATACATAGCTTATCTCATTTAATACTCACAAAACCTTCTGAGGTGTTAAATCTCTCTCTATAGGTTTGGAAACTGATGTTCAGAAATGTAAATCTGTTTACCTTGAAGTGCATGACTGACAAATGGTGTAGCTGAATATGAAACTGAGAATTTTCTAGCTCTAAAGGCCATACTTTTAACCATTATCTATATATATAAAAGCCTAAGTGACCAAACGATCGAACGACTGGTCAACTGGTCGCTATGATGCGCACTGACCACGAGGGGGCAGACGCTCAACACAGAAGTTGCCCCCTGGTGGTCAGTGTGCTCTGACAGCGGGAGCGCCGCTTAGCTGACTGACTGGTGCCAGACGCCAGGCTCATGGCTGGCAAGTGCAGCTGCGGTGGCCCAAGCCTCTCCTGCCTCCACGGCAGTGCTACCACACAGCAGCAGTGGCAGGCACAGTGGGGCCAGGATGAGCGTCAGCGGCATGGCACCCGCCTGGACTTGGACTCTTCCCCGGCCGCCTGCCGCTTCCTGCACTACATCCCTAAGGGAATGTCGGACTGCTGGCTTTGGCCAGATCCCCGCCGGCCAGATTGGGCAGAAACCAGCAGTCCAACATCCCCCGAGGGGTCCTGGATTGCAAGAGGGGATGGGCCAGGCTGAGTGAGCCTGAGATATTTAATATGTTGTTTAAATTACTGTTGAAAGCAGAAGGGTCAGTGAAATAAAGGTATGGGTCAGTATTTGCATACTATTTCAAAAAAATGGAAATAAAAAATTAAAACTTTTAATTCCTCTAATGGAATTTACTATTTCACTTGTGTATTCTGTAAAAATTAACATTATGTTTCCTTTTGATAGAAATTATCTTCATTCATGGCACAGTATGAAAATGTGTCAAGACTACATTAGAAACCAGGGTTTTTAGCTTAATGTCTTACCTAAACTTTTCTTTGTTTAGATGTCTAAATGGACTTTATGAGGAATAATTGGCAAATATAAATGTATATATTTAAAGTATACAATGTGATGATTTGATATACATATATACATAATAGGGCAAAAGTATGTTTACAGTTGTGAGTACATAAAACAGAGTTTATTGTATTGTTATTAATTATTGTATTATTTTTATACAAACAACTGTAAACCTGCTGTTGTCTCACACTGTATCTATATATATAAAAGCCAAGTGACCTGAACAGTGAAACAACTGGAATGACCAGAATGACAGGTTGCTATGACATGCACTACAGCGTCCAACCGCCTGGATGGGGGCCCCGATCGGCCCCCCAACTTCCCACGGCCCCTCCCCCTGATTGGCCTGCCCCTGGCTGGCCCCCCAAACCCCAATCAGCAGTGGGGTCAGCCAGTCAACCTTCCGTGGCCCCTCCCCCTAGCTGGCCCGATCCCGATTGGCCCTCATGTGGGTGGGTGGGCCAAACCCCACCTGTGCACGAATTCATGCACCAGGCCTCTAGTTATAGAATAATTACCAAGATCAAGATATTAACACATCCTTCACCTCACATAGTTAATTAACATAGTTAACTTTTTCACGTGTGTGGCGAGTGTTTAAGATCTACTCAGCAACTTTCAAGTATACAATACCATATTAGGAACTATAGTTACCAAGCTGTTCAACAAGTCCTCACTTAACTTGTCAGTAGGTCTGTGATTTGAAGCAAAAAGACGTAAATGAATTTTACCATAGGTTAATTGATATAAACAGCAGCTAAATTCCTATAGCATCTCATCAGAATTATATCAAAGCTATAATACCAAAAACACAGGTTTCGATTTCAGATAGACTTGGGTTGATATACAAACTTTGGTACTTACTGGTAAGTCATGCTGATGATATCACTTAAAGTTTATTCATCTACAAAACTAGGACAATAAATTATTATTATTGAATCTATGTAAATTAGGGATAATATATAAAATAGACATAGCACAACATCTGGCAATCAAATTTAGGTAGTAATTCTGGTACAAACCTCTCTCTGGTTCATCTTCCACAATGCCTCCAAAGCTAAAATGGAAATCATCTGATCATATTATTTTATTGCTTAAAATTTTTCATTACTCACTGTTGTCCTCAGGACAAAATCCAAACATTTTATTTTAACAATGTCAGTAACATAAGATCTGATACAAATTTCCTTCTTACTAATACTATCACTTCATTCCAGAACATGCCATCTTACAAGGCCATTATCTCTTTTAGAGAAAAAAATTGCACATTTATGAGCAAAAGCATTGCTTTGAAACATAAAGGAATGTTTCACTATGTCTAGAACTTCTATTGGAGAAATATTGGTAGCTGTGAAACTATAGGTGAATAATTTAATTCTATTTGTTTCTGATTCATAAGTGAAACAAAGCTGAACTTTTAAAGTGGTGTTTCTATTTAAAAAATTTTTTTTTACCTCTGCCCTCGCTGGTGTGGCTCAGTTGTTTTGGAGTCATCCAGTGCACCAAAAGGTTTCTGGTTCAATTCCCAATCAGGGCAAATGCCTGGGCTGCCAGCTCCACTCCTGGTAGGGGGCTTGCAGGAGGTATTGATGGATGTTCCACTCTCACATCGATGTTTCTCTCTTCTCCCTTCCCCTCTCTCTAAAAAATCAATAAATTATCTTTAATAAAAATTATTTCTGACCTTTTTACTGAATTATATCTAATATACATGGTATGGTTATGTATCTCCTTGGATTTTTTCCCTTTCCTATTTCCTCTACCTCCAATTTGAGGAAGAAGTAGAATATTTCATTCCCAAATAACTTTGATGACTTTTCCCACAATAAAATTTTTAAACCTAAGAACTGTGTTTAATGAAATCCTGCTCTTCAACTGCTCTTTCAAATCAACTCAGACACTGCTTTGAAGGGGACTTCGAGTACACAGGAATCATCTTATTATGCTTTAGTAGTGACAGAACTGCAAAACAAGGGGACACATCACTTAATTAAATGTGGTCGATTGAGTTTGGTTATAGACCTCATCTTTCCAATGAAGATTTAAGGTACTACTTGAATGATTACAGTATACTAGTTTAAAAACTGACATACTAGTAAGTATGTATTTTTTTTAAATAAATATTTATTGTTCAGATTATTACAGTTGTTCCTCTTTTTTCCCCCCATAGCTCCCCTCCACTCAGTTCTCACCCCACCCTCTGCCCTTACCCCCTCCCCCACTGTCCTCATCCATAGGTGTACAATTTTTGTTCAGTCTCTTCCCACATCCCCCACACCCCTTTTCCCCCCGAGAATTGTCAGTCCATTCCCTTTCTATGTCCCTGATTCTATTATATTCAACAGTTTACTCTGTTCATTAGATTTTTTATTCACTTGATTTTTAGATTCACTTGATAGATATGTATTTGTTGTTCATAATTTTTATCTTTACCTTTTTCTTCTTCTACCTCTTCTTAAAGAATACCTTTCAGCATTTCATATAATACTGGTTTGGTGGTGATGAACTCCTTTAGCTTTTTCTTATCTGTGAAGCTCTTTATCTGACCTTCA
>NW_005364671.1:2094130-2109975 GCF_000412655.1 Myotis brandtii
GTGGGAGAACTTCTGTGCTGGAGACACCCTTATGGGGCAAGACTTGCTTCAGTGGGGCTTTGGTGCTCACTGAGTCTGCCCCCTGAGTGTGTCCCTTATGGATCTGAGGAGTTGTAATCTGGATGGTCCCAATCTGACCACTGGGTACACAGGCTCTTGGATCTCTAAGGAGGTGCTAATTTAGCCTCTGCCTGATGCTACCCAGCAGGATCTACGAAGAGATCTGCAGATTTCCCTTCCTTGTTTGGGGTTTGGAGGTGCCCAGATGAGGCCCAGCTGTGAAGCAATGCAAGCTGCTGTGGGGCCTTGAGCCTTCTTTTGGATGTTCTGGGTCTCTCTGACCCAGCTGCAGTTTGTTAGGTAATTTTAGATTGCAAAGGGCCAGGGCATTCATATGCAAAAGCCTCTGCGCACAGCTTGGGTGGGGCGGGGTCTCAGGGAATCAGCAGGGTGGAGCAAGCAGCTATGGCTGCTCCTCAGTCCTACCCTAAGAAGCCCCCCGTCTCATTGTCCCAGTAATCGCTGCAAGCACCTCTGAGAGAAAGCCGCCCTCGAGTTCCGACCGATGCCAGACAGTCCAGTCTCTCCCCGTATGAGTATAGGTCCCCAGAGACTCGCCCGGAACTGGAGTTCAGAGCAGTCGGAAGCTTGAGACTTCCTCCCGATTGAAAAAGACGTGTCCTCCGTTGCCAGCCCTTTCTGCGCGCGCTTCGGTACCTCTGCACTTTACTTCCGCACCTCCTCTAAGTCTCAATGTGCTTTTCTCTTTCCTTCTAGTTGTAGAATTTCCACTCAGCCAACCTTTCTGTGGTTCTGGATGATGTCTGTTTTGTCTTTTAGTTATAGTTTTGAAGTGGTTGTTGGAGGCAGCAATTTCCGGTGTTTACCTATGCCGCCATCTTGGTTTCTCCCCAGTAAGTATGTATTTTTTAAAGTGATGACCAAATGACACATTTTCAATTAGAATTTGCTTTTAATTTTTTGTTATTACTGCTTTACATTTCCAAATAAAAATATTTACATTATATTAATTAGCAAAACTAGAATGTTGTCTGTGTTTTTAGGTTTTATTCTCCATAAGATAGTCATACTTTGATAGTATACTCCAAGAATTGAAAAATCCATACAAATTGTGAGTTGTCATACAGCTGTAAAATGGACTTGCCTTCTAAAGTGTGGAAATATCTTGTGCAGATCACCTGTTTGCAGTTAGTTTCATTCCTCATTATTTCCCCTTCTCTGTATTGCAGGGGAGCACCCCACACCTTGAAATTGTACTTCCAAGGTCCCTTAACATCTGGATTCTGGCTAGATTCAGCTAATAGGAGGCTCTAGGACAGTGGTTTTCAACCTTCTGGCCCTTTAAATACAGTTCCTCATGTTGTGACCCAACCATAAAATTATTTTCGTTGCTACTTCGTAACTGTAATGTTGCTACTATTATGAATCGTAATGTAAATATCTGATATGCAGGATGGTCTTAGGCGACCCCTGTGAAAGGGTTGTTTGACTGCCAAAGGGGTCTCGACCCACAGGTTGAGAACTGCTGCTCTAGAAGTAGATTGAAGGTCAGGAAGAAGGGAGAAGCCTGGGTATTTTTCATCCTTTCTATTTTGGGCAGCACCTTCTGCAGTAGCCTCATGTCCTTCATGGTTTTGTCAGACAGCCCCAACTTTGTTTTTTATGAAAAATATATTTTATTGATGTTTTACAGAGAGGAAGGGAGAGGAATAGAGAGTTAGAAAAATCAATGAATGAGAAACATCGATCAGCTGCCTCCTCCACACCCCCTACTGGGGATGTGGCAGCAACCAAGGTACATGCCCTTGACCCGAATCGAACCTGGGACCCTTCAGTCTGCAGGCTGATGCTCTATCCACTGAGCCAAACCGGTTAGGGCAGACAGCTCCAACTTTGTTGGATTGCCCTGGTTTCCAGAATATTGTGGCCTGCTGCCTTTGCTTTTCTACCCATGAGTGCAGTAGAGATTTCCTGCTGTTGTTAATCTCTGTGTTACTCCACTCACACTTGTTTGACTTTTCAGCTCTCTCAACACTTTTGCAAATAGTTTCCTGTAATATGTTTCTTTTATTGAATTATCTGGCATGGATTCTTTATTGACTTATCCCTGATTGATTCATGTCTCAATGTTTATGGCAAGAATCCTTGCTCGGTGATTCCTTGAAGTTCCTGTCAATGATGAGGCTGGATCTTCAACTCACCACCTGCTGATTCTCATAGCTCAAGGCCAGAGTGGTTGGCATGATTTGCTGAATCTTTGGGGAAGCTCTGTTTTAATGGTCAGCATTAACACTACTGGCTTTAACTGTTGCCAATCTAATAATTTCTTGATCTGAGTCATGCTTAATTATTTGATGCCACCTTGGTAAGTGAGTTGTACTCTTGACCGGATTTTTACATTTTATAATAGAGCTTATGTGTGCAGTCTGAAGGGTTGCCCAGGTTTTTCTTTTTTTTCTTGGGTGGGGGGTATCTGATTTATAATTCAAAAATAAAACATAATTATGTGGAAACTAGGAGCTCAGGGCGCGAATTCGTGTGGCGCTGCCCACCCTCAAGTTGCCTCGGGCTGGTCCCACCTTCTCCTGCCTCCCTGCTTCCCTGCTCCCACCTCCCCGCTCCGCCCCATCTCCCTGCTTCCCTGCTCCCGCCTCCCCGCTTCCCCCATTCCCCGCTCCTGCCTCTCCGCTTCTGCCCTGTCTCCCATCTCCAAAGCAATGCCAGAGGCGCATGCAGGCAGCCTCCTGATAATAGGAGTTAATAAAGAGTTAATATGCTAATGGTCCGGTCCTGACACGTTATGGTGTCCTGGCTAATTTGCATATTGCCTCTTTATATATATAGATATTATCATGTTGTGACAAAATATTTTTGGCCCTCTGCTGAGATTGTGCCCTATGGCTTACACTGAAGTCATTAGACATTGTTTGGTTTTGAGAATGTATCCATCTGATTTCACTTACTTTGTGAGCTTGCACTTTATTTTGGGAAATTGTTATTTATTTTAAAATTCTTGTTTTCTTTCAGACAGGGCTGAGCTTTTGAATAACTGAGTGAAAGTGTCCCCCTACTCTTTTTTTGTTTGCTATGGAAAATAAGAAGCTATAAGCATTGTAATTAAAGAGGTAGTTCTACAGAGCGGAAGGAGTTAAGTCTTAGCTCAATCATCATTACTGCTATACCTTGAGCAGGTCATTTAAACATGGAGCCTCAGGACATCTTTAAAATAGGTATAACAATACTCGCAATACAGGGTTGTTGTGTGGATTAGAATTACCACTTGTCTAGCAGATAGTCAGTGGTCAGTACTGAAGTGTGAAGGGATCCCAAGGAGGGAGGTGATTCATTTTTGTGTGTATGGATGGGGTGGGGTAGGGTGAGTGTAGGAGGCCACCAAGAAAGACTTTATAGAGGAGACATTATAGGAACTGCACCTTAATTCTCTTCCTGGAATGTTTTCCAGACAGCATGGTTTTCTCCCTCACTTCAGTTATTTATTAAAATGTTACCTTCTCAGTGAGGCCTGACTTAGCCTGTATAAAATTTCAGCTCTTTTTCCCTGACATTTCCTAATCCCTTATATGCTTTATTTTTTTCTTCTTAGCACTTACCACTAACATAATATACATTTTACCTATTTATTTGTATTTTAATTTATTGTCTGTGTCCTTAACTAGAATATAAACTCTACAAAGGTGGAATTTTTCTTTTATTCCCTGATGCCCAGAACAATACCTGATAGAGAATAAGTGCTCAATAAATATTTATTGAAAGAATTAGTATGAGAACGAGTAGAAACGTACCAGATGGAATTAGTTATACATGCATTTATTGTATTTTTATAACTATTGACCTCAAATTCTAGGATGCAAAATTGAGAAATGTAGCATGCCTATATTAATTTATGGAAAACAAACACTTATCCAGAAGCCTTATTTTTGAGACTATTATTGAGAACTTGGGTGTGTGTGTGTGGGGGGGGGACTTTTAATTAGCCAAAGTAGTTGTTACAAAATACATGCACCAAAGTTCATGCACCTTATTCTTCAGAGGAGATACTTAGAATTTATTTCTTCTTATTTAGACATAGTTCTAACTATCTTGATAATATGGATTTTCAGCTTAGGGAATTTGTGGACAGGGTGGAGCCTGAGGATATAGGAATGCTCTTTGGTGAGAAATCAAAGTTGAAAAGCTGACAGAGGGGAGGAGGCAGAAAATATAAAAGTAAACAACACAATTTAAATATATAGCCTTTCAGATATCTTGTTCTTTATCAATATAAGATTATATGTTCTTCATCATCAAGATAAGATTAAATTATATACACAGTGCTTTTAGAAATACTTTCAGTAAAAATAGCAATGTCCCTATATGCCTATTACATCTTTATCCTTACAGTCTGGTTTGTATCCTCACTACTCCAGAAAGATGATTCCCTGAAAGGTTGCCAGGGACTTGGTCATATAATTCAGTGGTCTTGTCTTACCTCTTGATTCTTCTGCAGCATATGACATTTCTAATAATCACCCTTATTTTTGAAACAGTTTTCTCCTGGCAGCATTAACTGCCATCCTCATCCTCCACCCCGCTGACTGACCTGTTTTGTTTTCATCTACACATGACCCTTAAGGCATTCTCTAAGTTCAGCTCATCCATCGTTAATCTTTATACATCTTGAATATCACATCTAATAATTCATCCATCCATCCATCCATCCATCCATCCATCCATCCATCCATTGAGAGTTATTATTATGCTCATTAAATCCCCTGAATCCATTATTTTTTTTTCTGTCCTCTTCATTCAAATCACTATCTGTCGTTGGGAACTACTGTTTCTCTTGCTTCCTTTCACGCATGTTCCTCTTTCTTCATATCCATTCTCACCACAGCATCTAGAGCAGGGGTGGGCAATTCCTGGCACGCGTGCCAAAAATGACACTCCAGTAACTTTTGCTGGCACGTGAAACCCTCTCTTATAATCTTCCATTTATAATGTTTTTCTTATTATCGACTTTTTTATTTTTCAGATAAATTCAGTGTAGGTGCATCTTAGATAAATAAATAATTTTACATAACAAGTTATCTTAAAGACCATAGACATGGATTGACGAGAGAAGGGAAGAGCAATTTCCATGCCTCTGCCTTAACTCTCCCTGCCTTCCTAGATCCGACCAGTGTTTTGGTTTCATCCATATACGCTTGTGAATCTTTGTTCTCAGTGATGAATTTTGTTAAGTCTTGGAATAGGAGTAGCCTGACGGATGAAAGTAGTAGCTCGTGCATATCTCTGAAGGTCACGAAATATAAACCTGATGTAAAATCTCTGTCATCGGTGATGCAGCAGCAAAAATCCCACTGATAATATCAAACGGAGTCATAAAGTTTTCTGTCGGACTATCAGTGTACATGCATACATTAAAAAATAAATGTATTTTTCATCATCATATACTGTGTTTTTGTCGCTCGAATGAATTTTATTATTTCTTCAAGGTTCTTCACATATGTACACCTTAAGAGATATCAAGTAGGCGTAACATGTTCTCAAAAAATTAGGGTTGGCACGCAGAAGAATTTTGAGTCAGAGATTTTGATGATTTTGGCACGCACTCACAAGAAGGTTGCCCACCCCTGATCTAGAGAGATCCTTTTAAACTCAAATCAGATTCTATTTTACTTCTATTTAAAACATTCCATTGTTTTGCTGGGCCAGTGTGGCTCAGTGGTTGAGCATTGACCTATGAACCAGGAGGTCATGGTTCGTTTCAGGATTGCAGCTCGATCCCCAGTGTAGAGTGTGTAGGAGGTGGCCGATCCATGATTCTCTGTCATCACTGATGTTTCTATTTCATCTTATTCCTTCCTTTCTGGAAAAAAAAAAGAGTTACAGCATTCTGTTGTCTTCCTATCAGTTAGGATAAAATCCTGATTCCTTACCCTGACTACAAAGATCTGGCCCTTGGCTACTTTTCCGACTTCATCTTATGCCATTCTCACTCTCCCCAATAATGCTTTAGCCACAGTGACTTTCTGCCTGTTCATAGAGCAGACTAAATTTGTTTCCAGCCAGTTCTTCCTGGAATCTGATACCCCCTCCCCCACCAACCCTCCCTCCACCACCATCTTTGCATCTTGGCATTCAGATCTCAGCTTACATATTGCTTCCTCAGAGAGGCCTTCTGTGATTAGCCAGTCTAAAGTAGCCACCCAATTGTTCTATCATATTTTCCTGTTTTTATTCTCTGCCTATTCATTTTCTTGTTTATTTATCTGACTCCCTTACAATAAAAACAGCCACTTTATCTATTTGCTATGTCACCAGAGCCTAACATATAGTAGGCTTTCATTAACTATTTGTCAAAAGGCTGAATGAAGTCTGTGCCAGGTACTGTGGGTACAGAGGTAACAGTGGTAAGTAATTTGTACTGCAGTGGTTATTAGCCTTTCCTAGGTCACAGGCATTTTTGAGAATCTAATGAAAACTATGAATTCTCTTCCAGTAAAAATGCCTTATGTGCCTATTTGTAAAGATTTGCCTAAAAATTAGAATGCTTGATTTTTTTATTAGCCATCTTACTATTGTCCCTGCCCTCTTAGAAACTTTGGAATGCAGTTTTATTAAGTCATAACTTTATATGATTATTGGCACATAATTAATGTACTGGTACAATGCTTCTCAAGAATTATAGGTGCTCAAGAACTTTTTTTTTTTTAATTTCTTGTGTCATGGCTCTGTATATGGTCTTGCTGTGCATGACTTATATAAAGCTTATGCCACATGCAATCTACCACATGAGTTTGCCAAAATCGAAACTGGTTTGTACCTTGTTCAGCTAAATAAGTACACCAATTGTGAGTTTGGTCGCCAAATGATTTTTAAAAGTACCTTACTGTACCTGTTTTATAGTAGATCTGTAATAAATAGTTTGTAAGCCAGCATCAATCTATAGACCAAGTTTTGAATACGCACTGCCTTGAAAAGTATCATCAGTCTTAAACTCTTTTCAAGGCACCAATCCCATATCTTAATCTACCTGATTGTGCCTCTAGCTAGATGTTGTATTGGTATTTTAAGATGGACATCTCTCCAAACCAAAGTTATCATGTTCTAATTTCAAAAAAAGAAAAAAATCCCCTTTTACTTTTCTTTTAATTTAAAAAATTACAGCAGTTTCTTTGTCATCCAGAGTTATCTTAAATTTTTCTTTGCCTCTCTACCCAATCACTCATTAAATCCTGTTACTCTACTCCAGTTTTTATTAACCTCTTTTTAATTATCACTCTGATAAGGACCTTTTTTAGACACTTTATTTTTCTAATTTCCTCAACCACACAAAATTTCAATGCCACAGATATACTGCATATCTTAGTAGCCCTTCAGAGGGCCACAGATCATTGTAGTAGCTAAAATTCCGTTGCGTCTCCAGATATGCCCCTGTTGAGAATGCATACTGTACCTGTATGATCCTCCTCATGAATGCATTTTCATTTTCTTTCTACTACCAATATCAATCCTTATTATATTGATTTTGATCATGATATTCTCTTTGTGAGTTCTTTTCCACATTTTTATTAAAATCAGATCCATCCTCAAGGCCTACACCCAGTTACTTTACCATGAAGTTAATTTCATGATTCTCCAACTGTATATGACTTTTCACTCTTCTAATTTCTTCTAATGAATGAATAAATGACAATTGCGTAAAATATTAAGTTTCTGCTCAATTGAAAAATCCTTATTCTCTCTTGGATGAGTGAGACATTTTTCTAAAGTATCGGTTCTTCTATCTCTGTCATCATTGTCTATACAGGGATACAGCTATTATAAAAGATGAGATAATGGAAAACTGGTATGGTTCCTTGCTTTGCCTGAAGGAGCTGAGGGTAGATGGATTAACCTGACCCAGTGTCTTCATCTTAATATTCAATTTATCATTCCATTCATAATTTAGACATCAATCACAGAACATTTGTATTTGAATTGTCTCTTAAATATAAAACATACTTGTTTGGACGTATGTTGGAAGAAATATCTTATAGGGCAGATTTCATTGCAACATTTAGAAGGAAATGCTCATATCCATGTGTACTGGTTAATTCCTTCCCAATATGTTTTGTGTGTTTTTTTTTTAACTTTCCTGTACAGTAAACTGAAATTACAAACAGTTTTTATCTTTTATCAATTTTTATAGTTACTCCTGAAGAGTGTGACAATATAAGAAAGAGATGGCCTTTTCACTTGTCAGTTTAAACAAAGAGATATTGAAACAGTTTTAAAATGTTATGAAAATGTAGTTTTAATTTTTAATATATTAATGCTTAAATATTTAATTATCATTATTTAAAAAAAATAAATCCTTACCCTAGGATATGTTTTTCATTGACTTTATTTTATAATATGTAGAATAACAAACTGTCTTATAGAATGGTTGTGTAGATCACATAAGATAATGTATAAAATGCCTAAGACATGGGAGAAACCCTAATGTCAACATTAATTTCCTTCTTCTCCTTTTACTCCTAGTCCCCATCTTCCTCTTCCTCCTTTTTTTGTTGTCATTCAATAAAAACTGTAACAATTCCTAATATTTATATATCATTTTATGTTTTACAGAGTGTTTTTACATCTATTATGGCCTTATAAATTCTAGATAAAAACTAGGACAAGCACTCTATTTCTATTTTTGGAAAAGGAAATTGAATAAATTGAGGTTCAGAGAAATTATGTGACTTGCTTAACTGCATATAACAAATAAGTAGCAGAATCTGGAGTTCAACCCATGCCTACCTAACCTCAAAACCTGTGCTCATATACCTGAGTTCACTCTTAGTTATTCAGTGTTGATCCTTTTACTTGCTGGCTTACTCATGATAACCTGAGTATTGACAATCTGGAGTACAAGCAAATAACCAATCTGATGTTTTATATTAGCTTATAGGACAGCAAATTGAGACCCTTTGAGGTAGGTAGGTGCTAATGTAACTGTTCCCACGTTGGGAGCTTTAATTCCCTCCCCGTGAAGGGTTTGAATATCTGATCTGGGAAGGCTAATTGCATATATTCATAGCATATTTTGCTCCTCATTGATGGAGGAAGATAATTGGATTTTCTAGCAGTTGATGGAGAAAGGGTGACATTTGTGAATTTAGAGAACTCAATCCTTTAGGAATAGTCAGGAAAATGTCATAGACTTAAAATTAGGACTTAAGTACATATTTTCAGAAGGATTTTGGCCTGTTTATTGTGGGTGTGGGTCCTAGTTCATGCACTCATCAGGAAATGTCAAATTATTTTAGTTTATTTAAATCAAACTCATGACTTTGGGTGTCCATCTCATTGGGATTTTGGAAAATTCATCTTCTCATATTCATTGAGGCTCTTTCTCTTTACCTAAAGTTAGGTAAGACTTCGAAACTTAGGCAATGAGATAAGATCTACTAATTTTGAAATATCTGGGCACCATGACACCCTCATCATCCAAGCCCATGCATCTCTTTGAAAGTGGAATGCCTCACTGCAAGCAGAAAATGGGGGTCTTTATGGGGACCTTTGCCTAGATCCAGAGCTCTAGTGACCATAGCTCTTTTCCCTAAGTGCCCTGCACAGCCATTCCTTGCTAGGACTGCTAGTGAACACCTCTTTCTTCTATCACTCATGGGACCCTTGCCTTCTATCACTTTACCGGTATGTGGGGTTATTTCTTTCCTCCTGTTTCCAGTGGAAGTCTCCTCTTTCTACTAGCACAATCCTGGCTACAGTCAGGAATAGAAGTGTTGAAGGTTATCTTTGCCTTTTTATTGCCTCACAAACCTCTGAGGCAAGAGAATTGGAAGGGCCTATTGAAAGAAAAATACCACATGATCTCACTCATTTATGGATAATATCTAATATAAATTTATTAATTTCAGAGAGTAAGGGAGAGGGAGAGAGAGATAGAAACATCAGTGATGAGAAAGAATCATTGATCACCTACCTTCTGCATGCCACACATTGGGCATATGCCCTGAGTGGGAATTGAACCTGTGACTTCCTGGCTCATAGGTTCACATTCAACCACTGAGCCATGAAGGCCCGGCTGTCATTTTTTAAATTTGACAATCTAAGGGAAAAGAAGTCAGTGCCCCTGATTAAATAGTCAGGTATTGCGCTTTTTAAAAATTCTTGTGACACACCAGTGTGCTGCTTGGGGAACACCAGTTGAAAATCGCTGGTTAGGGTAATAATTTTCAACTGGTCAAAACCAACTATTTACTGGTCATAAGGATTTCTGAGTTTATATATCTGAGTCTTATTTTTCTCATCCTGTATCATGAAAAAATTTGGGGCTCTGTTTTTGGGGTTGGTAGATGATTTCTAAGTTACCTGAGATAATTAATTTTATATGACAACTTAACTGGCTCATGGAGTGACCAGACATTTGGTAAAACATTATTCTGGGTGTGCCTGTGAAGTTGTTTCTCAATGAGATTAATGTTTGAATTGGTAGACTGAGTAAAGCAGGCTGCCCTCCCTAAAGGGGGTGGATCTCCTCTAGTCAGTTGAAAGCCTGAATAGAACAAAAAGGTTGAGCCTCCCTTGAATAAGGGGAAACATTTCCTGCCTGAGTGCCTTGATCTGGGACATCAATTTTTTCCTGCCTGCAACTAAACCAAAACAATGGTTCTTCCTGGATTTTGAGCCTGCTGCATTTGGACTGGAATGACACCATCGGCTCTCCTGGGTCCCTGGTTTGCCAACTGAAGGTCTTGAGACTTGTCAGCCTCCATAATAACATGAGCCAATTGCTTATAATAAATTTCTTTCTATACACACACACACTCACACACACTATATTGGTTCTGTTTTTCTGGAGAACCCTGACTAATACAGGTACACACAACTCTGAGATTGTGTGGTTAAGAAAATCAACAGTAACAATGAAGAGCTGCTATATACAGGAGAGGTTCAGACTCATTTCTTCTTTCAGTCAGCACTTTATTGAGGATCCTTAATGGAATATTTACATTGACATTTACATGTTGTCTTATCACATGGGTATTCAGTAGTTGTTATCACTAGGAAGATAATTGACCAAATGTTTGTTGTTGTTTTTTTCTGAAAATGCTGGCTGCCAGTATTGATTAATTCCATTGCATTTCTGGCATCATTTGGCTTACCTTACCTAAAACAAGTCACAAAAAATTAAGAACAGAGAGATTGATTCTTTTCCAAGTTTTATATTTTCTCCTGACAACTATTCTGCAACCCCAGGCATAGATTAATGAATGGAGTATGCACAAGGTGATATCAGCTCACATATATGACATTACTCAGATGTCTCAAACTCCGGAAAAAGCATGTGAATGATTTATGGAATTGATATTAATCTCTTTCCAGTAAATGCATTACTTTAGGTACATGGGAAATTGATGTTACTACTCTAATGCCAAATTAATTTCTTTCTTGCTGGATCAGCATTGTAAATGGAATTAGATGTTAACCTTTTATACATCTAAACAGAGTAAAATATGGGAAGCAATTTAATAAGTAAAATTTGGATGCCCATTGCTGAAGGGAAGGGTATGTATTTTTTTGTATGTGTGTTTCTTCTTCCTGAGATTTGTGGATCCTGGGATATTGGATGATATTTATTTATTTAAATATATTTTTATTGATTTCAGAGAGAAAGGGAGAGGAAGATAGAGATAGAAACATCAATGATGAGAGGGAATCATTGATCAGCTGCCTCCTGCATGCCCCCTACTGGGGATCGAGCCCACAACCTGAGGATGTGCCCTTTACTGGAATCAAACCCGGGACCCTCTAGTTTGCAGGCCAATAATCTATCCACTGAGCCAAACCAGCTAGGGCTTGGATGATATTTAAAGTATAACTTAATACCATTTAAGAATAAAATAATCACAATTGAATCTAAACATTTAATACAGGACTATAAATAATGCACAGCACATGATAATTATATGTTATTCAAGATCCCTAAAATTCTAGAGAACAAGACTATTTTTTAAGGGAAACTTTATCCAAGTATTCTTAGTCACTAATAAACAAGCATTTTTAACCCATGTACATAGGGCATAAAGGAAACTAGAAACTTGTCAGGCAGCCTCTTCCTCTTTCCATATATGCCTAGGCCTGCATGTTCTCGTCTGTTTTCTGTGTTTCCAGCTTGTTGTGGCTTTCAGTTGCCACAGTGTTGATTTTGGCCTGCTCGGCATAATCTAGTAAACTCAGTCTTATATATCAACTAGAGGCCCAGTGCATGAAATTTGTGCACTTGGGGGTCGGGGAGGGGCCCTCAGCCAGGCCTGTGCCTTCTCACAATCCGGGAGCCCTCAAGGGATGTAGAGGCGGGAGAGGCTCCCCCCACCACTGCTGTGCCACCAGCTGTGAGCCCAGCTTCTGGCTGAGGGGGAGCGCACTGACCACTAGGTGGCAGCTCCTGCATTGAGCATCTGCCCCCTGGTGGTCAGTGTGCATCATAGTGACTGGTTGTTCTGCCATTAAGCCGAAACCGGCTCTCCAACATCCCCAAGGGGTCCCGGATTGCAAGAGGGTGCAGGCCAGGCCAAGGGACCCCACTGGTGCACAGTTGGGGCCGGGGAGGGACACAGGAGGTTGGCCAGGCAGGGAGGGACTGATGGAGGGCTCCAGGCTGTGTCTGGCCCATCTCACTCAGTCCTGATAGGCCGGACCCCAGCAGCAAGCTAACCTACTGGTTGGAGCGTCTGCCCCCTGGTGGTCAGTGCATGTCATAATGAGTGCTTGAACGGCCTTAGCATATCATTAGCATATTAGGCTTTGATTGGTTGAACGGCTGACCCGACGACCGGGCACTTAGCAAATTAAGTTTTTATTGTATAGGATTATGATTATCAGAAGGAAAATATTACTGGCTCAGCTTGGGTGTGGTCAGTTGTGGCAATTGAGGGTGGTTATTGGTTATATAGAGCTGCCTTTTCAGTGCAGAAGGTATGACAGAGTCTCTAATAAGGGGCTGTAGGTAGTGGGGAATGATGGACATCTCTAAAACAGTTGTGGTTGCAGGTCTGCTATTGTTCTTCCAGCTTGACACATCTCTGATTTTGTGGAACAGCTGCTACCCATACCTTTACCTTTCTTTTCCTGGCTTCCAACAGTTAGATATACTGCTGATGGTCTTTGCGTTCATTCTAGTATGTCTCATCCCTGAGCCAGTCTTGAACAGAGTATTATCAGAGTCGCTGTCAACTAGCCTTGTTATCTCATGTACAAGAGACAAACCCTGGTTGTTAGTCTACAAGTTGTAGCATTTCCTGCATTGGTATAGTCTGCAGAACTGGGTTCTTTCTTGATATCTCCTTTTCTGTGGCATAGTCTTACTACTCACCTTTCTCTCTCTCTCTCTCTCTCTCTCTCATTTTTTTTATATTGGGTTTTGGTATTTATTTTATTTTAAAGGTGCTAGGTTTAATTTTGTTATTAAATTGAAATGCTTATCTCACGATCCATTCAAACGCAACACTGATTTTTTTAAAACTTTCTTTTAAAAAAATTATTGTTGAGAGTATTACAGATGTCCCCTTTCTCCCCCCTTTGTCATCCTCTCTACCCAGTTCCCGCCCCACCCCAGGCCTTCACCACCCATAGGTAATGCATATATGCACATAAGATCTTCATAACTCTTTAAGCCCGGGGTATTGCCTTGAACCCTTGCCCTCTTGATGGAAATCGGAGACTTAATTTTCACCATGTCTGTACCCAAATTTACTTTTCAGCTTTGGCTGAGATCCACATGTGAATAGACAGATTTCCCTGGAGCACTAAATGGCAAATATGCTTGGTCTGCAATATTGTCCAAAGCCTGGACCTTTTGGAACTTCTTTCAGCTGAAATTATACCTCAACATCCTATGCTTTTTGGGCATTGTTCATCAAACCTCCTGGCTGCCCTTGCTGGGATCACTCTCTTCTGACACAGCTCTGGAATCCTGAAAGCACAATCTAATTGTGACAGTATGACAGTATGACTCTAGTTCAGTGATGGCGAACCTCTGACACGCGAACTCATTTTTTTGGTTGATTTTTCTTTGTTAAATGGCATTTAAATATATAAAATAAATATCAAAAATATAAGTCTTTGTTTTACTATGGTTGCAAATACCAAAAAATTTCTATATGTGACACGGCACCAGAGTTAAGTTAGGGTTTTCAAAATGCTGACACGCCGAGCTCAAAAGGTTTGCCATCACTGCTCTAGTTTTATCTGTAGAGTGGTACAGGTGAGGGTTAAGGATGGTAGTGATAGAGATTAGCCTTTTCTAATTAGCCTTTGTTTGCCTTTTCTAATAAATAGTGACTTTCCCCCCCCACCCACTTACCCTCCCCCGTCTTCCCTCTGAGGTTTAAAAGTCTGTTCCATGCTTATATGTCTCTGGATCTACAATGGGGCCTTGACTTACGAGTTTAATTCGTTCCGAGACCGAGCTCGTTAAGGAGCTCGTTAACTCAAATTACTCTGTCAACTCAATGCAAAAAATCAGCGGAGAGACAGCTGGTATCTCAAAAAACTCGTTAGTCGGGACACTCGTAAGTCAAGGCCCCCATTGTATTTGTTTGTCAGTTTATTTTATTCATTAGATTCCACATATGAGTGAGAACATGTGATACTTATCTTTCTCTGACTGGCTTAGTTCGTTTAGCATAATGCTCTCCAGGTTCATTCATGCTATTGCAAATAGTAAGAGTTCTTTCTTTCTTTCTTTCTTTTTTTTTTACAGCTGCATAGTATTCCATTGTGTAAATATACCACAGCTTTTTAATCCACTCATTTGTTGATGGGCACTTAGGCTGTTTCCAAATCTTATTCTTGCTCTTAAGGAGGTCATAGTCTGATTGGGATTCAAGTAAGTTCACTAAAAAGCTACAGGGGCTGATAGTGTTCAAGTCACCACCATCTCTCATCTGACAGTTCCTTAAATATACACTGTGCAAACTCACCCCCAGCCCTTTGCATTTCTTCTGCCTAGAATGCTCTGCCACCAAGATACTCACATGGTACATCTCTCACTTCATTCAGGTTTCTGCCAACATGTCGTCCTAGGGAGGACTTTGCTGGATGCACAACTATTTTAGTATTCTTTTTTCATCTCTCCTTTCCCTTTTACCCCAAGTTATTTTTGTTCTTAGCACTTATCACCAACCTTGGCATATATTTATGATTTTGTTTGATTATTATGTCATCCCCTCTAGTATGTAAGCTGCGTGAGAACAGGATTGTTTCTGTATTGTTGAGTGCTTTATTTCCCCAGCACCAGCATCTTTTACATAATGGGTGATCAAAAAATATTTTTTGATTAAGTAATAAAATGAATAAATTAATAAATCAAGTTCAGGTGAGTAGAGTCTGGATAGGGTATGAGGTAGTCACCAAAGAGGGAGTGGTTATTTTTACCTGGGGGCCAAGTGTGGTGTCAGGAAGTGTCTGAGGATGGAGGGGTAGGGGATGAAATTAAGAGGTTTTGTCATGTGCTGGTCACACAAACATTTGCAGAGACATAGTGATGATAGAATATTCTAGAGTTTATAGCAGGGCAAATGTGTCTTAAGCAAGAACTGTTTTTAAGTTTTATCCTAGTGGTGTGGCATTTTATATTAACAAAATTTTCAAAATGTGTGATATATTCATATTCTTTTTAATGCCTTCTGTTTACTAATGAGTAATCATGAATTTTCCTACTGGGTTGTGGAGTTCTTGAGGTGGGTGGGGACCAGGGTTTGTTTATATATCCTCAGAGCCTGACATAGTGACTGTTCAGGAAATAGTGCTGTTTTAAGATTATATAT
>NW_005364671.1:2110032-2113639 GCF_000412655.1 Myotis brandtii
TTGTTCCTTTGGAGCTGGAACATTCTAGAAATCTGTGATTCTTCCTTAGCCTGACATTTCTACATCTATTGTTTAAGATTCTTGCAGATGGTGCACTTTTGGTCCATTAAATCTTATAGCTCTGGCTTCTTTCCCATATCTTTCATCTGGGGGATTCATATATCTTCTTCTCTCATTGCAATATAATGATTTATTTATATGTAGGTCCCTTACATTAGACTTTGAGCTTTTGGAAGGCAAGGACTTCTTTTTGACTATTTTCTATAGTATAGCTTGGTTTAGTATCTGGCACATGGTAGCTCTGCAGTAAATGCGGGATGAATGACTAGAAAATTAATGAGACTAAGTGTAAAAAATGAACATTTATCAAGGAAATGCATGAGAAAGAGAAAGGATGATTTGTGTAACAGGATAAATGATACATTTTAAACACCTTAATGACTCCCATGCTGAGACATTTCAACAGTTATCCTAAAGTCAACATTCCTAAAATAACCAGCTAGCCCAGTGCCTGTCTCCCTAATGTCAGTGCTCATGGATTATGTGGGGACACCTATGAATGAATTTGCACTTTTTATCCTAGCCTTGCACCTTCATGTCAGTGTTCCTTAGGTGGGTAAAATGTTGATGAATGCATCTACTTCAATGCATGTAGGTAGATTTGGTGAACTATTATTGAAGCATCAGAGCTGGCTGTCTCCAAGTGTACCAGTCCAGGCATATAGCCTGTGACTCCCACTCTTAGCAGTCCCAGAGTGTAGGCGCTAGAAGGAGTCATGCTCAGAGAGACTCCTATGGATATTTCTCCTTTCCATTCTACCTTAGACAGATTACTATGCCCAAACAGTCAGAGTTTAGCAAATGTAGTTATGACTGATTTATGTGACTGTTTTAGGATTAAGCCAGGAGAATGATTGTGTACATAAGCAGTGCAAAGAATGTGCTCCTTCAATGTCTATGTCTATAGGCTCTAATTCTTTTAAGAGTTTCAGTTTCCTCATTGAGCATTCACTCAACAAATATACATCGACTATTAATTATATGCAATGATTGCTTATGTACAAGATTTAAATACTCGATAACAATCACAACAAAAAGCCAACAAATGTTTTTTGAACATGTACTTTTATGCCCAGCACTGTGGCATGTAACACTGTGAAGGCAGCATGGTATAAAGGAAAGAACAAGTATTTTGGTATCAGACAGATTTGAATTCTAGTTTATCTTAACTTTTTACTAACTCTGTGTTTTGATGAAATATTTAGATTTCATATACTTCCACCCTATCCATTTTTACCATGTTTGTTTGTCTTAGTTCAGGCTGCCAGGATTATAGCAGTAATTTCAAAATTAACCTTCATTCCTCAGATCTCTACACTTTCAATATACAGGGTATCCCCCCCAAAAATTATACACACAATAATAGCTGATTGCTCAATTATTCTAGTAAATACCACCTGTATAATTATTCAGAATGTGTGGGGGAATTTTTTGGGGGGGACACCCTATATTATTTGTACTTTTTTTTAATGTAAAATGAGTGTCTTTGTACAAGTCATTTTCCTGAAGCATAACTTGTATCACATCACTCCCTACTTAAAAGCTTTCAGCAACTGCCTTGTGCTTTATGAATGAAATAAATTTCTTCAACACGCTATTTAAGACCCTTTAGTGTGCACACAACCTAATTTTCTAGTCTTCCTTTGCTTTACTCCACTGTACTTGTCTAGTCATTCTGAAAATATTCACTGTGTACTAAACATGATTTTTGCTGTGGTTTTCTTGATTATTCTTTTAGAAAGGCCTCTGACTCTATGTCCTTCCTCAATTCTCACTCCCACCACAAAATTTTCACCTTTTGATAAAATAATTTATTGTTTAAGACCTATTTCAAATGTCATCTAATCCATAAAACCTTTCCTGAAATTTATTATTAGGTGTGTGTGTGTGTGTGTGTGTGTGTGTGTGTGTGTGTGATGTATCCTTGTACTAAACCAATTATTTGAACTTTTCTCACACCATATCATATTCTGATTTGTAGTTGAGGTACTTTTTCCTAGAATATAATAAGCTCTTTAATGCCATAAACTATTTCTTACTTCTCTTTTTAATTCTCTGATTGAATAGAAATAGTATCTGGTACATAGTTGTGAGTGGAACGAGCTTTGGAGTCAGGCAGACTTGAATTCAAATTCTGTCTTTGCTCCTTACCGGTTGTGTGACTTTGTGTAAGTTAATTAGCTGAGTCTCAATTTCCTTCTGTGGAAGGAAAACTTATACCTACCGTACAGGGAGGGAACAGGTAAAGATTAAATGATGTAAGATATCTAAAACATTTGGAACAAAATAGGTTTTGTTGAATGATAGTTATTGGTTTAGAAATAAACTAGTATTTTTATGGAATTGAAGTAGCCAGTGGGAAACCAAATAGTTAAGATGGAATGGGAAGGCATCATTGGAGACAGCTAATCTACTTGATAGACATGAATTTGAGAAGTCATTATATAAATATGTATATAATTTCATAATTATATAAATATGTATATACTCTTCTTACATGTTGGAGGAGGGATCCTATATAATAAAAGCCTAATATGCTAAGTGTCCAGTCATCCATTCAACCAATCAAAGAGTAATTTGCTAATGATATGCTAAGGCTGTTTAACTGCTCGCTATGATGTGCATTGAGCACCAGGGGGCAGACAGTTAACCAGTCGACCAGTCACTATGACATGCACTGACCACCAGGGAGCAGATACTTCGACCAGTAGCTTAGCTTGATGCTGGGGTCTGGCCAATTGGGACTGAGTGAGATGGGCAGACATGCCCTGGAGCCCTCCCTCGGTCCCTCCCCGACTGACCAACCTCCCACATCCCTCCCTGGTCCTGATCGTGCATCTGGGGGGTCCTTCGGTCTGGCCTGCACCCTCTCACAATCTGGGACCCCTCAGGGGATGTCAGAGAGCCAGTTTTGGCCCGATCCCACAGGCCAGGCTGAGGGACCTCACTGGCACATGAATTCGTGCACAGGGGCCTCTAGTTTCATTATAACTTCCTAGCATCAGTCTCTTGAGATGGACAAGGCTAAAGACTTGATTGTTCATTGCATTCTGTCTGGTTGTGACCATTTCTTCTCATACTTTCTTCTATATCACATATGAGGAGTTCAAAGCTGGTATTCATTTTGATTTATTATGACATCATTTTGCTTGACAATAAACGATCAGTTATATGTTAGGGATAGTTGAGGAAAACAGAAATGTTCCTGTTGTACTTTGGTTTATGGACCTTTAAGTTCACAGTTCTGATATAATAGTTCTACCAAATCTTGATAAACTCTGCATATCTTTAGCACTGGTGTTATTCAAAACACTTTTGGTTTCCTAAGAGTATCATTGGATACTGTTAGGAAAGAATTTTTAGCATCCTTCCTGTGTACAAGTATTTGAAAACCTATTGCAATCTACACTAATAAAAGAGAAACATGGTAATTAGCGTACGACCGCTACCCTTCCCATTGGCTAATCAGCATATCCTTATGCAAATTAACTGTCAGCCAAGATGGCGGCCGGCAGCCATGCACTGAAGCGAGCAGGGGAGGCTTGCT
>NW_005364671.1:2115015-2160865 GCF_000412655.1 Myotis brandtii
AGTGCACAAATTTTTGTGCACCGGGCCTCTAGTAAAAATATAATGTTCAATAGCATTATTCCATTAGTAGCACATAACTGTTTCTATTTATACTGATTGATTCTCTTCGAATGCCTAACTGCCTGCTAGGTTCAGATGTTTTTCATGTTAATTTTTATTTAGTGTTTTTATATCTGAAAGCAAACAGGGAACAAACCATATATTATCACTAAATTTTTTTTTAGAAGCTAGTGAGAACTTTAGAATCTATAACAATGCAATAATGTGGAGGTAAATTACAATAATAAACAATGGGATTTCATATCCTAGCAATCTATCGAGTGCTAACTTGAGTCATACCCATGTTCAAATTATTTGTACACTATGATGTCATAAACATAAATTAGCTTCTCCCATATTAGGAACACAACATTTTTCTGATATAGTCAACATGCTTTTTCTTCTAATATTTATAAGTATTTAGAAATAATGTTCTTTATACAAGATGAGTGACATTCTTTTAAACTTTAAAAAATTCTTTAAATTTTTTAAATTACAGTTTACATTAAACATTATATTAGCATGGAGAATATAGTCAATAATATTGTAATAACTATGTAGTAACTGTTTCTGCTAATTTATTAAATTATTTATTTATTAAATTATTGGAATTTAATCTTTCCACTTGCATATTAGATCTCATTTCTTCTCACACATGCAAAGATATCACTTCAGTGCCAGGTGAGTACTTAAAATATCGGGGAAGAGGAAAATCACTTTATAAAGTATGTAAGTGACATTCTCAAACTAACAATTCATTGCTTGAATTCTAAGTCTCAGTGGAAAGACTATAGAAAGAATGATACACATATGTATATAATTTTAATTTTTTTAATAGTAATAGAAAAGGACGTGGGGTGTTGTAACAATATTATATTTATTAACCGACTGACATTATAACTAAATTTAGCTCTGTGCAAAGTTATGAAGGAGGCTTCTGAGAGGCACCACAAATTCAATGTCCCCCAAACTTAATGATCTCCTCAACCCTGATCCTCCTCCTGTCTTTTCTTCTGTCTGAGTCTATGGGCAAGCCTATCTATCTGTCACTCAAACAAGCAATCTCTTTAAGGCTAGGACCATGCCTTTTGTTTTTTTTTGTTTTTTTTTTTTTTACTTTGTGTTCCTATGGCCTAGCACAGATACTGATAGGTAATATACAAACAATAAATAGAGAAATTAGGGTCAATTAGAAGAACAGTTCTGCCAATTTCCAGCACTATATCCATCACTCACTTAAATCTGTGCTCTATACTTCCTTTCCTTACTGCTCTTACCAGAGATTAACCTTTACACTTGTACATTAGATCTCATTTCTTCTCATGCACGCGAAGATATCACTTCAGTAATTCCTCCCTCGATCTTCATTATTATTTTTTTCTGTACTGTATTATTTCCATCAGCATAAAAATATGCTGTCGTTTCTCTTATCTTTAAAAAAACTGCAGTATGGCTCACAACCCTATCAGTTTCTACTTCCCTTTTCTGCTCCCTTTTATAGAAAAAATCATATTGAAAGAGTTGTCCTCCTTTAGTTTCTTTCTTCCTAGAGCCCATTCAATCAGGTTTTCATGAACCATAGTGCTCCTTCAAAATTGCTTTTCTCATGGTCATGAATGACCCCAGCTTGTTAAATCACAATTAAAACTGTATTCTTATCATTCTATTAGCCGGTTGACCCATTTGGGCTAGTCCCATGCCCTCCTCTTTGATATATTTCTTTTTTGGGGGCTTCAAAGATGCGTACTAACTCCCTAATTTTCTTTTCCTTCTTAGTGTCCATTACTTTTTTACATTTATTGGTTCCACTTCATTTCTTTACCTTCTAAACACTGGAAGGTTTCAGGGCTCAGTTCTTGCACCTTTTTTTCTTCTTCTCTGTTTACAGTTAAGTACTCCTTTTGGTTATTTCATCTGATCACTTGACTTTAAATATCAACTTGACTTTAAATACACACGCATTTCTATCTCCAGTACTGACCTCTCTCGTACTCTAGACTCACATATTTATTAAGGGTGAGCCCACATGAATCACTGGCCAACCCAAAAAATTGGCAGAAATAATAAAAATGCTGTTGTTTTAAGCTACAAAGTTTTGTTGTGATTTTTATGCAGCTGTGGATACAATAATATAAGGGTTGATTTCATCATCCTGAAAGCAAATGTAATGCATGATTTTCAAATTGTTTAATTTATTTGCAGAATTTAGTGATAGATTCCAATGTTACCAGCAAATACAAGTACTAATTGATTCATGAAAAGGAAAATTATTTATCCTTTCCCCTTAAAAGAAGTTATTACCCATAATAATAAGAAATTAAAATAATTATGTTGTCTCAATGCAGACAGACAAGAAAGTTACTCTAGTTAGTCCAATATTACAACTCATGAATAAGGTGGAATCCAGTTTTATGAATCACTCAGTAAATTCAGCCTTTGATAATTTAACAAAAGTGTTTTCTAAAATAATAAATGTAATGAATTGAATACATGTGATTTCCCCCCGGTCATGAATCTGGGCCATTATGGTGTGAATTACTTGCATATAGTTAAAATTGTATTTCAAATAAATATTGAATATACTTAAGTAAATAATTTTAACTTATTCATTGCCCTTTTTTTCTTAATCTCATGCCTTGTGTACTATATTTAGAGAAAGGTTTATGCTAACACATTGAGAGAGCAAATAATGCTTTAAAAATTATGAGAGAACAAATAATGCTTTTAAAATTACACTTTAATATAAAAGACTATATGGTTCCATATTTGAAGGTCTGTTGTGAGAAATTGTAAGTAAACTGCCAAATTTTAAATGTTAATTTTTAAAAAATCCCAACTATGTAAAGCTTATCAACACAGTATTTTTAGAGATTAGCAGCAAATTTTAGTTGAAGAGCAGTTCAAAGGTGCAATTTTCTAGCATGAATTTAAACCACACATCTTAGAAAAGGCAGTCAGTACTTTGCTTTAACTTTTTGTTGTTGCTGTTAATCCTCACCCGAGGATATTTTTTCCATTTATTTTTTATTTATTTATTTTTTTGTAGAGAGTGGAAGGGAGGGGAAGAGACAGAGAGAGAGAAACATTGATGTGAGAGTGACACTGATTGATTGCCTCCCACACAAGCCCTAATCACAGTATGTGCCCTTGACTGGAATTGAACCCAGGACCCTTCAGTCCGCAGGCTGATGCTCTATCCACTGAGCCAAATTGACCAGGGCACTTTAACTTATTTGTAATAGCAGTACCTATTGTTTCCTATAAGCAATAATCAAGCAAATACAATATTGGAAATATTAATTTTCAAATCTTTTGGTTGACATGAGTTTTAAAAAATTGGGTTAATTAAGTTAGTACAATTATTGATACCTGGTTGATAATTATTATAACAACTAGTAGCCCTGCGTACGAATCTGTGTGCCAGTAGCTCGCCAGTAGCTTGCTGCTGCCCTCCAGTAGCTCTCCGCCCGCTGCCCTGCCCTCCTTAGCTCCTTCCACTCCCCTCCCCCTGCCCCCCTTATAGCTTGCTGCCCTGCCCCCTCCTGTAGCTCTCTTCCCCCCGCTTGTATCTTGCTGCCCCACCCTCCTGCTGATCCATGATCTGGTCCTTACTCGGTCTGTCATTACCCTTCACAGCGTAATGACCATTTGCATATTACATTTTTATTATATAGAGTTGTACATATTTATAAAATACTATAGTCTCATTTTTCAAAATTTTGTCAGATTCATTAACTGATTTTTTGTCAATGACACTTTGAGGAAAATGTTAGAGTATCATCATCATTTTCACCTCCATTTTAGACACGAGGATACTGTAGTTCAAAGAGGTAGAGTGAATTTTCCAAGGTCATTTGGCTGGTGAGTAGCAGATCCAGGAATAGGTTTCCATATTCTTATAAACCTCCGTTTAATTAATACAATAAACACTCAATGCATTTATTAAGTGTCATAGAAATTGAAATACCAAAAATATCTTTGACAAGAAATGGAGAATGTTATTTAGACTTTCTTATTTCAAGTGATGGGTTAGTAGTCCTTCCTGAAATAGTAGAGGCAAAAGTGGAGAGAGCACAGGGTTCATACTCTGAGAACCTGGGTATAAGTTTCAACTCTGTTATTTAACTAGGTTTGTGATCTTTACCAAGTCATTTAGGCTCTACTACTTTGTCTCCTCATTTAAAAAAAATGGGTTTGGTGGTTCTGTTTTCTTGGGATATATTCATAGAAGTGGGATCACTGGGTCAAATGGCAGTTCTATTTTTAATTTTTTGAGGAAACGCCATACTGTCTTCCATAGTGGCTGCACCAGTCTGCATTCCC
The DNA here is from genome assembly GCF_000412655.1 of Myotis brandtii. NCBI lineage: Eukaryota > Metazoa > Chordata > Mammalia > Chiroptera > Vespertilionidae > Myotis > Myotis brandtii. The sequence goes on from NW_005364671.1 coordinate 2,119,378, forward strand.
ACCAGCAGTGCACGAGTGTTCCTTTTTCTCCACTTCCTCTCCAGCACTTGTTGTTTGTTGATTTGTTGATGATAGCCATTCTGGCAGGAGTGAGATGGTACCTCATTGTTGTTTTGATTTGTATCTCTCGAATGATTAGTGACTTTGAGCATGTTTTCATATGTCTCTTGGCTTTCTGTATGTCCTCTTTTGAAAAGTGTCTACTTAGGTCCTTTGCTCATTTTTTGATTGAGTTGTTTATCTTCCTTTTGTTAAGTTGTATGAGTTCCCTATAAATTTTGGAGATTAAACCCTTATCAAGATAACATTGGCAAATATGTTCTCCCATGCAGTGGGCTTTCTTGTTGTTTTGTTGATGGTTTCTTTTGCTCTACAGAAGCTTTTTATTTTGATGTAGTCCCATTTGTTTATTTTCTCCTTAGTTTCCTTTGCCCTAGGAGGTGAATTGGTAAAGATATTGCTACGACAAATGTCTGCTATTTTGCTGCCTATGGCTTCTTCTAAGATTTTTATGTTTTCCCATCTTATGTTTAAGTCCTTTACCCATTTTGAGTTTACTTTTTGTGTATGGTGTAAGTTGGTGGTCTAGTTTCATTTCTCTGTAAGTATTTGTCCAATTTTCCCAACACCATTTATTGAAGGGACTGTCTTGACTCCATTGTATGCTCTTGCCTCCTTTGTCAAATATTAATTGAGCATAATGGCTTGTGTTAATTGCTGGGTTCTCTGTTCCACTGGTCTACATGTCTATTCTTGTGCCAGTACCAGGTAGATTTGAGAACAATGGCTTTGTAGTATAGCTTGATATCTGGTATTGTGATCCCTCCAACATTGTTCTACTTTTTCAGGATTTCTACAGCTATTGCTGCAGGTCTTTTTTTTATTCCAGATGAATTTTTGGAGAGTTCGTTCTAGATCTGTGAAGTATGCCGTTGGTATTTTAATGGGAAGTGCGTTGAATTTATAGATTGCTTTGGGTAGTATGGACATTATGGACATTTTGATTCTACCAATCCATGAACACGGTATGTTCTTCCATCTGTTTATGTCTTCCTCTATCTCTTTTTTCAACGTCCTGTAGTTTTCTGAGTAGCACAATTTATAATAGCTAAGATTTGGAAATAGCCTAAATGCCCATCAGCCGATGAGTGGATTAGAAAACTGTGGTACATCTACAAATGGGATACTACACTGCTATAAAAAGAAGGAATTCTCACTATTTGCAGCAGCATGGATGGAGCTGGCTAAGTGAAATAAGCCAGTCAGTGAAAGATAAATACCACATGATCTTATTTGTGGAATATACAGAAAATTATAAACTTATGAACAAAAATAGATACAGAGACAAAGAAGCATTGAACAGACTGTCAAACTACAGTGGGAAGGCAGGGGAGGGTTGGAGGGTGGGTAAGAGATCAACCGAAGGACTTGTGTGAATGCATATAAGTATAATCAATGGATGCAAGACACTGGGGATGGGTGAGGGCATGTGCCAGGGGGTAGAGGAGGTCACGGGGAGGTCAGTGGGGAAAAAAGGAGAAGTATGTACTACTATTTGTAATACTTTAAACAGTAAAATAAAAAAATGGGAACCAAATGTTTTTTAGGATTACAAGGAAGAGAATGAATAAACATTTGTTGAGCAAAAATTATAGGTGGGGATTATGCTAGGAGATTTATATCTAATATTCCATTAAATAAGTTACCTTATGAAGGTTCTTTAGAAATTGTAAAGTACCTTAAAAATGCCATCTGTCTGTGTATGTTTCTATCTATCTATCTATCTATCTATCTATCTATCTATCTATCTATCTATCTATCTATCATCTATCTATTCATTCCTTCAGTTATGAATGAAAATTTCTTGTTCTATGAAAATTTCCTCAAGGCTTTGCTAGGGCAATGACTATATGATAAATTAAACAAGTAAAAGTATTTGTAGAGGATAATGATCTAATGAATTATTCGTCATTGGGTTTTCTTTCTCAAAGAATATCTCTAACATAGCTTTATTTTCAGAAGAATGACTCTGTAATGGAAGTTTTTCAAACACTGTGACAAGCCACATGTCTGGTGATTTTATTTCCCACTGTATTTATTGTGGCTTTATGATTATTTTCAGATATGACTTTCTAAAGTATGATATGTAAAAACTCATGAATCAAAAGTGGTCTCAGAACAGATTTTTGTGTGCATCTGTCCTTGGTGCTGAAATTGCTTGTCTTTCCAAACAAGACTATTTATGGAGCTTTGAACGATAGACACAAAATCAGAAGGATATTATTGATTTCAGGCACAGGATTCCATTGAGACAATTTCAACTACTGTACATCAATTCTTAGATTTATGTATTTCTGAAAGTCTCCCAGAGCTGAGTCTGGATTTTTCTATTTGATTTACAACTTTGGCTTCTAAAGCTTCTGATCACATTTTCCCATAGTAAAGAAGGGCTAATTATTAGAGTGACAGAGGAAGTCATATATTTTAAAGCAGTCTGTGTAGCCAAAGGGTGCTTTTAATGAAAATTAGCATTAGTGAGACATTTGCAATGCACATGCTGCACCACTAATATAGTAATTCATTTTACACCCTTTTTGAGACTCTAAATTCATTGTTTCATAGCACTATTATTATTATTATTATTATTATTATTATTATTATTAGTTTACCTTAAGTTAATGGAGACTTGATGACATACTAGAGAATTCTTTAATTTCAGAACTATTTTTTGACATTTTTCTTAGCTGCCAAAGTAAAAATAAGTAGCTATGATTTTGAAGAACTAATATATATTATCACTTTATCTTCAACCAAACTTTTAAGTGGGAGATAACATTCATTTTCTGTGGGAGATTAACATTTAATTTACAAAAATACCAGAAATCTTTGAAATAAAATAAAATGCTTCCTGAATTTTTAAAATGAAATACTTATTTAGTGCAAAGACCTCTGAATATAATATTGTATTATCATATAAAAAGTTCTTTGGTTGCATTTAAAATGTTAGTATTGCATTATCAGTCTAACCCACATTAAGAAAATAATCAAAATTTAAATAAAAAGTACTTAACCATTAAATATATCAGTGAACAGATGAATAGATGCATCATAGAGAAGCAGTTGGCATGCAGATGAAATGATACAATGACATATTATGTTATATCTGTAAAAAGAAACTTATAAGCCTAAAAATTTAAATTATATTCAAGATATACAATTAGAGAAATTAAAATTCACATATTATTGGAGTAATTAATTATTTGATGGTGAATAATTTTATATTATTGTGAAAAGTATCAAGGTAACTACTTCTATTATTACCACTGTTTACTTTGTTGAGCACTTACCATGTGCCAAGCATTGTTTTTGGTGTTTTACATTGCTTAACTCAGTAGATCTTTAAAACAGCCCTTTGAGGCAGTTTTTTGTTATTTTCATTTTTAAAGATAAAGAGTAAAATAACATTTTCTCTTCATAGCATAATGTAAGTACAACCAAACATTCATGGTCCATTTCCTAATTACTTAATTTGGTCATACATCAGATTCTATTCTACTTTTTTTTTTTTTTTTTTTGGCAACATGAAATTTTGCTTTTTTTTTTGATGAAAATCACCGCTAGGAGTGAGGAGGGACAGGATTTTTTAAAAAAGATAATTAAGTGCCCGGCTGGTGTTATTCAGTGGTTGAGTGTTGACCCACTGGCCAGGAGGTCACAAGCCCGGGTTGCGGGCTCAATCTCCAGTGCAGGGCGTGCTGGAGGTGTGATTTTCTCTCATTATTGATATTTCTGTCTCTCCCTCTCCCTTTCTAAAATCAATAAAAATATATTAGAAAAAAAGATAAATGTATGCCTTCCATTTTACCTCTTGATAATGACTCATAACTAATGTAATCTTTTAATTGCAATTTTGTCTTATAAAAAACATTAAACTTTTAAGGTTCAGAAAAACTTTAATATCAGGAGAAGAAAACTGAATGAATGTTTAAGGGTATCACAATTCTATCGTCATTTTGTGTAACTTTAATGGTAAGCTAGTTTAGGAACTTTCTTTTCCAAAGCTCAGTATACAATAAGGGCATTAGCACAAGAACCAACCAATTTTAAACCATTTATTTAAAATTTTAAAAGTCACCTTAAAATGTTAAAACAGTAATATATACTAACTATTGGAAATGTGTAAAATACAATGAAGCAAATGAGATCATCTATAATTTAAAAATATAATTCTACCACCTAGAAATAAATTCTATTAACCTGTGCATTTCCTTTTGATTTATAGAAAAACTCAGAAACACAATTTTTAAAAACATTGTTGAGATTATAGAGTGAAAAAAATTTTTGTGCTTTTCACTTCCCTTATAGCAGGATCATTTTATTAAGTCACTAAATGTTTAAAAAGATAATTTAAATAACCCATATCACAGAATATTATGCAATGGTTAGACTTACTTAGTGGTTTCCCTATTGTTGAACATTTAATAGCTAATGTTGCTATTATGAATAATGTTGCACTTAACATGGTTGTACATAAATTTTTGTCTTTATTTCTCCTCATTTCCTGAGGATACTGTACTTAGAGGTAAAATTACAATTTCAAAGGATCTGAATCTTTTTTCAGAGCCCTTGAAATCTACTGCTAATTGCTTTTCAGAACGATTGTACCAATTTAAGCTTCTACACACAGTGTGGGAAAGTTAGTACATACTCACTAGTTTTGAGAACAATCACCATCGGAACTTGCCCTTATTTCACAGGCAAAAAATGGCTTTATTTGTTTTAATTTGTATTTCTTTGATCATTGGTAAGGTTGAACGTATTTCATGTATTTGTTAACATTTGCTTTTCTGCTTCTGTGAATTGTCTGTTCCTGTCATTGTTCAGTTAGAGTTTTATCATTTTTCTAGTGGTATATCTGAGCTCTTTATGTTTAAAGAATATGAAGCCTTAGTTATCTCTGTGGCCAGTATTTTTTTTAGCTTGATATATTTTAATGTGATGATCATATTTTTGACATAAGAGAATGTACATATTTTATGTAGTCAAATATATTAATTCTTTTAATATTTTCTTCCATTGTTTTTGTGTTCAATCCTTCCAAATCAGAGAAGTATGTACTTAAGTTTGCTTCTAGCCTTTTTATGGTTTTGTTCTATAGGTTTAATTCTTTAATCGTTACTAATGTAAGTATATGTTGTAAACTGAGGCTTTAACTTAAAATTCTCTGAATAATATTTTCATCATTATTTTTTGAATAATCCATCTCTTCTACTGAGATTTTTGTAATGCTTTCTTTATTAAATAACTATATATGGTCTGTGGTTTACAAAATTTTGGCCTTAGACCTTCTAATCAGAATAATCTAGGGTTCTTGTTTTAAAATGCATATTCATGGGCCTCAAATCTGAGATTCTAAATTAGAAACTCTGCAGATGTACTTTACAAATATGTAGGACATTACTCATTTTTACTCCCTTTTCAAACATCTTATACCCCTCTCACTTATTTGGCTTTCTAGATAAATTTTTGAGTTAATTTATGTAAAAAATATCATTGATGTTCAGATAGGAATTGCATTATTTTGTGAAATAATAGTCTTACTATCTAGGTAAGACTATAATATACCTTGGTATTTTGTTAATGTCTTCCTTTCTATCTTTTGGGAAAACTTAAAAGATTTAAATTTAAATGAAAATTTTCATATACTTTAAGATGACACATCTATCTTAAAAAAAATCTCAGCTTAAGCTTATGTTTGGCACAGCCTATATGAGTATACCTAATATTTACTGTTCAATTAAAGCCTCATTTCAATTGTTCTTAATCCCAGTGTCTTTCTTCTTCTCAATGTTTTTATCATATTTTACCTATTTATATTTTCCTATTTTTATACCAAAGGCAGAAGTTTTGTTTTATTTTTCTGAATTTAGTTCCTTTACCTTTCAATATCTAGTGCAATCTCTAACACACAAGTGTCCAGCAAATATTTGGTGAATTATATTGAATTCCCAGTACTAATCTGAACCTCAAATTGAAATAGCCATGAGTGAATTAATATTTATGTTCCTGGGACAATAGAAGATATCCTCCACTGAAGTTCTCATATATATTCTTTCAGTCACTATTTATTTCACCTAATACTTATTGAATTTCTATGTTGAATCATGTATTAGGATACAAATGTAAGTAAGGTAATTTTTATCATCAAGATTTTTGTTGGGTACTGAGAAGAGACATATCTATAAATGAATAATTGAAATTCATAGTGTTAAAATATAGATGATTTAAAATGCTATGAGAATATTCCTCCAACTGTGACAGTTCATTTGTAGTATTATACAGTAGAAACTTTATCATTTTTCTTGGTAAGAATTAGAATCTGGCTCTCTTAATCCCACCTACTGTGTAACCTTGAGCAAGTTACTACCTGTATGAAAATCACGTTCTCACCTAAAATAAGGAAAACCATATTTACCTCACAGATATGATTACTGATATCATTAGCTATTATTTAACAACTAGAGGCCTGGTGTACGAAATTTTGTGCACTTGGGGGGGGGGTTTGTCCCTTAGCCCGGCCTGTGCCCTCTTGCAGTCTGGGAGCCCTCGGGAGATGTCCAACTGATGGCTTAAAGGGAGCAGGCCTAAGCCACAGTCTGGCCTCCCTCTGCAGGAGGCGACCAGTGGGGCGATCGGGGGATAGCTGGCGAGTGGCTGGTCCTGCCGCCCCCCGATCTCTGTCCCCTCCCTCTGCCCGTTTGCTGGCCCCACCCCCCGCTGACTGGTCGTTCTGCTGTTTGGTCTATTTGCACATTAGGCTTTTATTATATAGGATTCTGAAATATCAATTTTCCACCTGGACCTTCTCTCTTAACTAGCTATATGTTCAATTTCTATGGACGTCTTTACTTGGATTCTCACTAACATTTAAAAAATAATGAAATCTGAAATAGAATTCTAGATTTCTCTGTTTGAATCCATTCCTTACTCTATTCACAGTTTCTCAAGCCATAAATATGGGAGTCAACTAGTCCCCCCTTTCACTCATGCATGATATTCAATCTATTTGCACTTTCCATTTATTTTACCTTCAAAGCATTTCATTGTTCTGGATGCTTCTTATCTCCAGTTCTATTACCATATATTCCTAATTCAGTAAGTATCATCTCTCTTGGACTACTCCAGTATATTTTGTGTTTAAGGAAGCAAGTGAGTACCTCGGTGTACCTAAATACTGAGAAGTATGGAGGAGCATGGTCATTTAGTGTTAAATGATAGAGCATACCTTTTATGCCATGGTACTGTGTTTAGACTTTATCCTGTAGTTGATGAATATTATTTGAAGAAATTAAAGCCAGGAATTTTGATTACCAGCTATATGTCAGGTGGTGTTCTAGGCTTTGTGCATATAGCTGTCAAAATGGACAAAGTTCTTGTTTTCATAGTCCTGATATTTTGTAAGGGGAGATTGTCTATAAATCTATATATATAAAAGCCTAAGCAGCCGTTATGACCAAACAACTGAATGACTGTTCGACCAGTCACTATGACGTGCACTGACCACCAGGGAGCAGACTCTCAATGCAGGAGCTGCCCCCTGGTGGTCAGTGTGCTCCCACAGCCAACCTCCCACTGTGGGCTAAGCTCCTGTGGTCTCACCCCCCACCCCTCCAGCCAGCCAGCCTCAGTTGGCCCTGATAGGGGCTGGCCAGCCAACCTCCCGTGGTCCCGTCCCTCCCCCGGCCGGCCAACCTCCCATGGTCCTTCCCCCTGTCCCAGCCTGCCGGCCCCAACCACCCTGATAGGGACTGGGCTAGATGGCCCTGATCGACCCCCATCACCAGCCAGGCCAAGGGACCCCACATGTGCACGAATTCATGCACTGGGCCTCTAGTATATTAATAATATAATGTATGATGTATTTTTAGATCATAAATATATGTTTAAATATGCTATACACATGTTTATATTTTATATAGTTAAATATAATTTATGTCACATATAGCTATAATCTATATTTAAGTAAATATAACAAATATTTAAATTTTAGGTAATGACTGCTCTGGATAAAATTAAGGGGATAGAGTAATGGACTTCTATTATTTGGTTGGATTATGTTCATTCATGCAACAAATAATGATAGAGTGCTTTAAGGTGATTAAGGATTTTAACATATACACTAATAATTTCTTCTTAGTATAACCATATGAAATGAGTATTATTATCACCAAAAAATGAGAAATTGGAATCCAGTATATTAAATTATTTGTTCAATTTAAGGAGATGAGCAAGTACCTGATTTAGAGCTGTTTTGTGTCTATATCTATTGAATTTGTATCGTATTCCTCTTCCCTTTTTACCAGGAAAATTGCCATTGAGGCATTTGTGAGGTTTGGTGTATGTAGTTGGGTAAGGCTTGTATTTTAGAGATGAGTAATGGAACATTTTAACAGTTCAGGTGAAGCATGATAAAGACCTGAGGTAAGGAAAAAGGAATTGATATGTATACCAAACAAATACAAAAAGGTCAGATATAATGCTGGCCAGTGACGTTTGTGAAGCATCTGCCTTTCTTTTGCTTTTCAGTGGTTTTCTACTCATTTCTATGAGTGATTTATAATAATTAGGGGACCATACTATTGTGTTTCTTTTCACTCCACAAACTGCCATTTGGCTACTCTTTAAAGTTTAATTTGCTTTTGTTCTTATATATAGTCTATGTTTTGATCCCACTCTAAGCATGTACATTTTTATTCAGTAACCACCAATTTTGGCTTGTCGATTTTGTGTATTTCCTGGTTTTTACTTTATTTTATTCTCTATTAGGAAACTGTGTAATTGTTTTTTTCTATTATACATATAAATGGGCAGCTTTTTCCCATTACAAATCTATGAGAGCTATTGCTGATGCATAAACTTGGCTCCACTGAAGCTATGTCTTCTGCTGAAGGAATCTTCTCCAACTGTGCTCTTGCTGTTTTAAGATGTGATACTTGCATGTTATGAAAGGGAAGACAAATGATAAAAGTATCCATGATGCCTCTGGGCATGTACATTTTATCAGCACTGTGGTAATTTCGTAAAGAGAAAATTTACTGGGATCATTTTGTGTTGTAGGTATTTACATATGTCATTTATTTAACACATATTAATTGAGTACATTCTGGGTTTCATAAATAATGGCAAGCAGGTAGTATACATGAATGAACAAAAAAGATATGGTTTCTACTTTTAAGGAGCTTTATCTGATGGGAAAAAATCAATCAGAAGTTAATAAACACATGTACAATTGCATGATGTGAGAAGGACTGTGAAGGGAACAGAGAATTCAGTGATAGAAATTTTATGGAAACTTTTAGGGTAGTTAGGAAAGACTTCTGTGATGAGATAACCTTTAAACTGAGATCTGGAAGATAAGGAGGCATTCGTGAGAAGGCAGGAATGGAGCCAGTGTGGAAAAAGGTCTTTTAAAAAATTATTTTTAATTTAAGTTTGTATTCAATATTATTTTGTATTAATTAGCTTCAATTGTGCAGCATAGTGGTTAGACAAACATATTCTTTACAAAGTATTCCTCCTGACATTTTCAGTACCCAGAAGATGTTTGTTATAGTAACTGAAAAGAGGAGAATGCATTATAGACAAAAGAGTGGCAAAAGAGGAAACCAGAAAAGTAGACAGGTACTAGGTCATGCAGTATAGAGGATAATAAAAGCTTTGTGTTTCATTTTATGTGCATTGGGAAACTATTGAGGAGATTTAGGTAGGAGACTGACATGATTTGATTTCTGGGAAATTAATAGTATGATGGAGGTAGAGGTTTTAGCTGAATTTGTAATGGGCTTTTTAAATTGAACTAGCCCAGCCAGGTGTGGCTCAGCGGTTGAGCATCCACCCAGGAACCAAGAGGTCACTGGTTCAATTCCCGGTCAGGGCACATGCCCGAGCTCCGGGCTCGATCCCCGGTGTGGGGTGTTCAGGAGGCAGCCAATCAGTGATTCTCTCTCATCATTGATGTTTCTCTCTCTCTCTCCCTCTCCCTCTCTGAAATCAATAAAAATATATTTACAAAAATAAAATTGAACTAAACTAGGACAGAAATTTTCTTTAATTTCATAGTAGGCATTTGATATGTATACACATACATGTTAATATATACACATGTTAAGGTATGTAAATACATATTAATGTATATACACACATGTTAATGTATATATTTATCATTCTATTTTATTTTCTCTATTAGCTTCTTTGCTTTATTTCTTTATTTTTAGTTTTGCTCTAAATTTGGCTCCCTTAGTGTTGTTCTCTGTTGACTGCATTTCTCTTTGTGTTACTTTGTATAACTAGTAATGTTTTATTGTAAGCTGGACATTGTGAATGATACAGTGTAGAAACTCTTGGCTTTGATTTTGTCATCCAATGAGATGATTTTTGATCCAATATCAGTTGAAATACTGATTAAATATCTTGAACTTGTATGAACCTAGTTACATGCCCTGTAAGGGAAGATCTATGGAAAGCCCAAGGTGTTTACCAGGCCCCTCTAACTTGGGACTTGTGCAAGAAAGAATTAAGTCACTTTCATGAGTTTCCTAAACCTTGCATATTACCAAGGAGGGCCTGTTTTTGTGACTGACTCTTGGCTAGCTCTGAAAATACTCTTGGACTCTTCTGGTAAGAATGTTTTACATGCTTGGTACCAGCAGAGAACACAGCACTAGCTTGTCTAGATAGTTCGTGGTGAAAGTCTTCTTTCCTTCTAGGTGTCTGGAGTTTCAATGACTAACCACCCCCAAAACCCTAGGTTCCTAGGCTTAGACGAGTTTCCGTGGTAGATAAAATTTCTGTTGTTGTCATAATTCATTGGTGAAAGAATTGTTTCCTGTGTGACATCACTGTGAGACCACAGTTGGAAGCTTGTGATTGGTTTTCTCAAGACTTCATTCCATGTGCCATTTTTTCCCTTTGCCAATTTTGCTTTGTCTCTTCTGTGCAATAAACTGTAACTGTGAGTTTAACTTCTGAGTCCCCTGCATCCTTTTAGTGAACTACCAAACCTGGGGGTGGTCTTGGGAATCATGACAGAGGACGCACCTCCAAATGCTGTCTTTCCTCAGGTTTTTATTCGGGCTTCATTTTAGTCTTTATTAAGGTGAGTCTGGGTTAGATTATATTTTATGACATGATATTTACTACTTTCTCTTTGTTCAGCTGAATGCCTTGGGCATTAATGAAGTGTTGAAAAGATTTATGTACTCATGCTGGGCTGGACCTCTTCATCCCCTCTATTCTACTATTACAGTGTTTTAGCTAGAGTGTCAGTGAATCTTGTATAGCACTGAAGAAATGGTAGAAACAAGTCTACCTTTTAGAGGAATTCAGTTGAAAGCATAAAGGAAAGTGAAAATAATCTTATTGGAAACTAGAGGAAAGAGGATTCTTTTCATGTAGTGATGGAACATTTAGCAAAACTGTCATTGCAGTATGTGAAAAGTAGAAAATGCACTAAGTAAAATAGAATGATGTAGGTAAGGAAATTTCTAGGCAGAATGTTGCAGGTGCTGCCTGGTTACTTCTGGCTGCTTATAGTAAAATGTGAGAAGAGAGAGAGAAACTAAAGGAAGAACTGTTAGACATGAAGGATCCAGGACCCAATGGTTCAAAATTTCTCAGCCTTTCCAAGTGACAAATGATTCTAAAATTAATTCTTCCAGGTAAAGAGAAAAGCTAAGGTATTCTCAGAAAATCCAGGGAATCCCTGAGATGAAACTGAGGATGTCACTGTACCAGTAAAATCCTTTGTTCAGACCTAAGAAAGATTGAATATCAGAGTGCTAAATTAGATAATAGGCCCTCTGAGGACTTTAAGGGTGTGTTTCACCAATCCTCAATGAAAAAACAGGGCTTAAAAGAAGGTAAAAAATATTGTTACTTAGCAGGAACCCAAGGTAGAAAGGGCTTATCTCAGAAACTCATAGAAGCTCTGAGACAATAAATATTTGTTGTTTGAAGCAGCTAAGTTTTGAGTTAATTTATTGTACAGCAACAAGTGTTTATTCTATTAACGTATTATTTTTCATACGAACAACTGTAAACCTATTTTTACCCCACCCTGTATGAAGCAAAATCAGTTGTGACACTTTTTATATAGTTTGACCTCAAACATGTAAAAATATGAATATTCATAGAAAAATATATGAAGAGGGTGCCCCAAGATATTAGCAAAGATTTTTCTCTGCATGGTTGGTTTGGGGGATTTATTTATTTTATTTATTAATGTGTTTATTTATATGTTGTTATACTTCTAATTAGAAAAACGTTTACCTATGTTTTCTGGAATATTTTGGAAAATCAACAGCATGATAAGTAAAGGTTTATGAAATATTTTGCATTCACATTTGACAATCCTTCCGAGATTAACTAATGAACTGTAATATCGAAAGGAAGGTCCTTCTTTGTTCCTGTTACCTTTTCCCAGAACTTATGTGGGTATAGCCTGAGGAAATACGTTTTTTTTCTGGCATTTCCCATGCACTCTGGAATTATGCTTGTTGATTTTTAGTGATTCTGAGAGGTATGTTATGGCGGTACTCATTTTTGTGACATTTTTTTCTAGCTTGTTGTTTTGGCATTCTTCCTAATGAGAACTACAGAGGGGGCTGAATTTGTGAGCAGGTGGTATATGGGATTAAAAAAACACACACCTTACAAATAGTTTTTAAAAGTTGTTAGCTGAAGTTCAATTTAGGCTGTATGATTTGCAGTAAGATTAGAATTCTCGTTGCACATAATCTCAGAGTATATTGGTATCATCTCCATCCTGAAATAGGATATTAATATTGTAGCTGGGTAATTAGTAGTATTCAGCAAAGTTCTGAATGTAATAACAATAATAAGTGCTTTGATTTGTTGAATTTCTCCTATGCATAAGGAACAGTGCTAGAAGCTTTACATGTATTCTTTAAAAGCCTCTTACGTACTGAAAATTATGTTTCTTTTTATTTTATAGATGAATAAAATGAGGCCATAGTCTTAATGCAAGTATTTGGCAGAGTGAGGAATTAAACCTGGTTCTAACCACAGAGCCATGGTATTTCATCATTAGAGGGCTCTCCCTGCCCCCATGAAGGCCAAGAGTAGTTTAGCCCAATTCTGGACTCTAGGCCTGGATTAGAGAGGTTCCTATCTTCCTAGCTCTAGCATATGTGTTAAACTATGGGGTATTTTTTCAGTTTTCTGTCTTAATTGTCATTTCCTTAGAAACGTTTTCTATTTTTATTTTTATTTTTATTTTAACATATTTATTCAGATATAATTCACATCCCTGAAATTCATTCATATAAATAGTACAGTTTAATAATTTTTAGCATTTTCATAGAGTTGTGTAACCATCACCATAATATAATTTTAAAACATTTGTGTAATCCACTCAAATAAACACTGTACTAATTATCAGTTACTTTCCATTCTTCCCCACACCTCTAAGCCTTAGGCAGTCACTAATTTATTTTCCATTTATGTGTATTTCTTTTTTGTGGATATTTTATATAAATGGATTCATACAGTATGTGGTCTTTTCTGACTGATTTCTTTCACTTTGCATAATATTTCAAGCTTCATTCATTTTATAGCAGGTATCAGTACTCCATTTCTTTTTTTCCTCTGGCTTTATTGTAGTGGAATTGATAAATAACAATTGTATATATGTAAGGTCTACATATGCATTGTGAAATGATTACCACAATCAGGTTAGTTAACATATCTCATATATATATGGAATCTAATGAACAAAATAAATTGCTGAATAAAATGACATGGAAACATGGAACAGACTGACAAATCTCAGAGGGAAGAGGGGAGTGAAGCGGGAAGAGATTAACCAAAGAAGTTATATGCATATAGGCATTGCTCAGGGACAGAGACTATAGGGTAGTGAAGGCCTGGGTTAGGGTGGGGACTGGGTGGAGGGGGGCAATGGGGTAAAGAAGGGGATACATCTGTAGTACGCTCAACAATAAATATTAAAAAAACTTTTAAAATATGTTTTTATTGATTTTAGAGAGAGAGGAAGGGAGAAGGCTAGAGAGATAGAAACATCAATGAGAGAAACATTGATTGGCTGCCTCTTGCATGTCCCCTAAGGGGATTGAGCCTGACCTCTTGATTCATAGGTCTTCACTCAACCATCAAGCCACACGACTGGGCTTAAAAAAAATTAAAAATAACATTTAAAAAAAGGGCCAAATTTTGGTTTAATTGACTTTATTGTTTTTTTAAATTTATTTTTTTCTAATTTTTATTACTTATTTTCTTCTATATATTTTGTTTTTTTGTTTGCTCTTATTTTTCTAATTTCTTTAAAGCAGTCTATCACATTATTGATTTCAAAACTATTCTTGTCTGATATTAGAATTTATAAATAGACTTAATTTTTATATTTTTCCCATTTTCATTAAGTTCCACATACTTTCTACTTTCCATTGTTATTTCTTTTTTGATCCTTTAGTTATATAAAAATATATTTTACTAGAGGCCCAGTGCACAAATTCCTGGTCAGGGCCGGGCTGGCTGGGGGAAGGGGCCACAGGTGATTGGTCAGTGGGCCCCACCCCTGATTGGGGTTGGGAGGCCGGTTAGGGTGGGACCGGCCATGGGGAGGGGCTGTGGGCAGTGTGCCGGCCGGCCCTGCCCGTGAATGGGATGGGGGGTGCCTATTGGGGGCCAGTGGCCTGGGGAAGGGGCCATGTGTGGTTGGCCGGCCGGCCCTGCCCCCTATTGATGTGGGGGTCAATCAGGGGTGTGGCTGGCCAGGGGGATGGGCTGTGGGCTGATCAGGGTGGTGGGGGCCCCTCAGGGGTGTGGCCGGCTGGGGAGAGGGGCTGCAGGAGGTTGGCCGGCCAACCCCGCCCCCTATTGGGGTGGGAGGTGCGATCATGGATGGGGTGACCAGTTGTGGGGAGGGGCTGCAGGCTTATCATGGTGGGGCGGGCTGATCGGGCGCATGGCTGGCTGGGGGGGGAGGAAGGGTTTGTTTGGCCAGCTGGCCCCACTCTTGATCAGGGTGGGAGAGTCTGATTAGGGGCAGGCCGGCAGGGGGGAGGGGCTGTGAGGTTGGCCGGCTGGCCCCACCCCCTGATCGGGCCGGTTCCCTGGCCACAGTGGGCATCATAGTGACCGGCCATTACAGTCACTGGCTTTTTATATATATAGATAATTGTTGAGGTATTTCTCAGATTTCATTTTGTTGATTTTAATTCTGTTATCAGAGAACTTCCTTTTTACGATTTTAGGAGTTTAGACCAGAGACTTCTGACATCAAATTCCATACACACTTACATTTTTTAGAAATAGAAGAACTGAAGATTCTTTGTTTGTTTGTTTTGTTAATATCAAGTGTGAAGTTGGAAAGAAGCCTTTTTTTGATTTTCAGCTCTTGAAATTCACATGTAGGTTTTTACTCCATCTTCTCATCTGGATTTTCATTTTTTAAATTTGAATACTTGTCAAAAAATTTCAATGGAAATATAAAATTGGGTTTTTAAATTATCTTGAAGTTGAGGCCCAAATGGTGCAATGATTTTGCTAGGCCAGCCTGTTCTTTGGTTGTTTTGTTTAAAGAATATGTATAGATTGAAATGCAGCTGCAAGTGTATTAGTGATTTTCTGTTGCTTACTTGTCAAGATTTTTATCGTTTGGATGAAAAATAGTATTTCAAAACCTGGCAGCATATTGACAAAAACAGAGGAGCACTTTGTGTAATTCTATTTTTGAAAAACTACTTCATTAAAAGACAAAGATTACCTCTGCTACTTCTACAGTAGGTCCTAGGGTTATGTCTGAGATCCATTCCTATGGCATGATGTAATGCGATTTTCGCTGTAAGTTGGAACCCATCTACATAAGCACCTACATCACTCACATGGAGCAGCTTGTGATGACATGGGGGCGGCCATCTTGTGACCACATGGGGGTGCCATCTTGTGCGAGGGTGTGATGGTCAATTTGCATATTACCTCTTTATTATATAGGATATTATATAGGATGGGAGATGGCGATGTAACCACGAAACAATGTACGTCAAGTCCGATGTAACCCGAGGACTGACTGTATTCACATATATTTCCAACAATAGATTTATTGACAGTTCTTGGATAAAGTTTAATTCTCTACCCTCCTCATTTATCATGGTATGCACTTTTATGCACTAAGAGGGATGGAATAGGCTCTTGTCAATGAGCACACTATATGTAGGTGTCCTAGTTGTGTAGGGTAGCCCTTGACCTTTTGTTGCTAATCTGTGAGAGTACAAGTCCACCCCCTGGAAACAAGCATTTTATGGAGTTGCCTTAGAATAAGGCCTTTGAGCTGGGGTGGGTAATCCCTGAATCTTCCAAACTACGCTTGTAAACTTGGTAACTCAGTCTTCCGCAGAGTCTTGGCTGCTTATTAGTAGCATAACTGAAGATGGCTTTTGTGTGTGTGTGTGTGTGTGTGTGTGTGTGTTAATCCTCACCTGAGGATATTTCACCCCCATTGAGAGAGAGTGGAAGGGAGGGGGAGAGACACAGATTGAGAAACAGTGATGTGAGAGAGACACATCAATTGGTTCTTTCCCGGGGATTAAGCCTGCAATCCAGTTACGTGTCCTTGACTGAAATAGAACCCACGACCCTTCAGTCCACCGGTGGATACTCTAACCACTGAGTCAAACCGGCGAGGGCTGAAGGTGGCTTTTTATTGTTAGGCCTCCTTTCTTCTCTTTGCATTTTTTCTTCCTCTCCATTGTGTCCCATCTCCCCCTTCTTCCTTACCAGAAGAAAAAGTCTTTGCTAAGGTTTCTGAGCTGTGAATGGCACACAGTTACAAATTTGTTTTCTGTATCATTCCTGGCAAACTCATTACAAAGTAATCGAGGCCCACACTCAGGTGCACTTCCTTTGGGACCAATAGCTGTAAATAAGGAGGCTCTGCAAACTGGCTGATAAGTTGTTGTTCTGAAGATAGCAGTGCCTTTTCGCAGAATGTTTGACCTTTTTTTTTTATTGCCTCAGGCCTATCTAAGATCTTAAGGTCTATTTCTCACCTTAAAAATCCTCTGTAGGAAAATGCAGTGTGTGGCTTAAGAAAACTTTAAATTGCTTAACCACTCTCTCTCTTTCTGTGCCTTTCTCTCCCAACCCCCAGCCCTGATAATTATAGTTATGCTGGGTAATCTCCCTATCATTTTGCAAAATGGATTTTCCTTCTTCCAGTAAAAGATACATTTTATTGACATTGGAAGCAACATGTTGAATATTTTATGAAGACTAAATGTATAGGGAAGGAGAAGTAAAAGTACTTTCATATATATTGAAAGAAAGAATATTTTATGCAACTCGAAAATTACTTTGGGACTAATAAAACTCTCAAGCTTTATTATTTATTCTTGTATCAAGGTAATTGTCACCTTTGATTTGAGTGGCTATGCAAAACCCCATCTTCAATATATTTTTTTCTTCCCTGTTGCTGTAAGTATCAAATTGACCCACAAAATGGAGAGTTTCAGGAAACATAATTTAACCTTAGGGAATATGATTGTAGATATTAAAAAGTCAAAATGTTTAAGTCTGCCTAGTACAACCTCTGTAGTTGCAAATACTTGGAGTTTTTGTTAAGATACCTGCAAATTGTTTCAGAAGATTTGGACTATTGGTGTCCAAGATGGATTCAACCAAGTTTTCTGTTAGTGAGCAGTGCTCCTGATATTCTGAGATAGTAGGAAGGCCTCTAAATCTCTGTGACTAATTGCAGTCAGGACAACAGATCTTCTTGTGTTTGTTGTATTGTTTCCACTTAAGATGCAGCATTGTTTTACTCTTTTATAAAAATTGATGACCCATATGCATTTCAAAAGAGATCTTTGAAATCTCAAATTGACTCTAATTTCTGCCAAAATATGTTTAGAGACTACTAGGACATAATTTTCAAGTAGTATTTACTATGGAATGAGAAATTCCATGGATTTAATGCTTTTATTTCAGATACAGAAATGAAATTTAGACTTTTTCTAAATAATGAAATTGCAAAAATAATTGCAATTGTCATATACACTGAGTGGCCAGATTATTATGACCGGCCAGATTATTATGACCACCCCATCAGTACTTCGTTGGGCCAACTTTTGCCTTCAATACTGCGGCGATTCTTCTTGGCATTGACTCCACGAGATGTTGAAAGGTGATGCGAGGAATCTGACGCCATGCCTGATAAATAGCACTGTCCAGTTCTGTGAGATTTGATGGTTGTGGAACCAGCTGCCTGATGGCTCTTTTGACTTTGCCCCACAAATGCTCAATTGGATTGAGATCTGGTGATTGTGGGGGCCACCTAAGCAAAGTCAAGTCTCCCTCATGTTCTTGAAACCACTCCTGCACAATACGAGCACCGTGGCATGGCGCATTGTCTTGTTGGAAGAAGCCATCTCCATTAGGATACGCCATCAACATGATAGGATGAACTTGATCAGCAATGATACTTAGGTATGTTGTGCTATTCAGACATTTATAATGATCTGGCCTTCTAGCAACTTCAGCGTGAAATTGTAGCTAATTTGCCTACAAATGTCAGGTGGTCATAATAATCTGGCCACTCAGTGTATGATCTATATAGTTCTAATCTTGTGCAAAGAAAAAATGAGTGGTTATTGAATATTACCTTTTGAATGATTCACAGATACCTCAAACTTAATATTAAAACATTTTCTTCTTCATACCTTCTTCTCTTCCTGTACCAGCTATTATGGCTAATTCGTCACCAATCTAGTCACCAAGCTGCAACTCTCAACTAGTCACCTTCAGCTAGTCCTTTATTCCCTTGTGGTTGATACAAATTTCCCCTACTGGTAACAAATTATATTCCTTCAAATAAAGGTGTCAGCAGATTACTGGAGTGATTTACAGTGTCCTGGTCACTGGATTAGAGCTCCTTATAGGCACCATCTCCAAGTACAGACACATTGGGAGATTGGTTTTCAACATACGAAATTGGTGGAGTGGGGACACAAACATTCAATTCATAACATTGAGTACAAGAATAGCTTAGCCTTGACTGGGTGGCTCAGTTGGTTGGAGCATGGTCCTGTACACCAAAAGGTTGCTGGTTTGCCCGGCCAGTGTTGCTTAATGGTTGAGTGTTGACCTATCAACCAGAAAATCACGGTTTGATCAGGGCATATGCCAGGGTTGCAGGCTCAATCCCCAGTAGGAGGCCCATAGGAGGTAACAGGTCAGTGATTCTCTCTTATCATTGATGTTTCTGTCTCTCTCTCCCTCTCTCTTCCTTTCTGAAATATATATATACACCCTTCCCCTAGTTGCCGGCACAGGTTTTCCTCCGGCACCCGGGACCCAGGCCTTTGCTCCAGCTGGAGCCTTCAGTGTTCGCAGCTCTGGAGGGAGCCTTCAGTCTTCGCTCCGCCGCTTTGCCCCTACGTATGCAAATTAACTGCCATCTTTGTTGGGTTAATTTGCATGCTCTCTTGATTGGCTGGTGAGCATAGTGGAGGGATGGTTAATTTACATGTTTGTCTATTATTAGGTAAGATATATCTATCTATCTATATATCTCTATCTATAGATATCTATATCTATATCTATCTATCTATCTATCTATGTTTTTAGAAAAAGGTTGCAGGTTCGATCTCAGGTCATGGAGCATTTTGGAGGCAGCCAATCAATGTTTCTCTCACATCGATGTTTCTCGTTCTCTCTAAAAGTCAATAAAAAAACCCCATATCCCCTTGAGGATTAAAAAATAAAAAGGATAGCCTACTTTCATCCTGTAAACTAGATTACTTTCTCCTATTGTATGCTATTATGATACCAGGAATATATCTCTTCTTCATAACCCTTGTCATACTTCAAGTGATTAGATTGATGTTTATATTCTCAATGAGTGCATAAGAACCCAAGGATAGAGACCGTGTCTATGCTGTTCACTGTCATAACCATAATAATAATTTTATGTTAACCTATAATTTATACTCAATAAATAAATAAATAAATATTTAAGTGAATATTTCATTAAAGATAGAAGTTGGTTAGTTTACTTTCCAAACAAGAGAATTAAGATGTTTCATATATCAATTTGACTAACTTTCAGAAAGTACTTCTTGAACATTTCCATTAGAAACAAAGGAGAGTAACTCACCCTGTTTGGGTCTAGAGTGGAATTTCTTTCATGAATCATACCATCCAATACTTTTCCTTTTTGGGGCTACTTGCTGAGAATACCAAAGTTCCAAATGGGGGGGAAAAAGCCAAATGGGAAGCTAAATAGTGCCTTATTACTAACTGGGAAAGCCGATCAGAAATATCTTACCCGTCATTTCTATTCTACCCTCATTCCACTAACAAATAATGAACTTCATTGGTAAGCCCAGTTCACTTAGACATGGAAGCCTGATGGATTATACTGCTTCCTCTTCACTGAATTTATGCTGATTTCCATGCATGTAGAAGATACCTTATACACATGGTCCACTTAGTAAATTAAAGCTGAATTTCAAGGAGGTTAAATAACTTTCCCAGAGTTACACAACTTAGTGAGTGGTAGAGCAAAGACTTGAGACCAGGACTGTCTGATTCACTGCTAAAGTCCTCAACCACTTTACCATCTGATGGACATTATAAATGAGTAATAAAGAAAGTGATGGTGAAAGATATGAGAAGATGATGGGGAAAGATTAATTTTTGAAAATAACTTGGAAGATACCTTCAATGAAAAGTCATAGATGATGAGAGGGCTCCAAACTATGAGAATAGCTTAAGTAAATGTGCCAAGGCAGAATGGTTGTGTAACAGTGAATAAATCTGTGTATTAACTCCCACTTCCCCCAGGAACTCCGATGATACCTGAATTTGCACAGGTATTTAAGGGCCTAGAGACTTTTTATGATAGGCTGATTTCGCATTTCATTCTTTAAATGGTAGAAATCCATTAAAGGCAGCTCTGTGGAAATCATATGATATGAGAGTGGAGGTCTTGCTGTGGGCGTGAAGAGCAGTTAGGAATTTGTTTCTACAGACTGAGTAAGAGAAGATTAATTGAGAAGTTGATGTGAGAATCAGAGTTACATTACAGGTAATTCTGTCATAAGCCCAAGGTCACAAAGGTAATCAATGATAGATCCAGAGCTATAACCAGGTCTTCTGACTGCCATTCTAATCAATAGTCCATCCACTTAAAAATATGTACCCAGAAAGCATTTTTAACTTTTAAAGAAGAATGACTTTGAAAATGTCACTCAACCTTCAAATCTCTATTTTTATTCATCATTGGATGGTGAGATATAAAGCATTAATTATTCATCATGTACTGGTATTCAGTGTTTAATTGCTAGTTAATAGCTCCTAATATATTTTAAGGAAATCATCTTGTTTGTTTACTTGGAAAATCAATTTCTGTAGATGAAGATGAAATATGCCCTCAACTCTATGAGTCATACTACAACTCTATTTCTTAATGCCACAGAAGCCCAGAGCTGGAAGCAAGGACCATTCTAAGTTTTATATAGCTTGAAGCTTATATAATTTCAGAGGGTGGTCTTTAAGAAAAATTCACAAAATTATTAATATAAAATTATATCTTCAAAATAAATATCACAATAAATTATTGGATCTTTAGGGATTCAGGTCTTTTTCTGCTGAAATCTCTGGCTATTTACAGGATATGCTTCAAAGAAGTGCAGCCTTGCTTTTCCTTTATATTATACTCTCTGCAACTCTCAGCCTTCATAAGGGCTCTTGTACGTGAGGAACCTTAAAGCTTAAGCTTCATTTGCTTCATAGTAAACCCACCTCTGGTTGGAAGGAACCTTTGATTATCTAGTCCAAACCTGCCAAATCATAATCCAACCTTTCAAGAATTCATATCTAAGATGACCTCACTGTTGTTGTTTTTTTGCTGAAAGGAAATCTCAGTATTACCTTTTTCCATAATTGTGACTGTTTTGCCCCTTCTTTCCTATGAAAGTTAAACATCTAAATAAAAGTATCAAGTGCGGAAGAAACGTTTATGCCTTAATATATACCAGTGGATTCCTTCTTCTCACTGCTTCATGTGATCCCTCATCAATTCTTGCTTGACCCATTGCAATATATTTCTTTGTATCAATATTGCTTCTATCTCAAGCTTTATACAAAGTATGTCATTGTTTAAATGTCATTGTTTAAACAGTCAATTGCCTTTTTAAAAATTATGAGACAATGTCTTTTACATTTAAATACTATTTAATATTTTATGGTGTTCACTTATTCTTATAGACATGCATTCTATCTAATATCTTTTGGCTTTTCATGTAATGCAGGTCTGCTAGAAATGAATTATCTTAGCTTTTGTTTATCTGAAAATGATTTAGTTCACCCTCATTTTTAAGGATATTTTCACTGGATATTGAATATTGAGAGTTTTGTTCTTTCATCACTTTAACGATTTCATTACTATCCCCCATGATTTCTGAGAAAAAGTCAATGATCATTCTCATTGTTGTTCTTTTGTATGTGTCATAGCTCCTTTTCCCTGTTTGCTTTAAAGGTTTTCTGTTTATGTTTGGTTAAAGTTCAATTCTGAGTTGTTTTGGTATTTTATCTTTTGACCAAAGACACTAGAGCTCATTTTAAAGCAACATATTGCTGTGCTCTTCAAATGCAATACAATACTAACTTCTCAGTCAATTGCTTTGTTGATGTCTGTAGTCATCTTTACTCTTCTTTAGCTGTTGATGATCTGGTTTGGGAATTCATCAAACTCTTTTTTATTTTATTTTATCTTACTATTAACATTTTGGGCAATTAACTACTCATTTGAATATCTGAGAGAGGAGATACAAAGAATGGAACTCAAACTTAACACATTGCGCACCAGTAGTTTTATTGCTAGCTTTACCCAATGGCCAGATAAGTTTCTACTGAACGAGTACAGAAAACGTTTTACAAAGTATCATACTTTAAAAAGATATTAGCTTGTAAGAGCATGTAATAAATAACTTCAAAATGCAATGGGTATTTAATTTTAAGGTGTGCCTTTAACATTTATGTAAAACACCGTGCAATATGAAAACACGAGAATGCTCGTGATCTGCCCTAATGTGTTAAGTTTGTACATTTTTAATATAACTGTTAGTTCTGTTGTTGGAGAAAATGGAAAATAATTTCAATGTTGTTTGTAAATTTATCATTGTTATTCTTACAGAGTAACTACTTCTAATTTTTTTGTTTAAAACCTGTAAGATATTCTGATAGAAGTTGAGAGATATACCAAACACAGTACAAATGCATAGCCCTATTGCATTTGAGAGTTAAATAAGATCAAATATATTAGAAGTAGCTTGTATACCACATAGGTTAATTCAAATGTTAAGGTGTTATCATCCTTGTTTTTCAAACTAGGAAACTGAAGTTTGGTTGTAATTCTTAATTGCTTTATTGGTCCTTGATACATGCTCTATACGGTATCCCAATCTAAGACAAAACGATCTGCTAGGTGATAAGGATTGAAAAAGCTGCTTGCATCACAGCCTGGCTTAGCTCAAAGCCTCTGCTCTGCATTTGGAGTCAGCAGCCTTAGAGATTGTGAATACTGTACCTATAAGTACTGAATGATGACAAATGTCACTGTAAGAACTCCTAATATTTTAAATGTATGTACCCTTGAACTGCATGAACTTCTATTAAAACCCAGTTCTCTTAATTTTTATTACCAGGTAACCTTGGACGGGTGGACCAGGTCTCTGAGTTTGAGTATGATTTGTTCATTAGGCCGGATACCTGTAATCCACGCTTCCGAGTCTGGTTCAACTTTACTGTTGAAAATGTGAAAGAATCACAGGTGAGGGAAATAGTGGATACCTTCAGTTTGGTTTCGGTAAGAAGATTGTGCTTTTGTTTTAGGTTAGGAATATTTAAAAAGTCATGACCATATTTGGACTGTTTTGTTGTGTATATATAACAGTGATACAGTTTTGTTTCTAGAGACATAGATAAATAGGTATAATATGTTGTTTTTTGTTATCTAAAGATTATTAAATAATACAAATAGATAACTGAGAACAAAAAGTATGCTTTAGAAACTGAAGCATTAGCTTGGTATGGTAGGCTTCCTTGAGGAATACAGTAAGAACCTATAGGAGGTGACTTGTATTATGTTTATTATGGTATGTTCTCTATCTCATTTCTTCTATAAAAACCTGTAAATCATTATACAATTCTCACAGGGCCTCAGTTTCAGGAAAAAGCTTTTCTTCTCCTATACAATTAGATGTTTATATCATAAAAACAATATGATTCTTGTAACTCATTCTATTTTCCCTTTGCTTAGGCTGTTGGAAAACTCAGAGTCAATTTTATAGCCCTCTCTAATGATTTTGCTTGTGTTTCTGTGTACTGACTTTTCAAAAAATTCAGATCATAATAATCTGTCTTTAATCATGACTTCATCATTTACATTTTCTAACAGTGTATGATTTCATAATCCTGTTCAAATCTGCTTTGAATGGGAGAGTGTATTGATGAAAAGAACTAAATACATATGCTTTGAACAAACATTAAAATATAATCTTAAGAAATCAGTTATCACTCTGTTATACTGAGACAGCTAATCATGAAAGACTTTGCACAAACTTTGTACACATAGTGATATGATTTTTTTAAGCAGATGAAAGCATAGCCCTATAACCTAACCTCTGCCTTCTTCATTCAGGGTCATCTATTTTTTAGTATATTTAGGAGAAGGTGAGGAGGTTGTTTAATTTCCTCTTTCAAGTCAATCTCTCCTGTTTGCTTTTTCACCTTCTTGCTTGCTTCTCTCTTTTTCTCTCAACTGCAACTTGCATTATGTGTCAGACAGTGGTCAGCATCTGGAGTTTAGGGAACTTGGAGTCTTCCTTGGCTCAGGGCGGTTCCTGGCCCACTGGCTCCAGTCGAAGAGGGCTCAGGAACAGCCACGTAACTTTACTGCTGATTCTCCCAATTCCCTACAACATCACTGACACAGGACTTTGTGTGTATAATGTTTACTGAAGTTTGGGGTTTAACTGGAAGGAATTAAATTTATGGGAGAGCTCTGAACATTGTTAGCTAAATATGATTTATCTCAGCATTTTAGGAGAACTGGGGGAAAGGTTTCACCCTACACAGAGGGCTGCTCAAGGATAAACTTTAGTTCCTAGGTTTGCTTCTGGGTTGTACTTCTCTTTCATGGGAATAATCCTTTTTTGGTGTTTTTTTTTTCTTTCATAGTAAGAGGAACAATATTTCTCTCTCCACCCACCTTAGGAAAACCTATATGCTACCTACAGGAGCTCACCTGACCCTAGGATTGTCCAGCTTGTTCCATCAAGACAATCGATAATTCCAAAGTGCATTTACCAAAGTCTATGTTACTGAGTCTTGAGAATATAACTTACAGCAGAGGCTTTAGCCAGATGTACTAGACTGAGTCTTGGCACTCTAAGTTTGGGTTCCCTATGAAGATCTCTACTATCGTGAGGTAAACACACAACCTCTTACTCTTCTGTGGGTGTTCCTGTGTCATGTCAGTCAGTAACTTACAGTTGGCACATACACACACTACTGATAAATGTGAGACAGTATAGTCAATTTATATGGAGGAGGGGGGAACATTTTATTAAAAGTGTTATAAGCCAGGATTTCTAAATTCATAAAGGAGATTAGTCTTTTCTTCTTTATGCACAGCATATGTGCATCCTTCAGCTTGCCTACCACACACAAGAATCCACAAACTCCTCCAAAATGAGACCTATTACTTTTCAAAAAAACAGCATTGTCTATCCTCATTATATCCTTTGCTAAATAGAGACTTAGTGGAAACCCTGAAATTATAATGTTTTTTAATTTTGGGCCATATTAAATTCCAACCCTAATTTTATAGTTATGTTTTTGTTGTTATTGTTTAAAATATCTCTTCCAGAGTTATAAAATATTCATATTACATGTTGAAGTCATGCAGCCTATTTTCGTAGTCTTGTTTACCAGTTCAATAAGCAAGTAACATGAATGTGTCCCGAGGGATTACTGAAATAAGACAGTTGGTGCTTATTTTTAAAGTTGGAGGAACCAATATTTTCCCAGTCTTTTGGATTCTATCTTCATACCCAGTACTATTCTACCTTTGTTACAGTTAGAAATCATGAACATGTTTATCTGGTTTCCTGGAGCCTGATGCTTTATCAGCCTTTCTGTGGGCCATTGCTTCATCAACTATAATCACATTATATAGTTATGGAAATCTGTCTCAAGAAAGCATAAAGATCTGCTGGAAAGATACAGTATATATCTCTAGCTCACAGGATATTTGTTTTCATGGTTGTCTACATGAAAGAGAATGATTTTACTATTAAGTTTGACTTGTGAGGTCTGTTTTCATAATGTCTCTTCTTGTAATCTTTTTCCATCTCTCCAATTTCCGTTAAAATGAGACCTGCATGAATGTAATCTAGTCAGGAACCTTATTTCGGGTTTGGTACTAGCAGGCAAAGAAATATTAGTCATCAAAGACTGACTTCATTAAATGAATGTTAAAAATCACAGCATCAAATATACTTTATAAACAGGTCTAGCTTTTGGGTTACTTTTCTTGGTGTTTTTAGGAAGTGATAAAAACTTGGAGCATGCAGTGCTATATTGCAAGGGCTGATATATAAACCTCCAAAAATAGTGGCTAACTAGTGCATTTGCAAGAGACTATGAAAACTGAACATCCTTGTACCTTTTTCTCTCTGAAAAACCTGTATTAAATGTTCTTATGTGGAAATTTACTACTGATACAGCAGAACACTCATTTGATGTTAAAGTAAATCATCCTATTTAAATATAGATGCCCAGTGAATGAACTTCGTGCACTTGGGGTGGGGAGGGGTTCCCTCAGCCCGGCCTGCACCCTCTTGTAGTCTGGGAGCCCTTGGGGATGTCTGACTGATGGCTTAGGGGGGAGCGGGCCTAAGCTGTCAGTCAGATGTCCTTAGCACTGCTGCAGAGGCAGGAGAGGTTCCCGCCACCACCGCTGTGCTCACCAGCTGTGAGCTCTGCATTGAGCGTCTGCTCCCTGGTGGTCAGTGCACGTCATACCAACTGGTCATTCTGCCTTTTGGTCAATTTGCATATTAGCGTTTTATTATATAGGATTCACAATAAAACTTCAGTAAGAGGAAAAAAAATGATCTGTCTTGACTATTTAAACTCTGTTTTATTTCCTTTATATTCTTTACATTTCTTTAAATTTATTTTCCCCTTACTGATTATTAAAGTAGTCAATGTTCAATGTAGTAAATTTGGAAAGTATAGATAATTATTAGAAGCAGAGGAAAACACATTCACCCACCCACCCATAATCTTACTACTAAAAGTGCAAATACTATTAATCTTTTGTCATATTTACTTCTAGGTTTATTTATTTTCTATTTTTGAAGCATAATTTAAGTTAGTACCATATATACTTTTCATGTCTTGCTTTTAAAGAAGCAGAACAGCACTATAAAGCAATTTATATCATTAAGATGTTATAAACATGACTATACAATAGCTATTTACTATTGGACCATTTTCTTACTCTTGGGCATTAATTGTTGTTATAAATAACACTGTAGTGAACATCTTTATGCATGGAATGTTACCCACATTTTATTTTGCTTCTTCAGGATAAATTCCTATGAGAGGAATTGACGGCCAAAGGAAATTAATATTTTAAAAACTCTTGATACATATTTCTGAATAACCACCAGAAGATTTATGCTGTTTCAGCAGTGAATGAGATGCTTTTCTTTGAATTTCTTGCTTTGTTTTATGAACTCAGATGGTCATACATTTAGAACAAATTGATTCTTTTTTCTCATTTACTTTGAAACTTCACACAAATAAATGGAATATGAAGCAATGTTTCAGGTCTTCAGTAATAAAGGAATTAATTGTATTCAAGCATAACATGAGACAACAAAGCAGACCTATTTATTATTTTCACTTTTTTCTTCATCAAATCCTTTATATGGGTGTGCCAACAGTTTCTTCTCTGAGGTATGTATTGGGAAATTAAAATTCCAAGAGACTAGATGAATAAGATAAATAAAATAAAATGGAAGGGATTGCAGTCATTGCAATTATTGGTAATACTAGTAGTCTGGTGCACAAAATTCATGTACATTAAAAGGGAATTAATTGTCCTAACCGGTTTGGCTCAGTGGATAGAGCATCAGCCTGCGGACTCAAGGGTCCCAGATTCGATTCCAGTCAAGGGCATGTACGTTGGTTGCGGGTACATCCCCAGTGGGGAGTGTGCAAGAGGCAGCTGATTGATGTTTCTCTCTCATCGATGTTTCTAACTAACTATCCCTCTCCCTTCCTCTCTGTAAAAAATCAATAAAATATATATTTTTTAAAAAGGGAATTAATTAGCATAAATATTTTAATATTGCTATTTGCCCTTTCTCTATAATAGAAATGTGAGAGATGAAAGGAAATTAGTAAAATGTATATGAAAATAATATATAAATTTATTAATAAATAAACAGTAACAAAAGGATATAACAACAGAGGCATGATATAAAATCGACAAAAACATGATATGAAAACAACAAAAACATGATATAAAAACAACAGTGATGCAAACAATGACTGATAAAGTGATTAAACTTATTCTAATTCTCTCTGTACACCACATTAAGAGTGAAAAGACTTTCAGAGTGCTTGACTAATTTCCCTTGTGATGAAGTACTTAGAACTTTAACTGTAACATCACATGCTCTTCAAACTCGAGAGAAAGCAACATATAACTGACCATGTGCAAAAACGGGTTCAGGTAGGAATATGCCTACTTTGTCTAGAGTTTGTCCTTGTGATTTATTAATAGTCATCACAAATGCTGGCATCACGGGAAACCGTTGTTGAATCAATTTAAATGGGAGGCCAGTGTCAGATGGGGACAAATTAATTCTTGGAATCAGAACAGCCTCTCCCTCTGCAGATCCTGTTAATACTTCAGCTTCGATAATGTAGTAAACAGCTCGGGGAGGGTGCAGCCCTTGGCAAAGTGACCCAGGATTCAGTGGGTCCACGCTCTGAGGTTGGGTTCATGCCTCAAACCCCTCCCTTGCCGGAAACAGCTGGGGAGGGCACAGCACTTGGCAAAGCGACCCAGGATTCAGTGGGTCCACGCTCCGAGGGTGGGTTCCTGCCTCAAACCCCGCCCTCCCCAGAAACCGCTCCAGGAAACAGCTCAGGGGAGGGTGCAGCCGTTGCCAAGACAACCCCTGCAGGACTGACTTCCTTCTGCTTGGTCGCGGTGGTTCAGGTTGTGATGAACACCACCCATGGTTTTTATATAAGTAGATAAAGGGGTAGAATTGACTATGGGAATAGCTAGATGAAGTATAATGGAAGATAAGATATTGGAGAAGAGGAGTTCCAAGTAGTCTGAATGTTTTTGAAAAATTGTCTTTGTAGATCTGGGAAAAAAATATCAGTGAGGCCTGAACAAGAGTCATTGAGAAATGAAGAGGAAAGAGGGAGTAGCGAGATGACACCAATAGTGAGAGGTAGTGGAGGGATAATATGATGAAAGGAGATTTCAAAGCTATGTGCATGGAAGTGAAGGATCAATATTATAAAGACATGGTTATCCCCAAATCAACCTAATTTTAATACAATTCTAATAAAAATCCCCCCCAAATTCATTTCATAAAACTCGACAAGCTAATTTTAACATTCATGTAGGAAAACAAAGGTCCAAAAATAGCCAGGCCCACATTGAAGAAGATTAATGAATGGGTATACATTTATTTTATGGAAACTTGTATTTCAGCTAACAATTTTTATTTATAGCAATGGTGATTAAAATAGTTTGGCATTGGCAAAGGAATGGGCAAATAATCTAAATGAACAGACTGGAACTTAGAAACAAAGCTATTTATAAAAGGGAACTTGATATCTGACAGAGGGTACATTGTAAAATAATAGCAATAGTAGGGTCTATTCAGTCAACAGAATTCTGTGGCAAACAATACCCCAATCTCATACTATTTCAGAACAGACCACAGTGAAGGGGCAAATGCAGGGAAACCAATAGGTCTGGGATAAGCTCAGTTCTATCAGAAACTAATTGTTCATTGCTAGTATATAGTAATATGACATTAACAACATAGAAAGTCCTCCAAATGTTATTTTTCTTATCATTAATATCCAATAAATATTTATTTTTTACCTGTGATATGCCAGTCACTGTTCTGGGTACTCAGGATTCAGCATAGAATAAGACAGACAAGGACCTGCTGTTCTGGGGAAGCTAATGCTCTATTATGAGAAGAAAGACAATAAATAGGAGCAAATAAAAAATAAGATATTTCTAGAAAATGGAAAATGCTACCATAGTTTGTTTATTCAGTTAAGGGGTTTTAACGATATTTTCAATTTCTGCAATTATCAATTAGGCAGCATATTCTTTTATATATGTAAAGGTGTACTGGTTAATAATGCAGATTTTGTGATCAAAGAAAACATGGTAATTTCAAGAGAAACATTAAAAGTGCTTTATTCAAAGTAATGTCTATTGCTAGCTACACATTTCCCCCATCTTTCAGGTAATTTGTGGATACCGTCTCAATAGAACTTTTCTTGTTTTGAGGCAAACCATTCAGAGACCCGATTTTCCACTTCTTTGTATGTTTTGAAGTGCTGCTCAGGAAGTGCGTGTGCCATCGATTGCAACAAGTGGTAATCTGAAGGAGCAAGGTCTGGTGAATACAGTGAGTGGGTTAATACTTCCCAGGCAAGACCTTTTAACATGTCTTTAACTGGTTTTGAAGTGTGTGATGGTGCGTTATCATGAAGCAAAATTACTTTGCTATGTCTTCTGGCCCATTCTGGCCGTTTTACGATCAAAGTGTGGTTCAAATTGACCTGGATGTTCTTTGTCTTTCACGTCGAAATCATCACTTTTAAAGCGTTTAAATCAGCGTTCACAAGTATCTTGAGATGGAGCATGTTCACCATAAGCTTCCCGAAGTATATGATAACTTTCAGCAGCACTTTTCTTCAAAATAAAGTAATGAATTAAAACTTACCGCAAATGCTCTTTTTTTGGCACGAAATTCGACATTTTTAAGCGTAAAAATATCTATGATGTTAACACCTTTAGAAAATTTGAGATATGAAGTTTTGAAGCTTGCTGTCAATACAACAAAAAAGCACACAAATCAAATCGCATATATATCAAATATGTGTAACTCCATCTATTGAAAAAAATATGCATTAGTAACCGGTACATCTTTACCCCAATCTCATACTATTTCAGAGCAGAAGTGAGAGGGAGAGAGAGATAGAAACATCAATGATGAGAGAGAATCATTGATCAGCTTCCTCCTGCACACCACCTTACACTGGGGATCTAGCCTGCTACATAGGCATGTGCCCTGACCAGAAATCGAACTGTGACCTCCTGGTTCATATGTCGATGCTCAACCACTGAGCCATGCTGGCCAGGCTAAACAGCATATTCTTGTACTTATTTTGTTTTTGTGAATATAAGTCATCACTTCACTTGGGCAAATACTTGGGAGCAGGATTGCTTGGTCTTATGCTCTAAGTGTATGTTTAACTTTATAATTAACTGCCAAACTGTTTTCCAAAGTAGCTGTATTCATTTTCATTTCCATCAGCAATGTATGAGAGAGCCCTAGTTACTGCATATCCTTGTCAGAACTTGGAATTGGTAGTATTTTTTAATCTTAGCCATTCTAATAGATGTGCAGTTGTATCTCATTGTGATTTTAATTTGCATTTCCCTAATGACTAATGGCTTTGAAAATCTCTTCATGTGCTTATTTACCATCTGTATATATTCTTTGATGAAGTATTTGTTCACAATTTTTGTTTGTGTTTTAAATAGGATTGTTTTATTGTTACTAAGTTTTAAGAGTTTTGTATATATTCTGGATATAAGTCATTTATGATATCTTTTGCAAATATTTTTTTCTAGACTTTGATTGATCTCCTTATTCCTTTAACAGTATCTTTCACAGAACAAGTTTATAATTTTTGTGAACTCCATTGTATCAATTTTTTTCTGTTATGGATCATGCTTTTGATGTTAATTTTAAGAAATCTTTGTCTAATTCAAAGTTACAAAAGTTTATATGTTTTCTTCTAAAAGTTTTATACTTTGGGGTTTACATTTAGGTCTATGGTTTATTTTAAATTAATATTTATTTGGTGTGAACTATGAATTGAGTCTTTTTGGGGGTTGTTTTTCTTTTTTTTTGCCTATGGATGTCTCATCTGTTGAAATGACTACCCTTTTTCTGTTGAGTTGTTTTTGCATTTTTGTTTAAAATCAATTGATCATATATGTGTGGATCTGTTTCTAGAATCTATTCTGTTCCACTGAACTATATGGCCATTCCTTCTCCAATTCCACACCACCGTGATCTCTATCACTTTATAGTAAGTCTTGAAATCAGATGGTATGATTTCTTTCAACTTGTTACAGTTTTAAGAAATTCTTTTGGTTATTCTAGCTCCTTTGTCTATCCATGGAAATTTTAAAATAAGCTTATTGAGTTCTACACAAATATCCTGCTATCCTGCTGGGATTTTGATTGGAATTGTTTTAAATCTTTAGATGTTTAGGAGAATTTGACATATTGATATATTAAAGGTATTGTTTTTTTCCAATTCATGAACATTATACGTCTATTTGCCTTGTTTGATTACTTTCATCACTTTCTTTGTGTGTTTTTTTAAGGGTTTTTTTTTTTCCAAGATACAGATCTCACATATACTTATTAGATTTTTGCCTAAGTCTTTTTTGGGGGGTGCTATTATAAAAATGAAATTATTTAAACATTTTTAATTACTAATTGTTTGTTGCAATTATATAGTAATATGACGCTGACAATATATAGTAACATGACACTGATAATATATTCTGTATCCTCGCTAAACTGACTTATTACTCCTAGTTGCTTATTTATCAGTTTGGGATTTTCTAAATATGAAATTATGTTATCTAGGGATAGCAATCATTTATATCTATATGCTTTTGTGTTGTTGTTTTTTTTTGGTCTTATTCCATCAGCTATAACCTCTAGTACAGTGTTGAATAGTAGTAGGGAGGGTAGACACACTAGCCTTATTCCCAATCTTAGGAGAATGCATCTAGTTTTTCAATATGAAGTTGATACCCTATTATG
Source organism: Myotis brandtii (assembly GCF_000412655.1). NCBI lineage: Eukaryota > Metazoa > Chordata > Mammalia > Chiroptera > Vespertilionidae > Myotis > Myotis brandtii. The sequence continues at coordinate 2,152,614 of NW_005364671.1, forward strand.
TCTCAATAGAAAGAGATGATTAAAATAAAATTCTAAAAATAATTTCTAATTTGTAGTATCTAAAATGATATGATTTTGATATAATTTAGGAATATTCTCTTCAACATTTGGAAATATATCATTAAATTTGTGTTATGAAGTGAAAATATTAGTATATAAATGCACTGGATAAGTGGAAACCAAATATGAAGCATTTTCTTTCCCATTTTATTCTCTTTCCCCTTTTCTCTCAAAAGTTAAAAATTTATCTATAAAACATAGTGTTTGATGACCCAATAATATTTCTTGTGGCATGTTTAAAAAACATGTCTGAATAACTAGCTATGTTTTATTCAGGTTATTTAACTTACTCCTGCATGTATTAACTGATTCATTAAAAACAACAACTTTTTTTTGGTCAATTGAATGTGCCTAAGTATCCAATTCCATTACAAAAGAATAGGAGAAAGTGGGAGCAAAGAAGCTGAGCTACTTTCCCTTACTGAGTATATAATGAGTACTTAGATTGGGAGGTTGAAACATGTAAGGGAGAGTGGTACCCAACACTCTGGAGTTTAAATAGAAGCTTTATAAGTGCTTACTAGTTATTGGCTGTCAGCTAGTTACTTAACTTCTCTGAGTCTCATTTTGAATCTATCTATCTATCTATCTATCTATCTATCTATCTATCTATCTATCTATAAAAGCCTAAGCGACAGTTACGACTGTTGGACCAATCAACCGTTGACTGGTCGCTATGATCACACTGACCACCGGGGGAAGACGCTCAATGAAGGAGCTGCCCCCTGGTGGTCAGTGCGCTCTCACAGAGGGAGCGCTGCTCAGTAGGCTCAGCGGGTCTGGGATAAGCGGTAGCAGTGAGGCGCCCGGCCCAGGGTCTGGGCGCCTCCCTGGCTACCTGTCGCTTTACGTTTAACTACATCCCTGAGGGGTCCCGGATTGCGAGAGGGCGAAGGCCAGGCTGAGGGACCCCACCAGTGCACAAATTGGTGCATCAGACCTCTAGTATTAAATAATATTACTTTAAAGCATTGTTGTTTAAATCATGAAATATTTACATTTTATTTGAAATTAAATAATGAGCATGTAGTAAAGACCCTGGCATATGGTTTACTTTTAGAAAAATATTTGTTAAGTCTAATCAAGATGTATTTCATTAAGAACCTGTTATATTCCTGACACTGTGCTAGGCATTGAAGATATACAATAGCAAAAAAAAAAAAAAAATCCCACACCAATCAATGTGTCTCTCACATTGTTGTTTCCCTCTCTCTCTCTCTCCCTCTTTCTCTCTTCCCTCTTTCTCCCCTTTTCACACACTACAATGGCAAAAAAAAAAAAAATTCCCTATATTTCCTAGAGCTTACATTTTAGTGAATGCAGTATAAATTGATAAGCAAATAATCATGCAAAATGTTAATTTATTTTATTGATAACTTTTATAAGGAGAGAAATCACTAAACTAAATTATTACTTTGGATTCTAAGGTAGTAACATTCACCATCTAAATCTTACTTGTATAGTAAAGCTCAAATGATTATTTAGCCACCATAGAACAGTGTTGCAATGTTATCTATTGGATAAACAAATAACTGAATGGTTAACTTAAAAATGGGAGTATGACTAGGAGTAGTTTCATTTATTCAACAAACATTTTGGTGATTCACTGTGAACCCAAGCATTTATATAAGGCAGTCCCTGAATCAAGTACACAAAAAACTATAAACCAATCTATAATAATAAAAAGGTAATATGCTAATTAGACCAGATGTCTTAAGGACATCATTCCGGACATCCTTCCTGATAAAGCCAGGTCTGGAGGGAAGCCAGCCGGGGTCCCAGGTGCCTGTGGGCAGCCAGAGGAGGGAAGCCTGGGTCCCAGATGCCAGAGGGAAGCCAGTGCCAGCAGCTGGGGGAAGGAAGGCCTACTCTTGCATGAATTTTCATGCATCGGGCCTCTAGTATATAAAATAATAAGTTTAGTACTAGAGATACTTGTAAGTTATGGTGAAAATTTATCACTTTAGTTGGGCTAGAGGGTCAAAGAATAGATAAAAGAAGACAACAAAGAGAAAATATATGATCTGGTCCTTAAAGCCAGTCTTAAATAGAAAAAACTCATCTTAGTTAAATAAGTATTATAAACCTGATATGATAGCCAAAAGCTTCAATTTAATAGTGAAATAAGTGGTAAAAAAAGCAATCAAATCATGTCATGATCTAAATTTATATAAAGCAAAACATATCCTAGTATTTTTATTAAGATCATAAAGTTGGTTGTAGAGTAGGTAGTCATATTTCACCATTCATTGTGTTTGTAGTATCAACATTATATGATGTGATATAACATAGTTACTTGTTTATGTGGAAAGTTCTCATATGAGGAATTTCATGCAGGATTTTTTTTCTTATTCTTTGTGTATGGTTTTTAACTGGTGAACAATTAAGAAAGACCCAAATTTAGACTAGAAACTTATTGTGACATAAACTTATAAATATTGCTGTTGCAATATAAATAAAACACAGATGTAGAAAGTGAAAAAGATCTTTATGCAAATAAAACTCTTGGTACTAGAAACAGAACATCTTAGACTGGATGAGTCTTAAAGCTATGGGTTGTTTGGCTGATCTACTGCCAAAGAAATGAGCGATTGATATTTAAATTTTATGCAAAGTTTCATGGATAGTCTAAGCCTTGCTTTGGCAGAACAAAAGGAATAAAATCTGAGGAAAGGCATTGAAACTTTTATAGGCTTTGATTTGCTAAATGTATGGAAAAAACTTTGGAGTCTAACCAGATGAGCTTTCAGAATAACTTACTATTCTTCCTTGTGAATCTGGAATGGCCCACACTGGCTTACTTTTTAATTTTAATTTTAATTTTAATTTTTGTGGTCATCTTTGTATTTCAGCTAGCTTGCTTATAGCATTCTGTGGAGTAACTAACTAAATGCTGATGACTCTTTGATCTAGAACTCGTTTTACTCTGATCTATCCTTCCAGGTGCCTGCCCAAAAGCTTCCACATCAATACTGAACAGAAGTCTGTACTTTCCCCAAGTCTGTGTCCTTTTTTAGTGTTTTCTTAGTTTTACTGTACCACTGTCTACTTGATTAACCAAACTAGAAACTTGAAGTTTGTTCCTGATGATTCATTTATTATTTATGCTGTCCTCTCTATCTGAAAGACTTTTCTCTAATTCTCAATCTGCCTGGCTATCCAATCCTTTAAGATATAGATAAAATCTCCTCTCTTCTAAGAAGCTTCCTCTCACTTCCAGACTGTGTTCCTAATAGCTTTTGTTGCTGATGCTAACAAAGCATGGTTACCACATGATGTAATTGATAGTTTGTATGCCACTTTCCCTCCTGGATTTTTAGCTATTTTATTATTACTATTATTTTTATTACTATTTTATCTTGGTTTCTTCAATACTTGATATGATGTCTGCCTTTAAAAAATAGATCTTACCTAATAATAGACAAACATGGTAATTGACCATACCTTTGCTACACCTCCCATTGGCTAATCAGCATGATATGCAAATTAACCACCAACAAAGATGGTGGTTAATTTGTATACTAGGTTCCAAGCGGTGGAGCGAAGTCTGACGGCCCGGGGCTGGAGCAGCGAGGCCTCACGGCCCCGGGATCGGCAGAGCAGCGAGGCCACACAGTCCTGGTGCCAGGCAGAGCAGCGAGTCCACATGGCCCTGGTGCAAGGCAGAGCAGCGAGGCCTCATGGCCCCGGGATCAGCAGAGCAGCGAGGCCTGATGCCTCCGGGGTGGCTTCGGCCGGAGCCCAGCCAGAGCGAAGGCCTGGGTCCCCGGTGCAGGAGGCAAACCGGTGCCAGCAGCCAAGGGAAGGGAAGGCCTATTGCACGAATATCTTCGTGGAACAGGCCTCTAGTATGTTGATAAAATGAATGTGTTTACGTATTGCTATAGTGACACCCTCATACTGACTTCTTTTTTGCATCAAGACTTGGGTCTTTTGGGGGTAACTGTACTTCTTTCCCAAGCTGAAAAATCCCTAAACTTGGAAAAGAATAAACCTATAGATTGATTGAGCCTCAAACGGGATAAATAAATCCAAGTAAAACTGTGTCAAATCACATAATAGTCAAACTCTAAAAACTAAAGAAAAAGAAAAAAATCTTCAAAGGAACCAGAAAAAAAAGCATTATTTAACTAGTACAGGGAAAAAATTTTGTATGATACAAGATTTATCATGAGAAGTCATGGAAAACAGAAGGAATTGCTTCAGCATTCAAGTGCTGGTAGAAATGAACTGTCAACCCAGAATTCTATATTCAGTGAAAATGTCCTTCAGGAATGAAGTGAAAAATCAAGGCATTGCTTTTGGTGTCAGATTTTAAAAATCATCACCAAGACCAATGTCAGGGAGCTTACTGCCCATGTTTTCTTCTAGGAGTGTTATAGTTTCAGATGTCTTTAATCCATTTTGAGTTAATTTCCACTTTGAGTAATTTTTGTTTATGGTGTAAGATAGTGGTCCAGATTCATTCTTTTGCACATGACAGTCCTTTCCACATTGTATACTCTTGGCCCCTTCATAATAAATTGATTGCTTATATATGTGTGGGCTTATTTCTGGGCTTTCTGTTCTGCTCCATGATCCATTTGTCTGTTTTTATACTAATACCACACTGTTTCGATTACTATAGCTTTGTAATATAGTTTAAAATCAGTGCATGTGATGCCTCCAGCTTTGTTCTTCTCCCTCAAGGTTATTTTGGCTATTCAGGGTCTTTTTTATTTATTATTTATTATTCCTTTATTGATCTCAGAGAGGAAGGGAGAGGGAGAGAGAAATAAAAACATCATTGATGAGAGAGAATCATTGATTGGCTACTTCCTGCATGTCCCCTACCGAGCCTGCAACCCGGGCATGTGCCCTTGACTGAAATCGAACCCGGGATTCTTCAGTCCACAGGCTGACACTCTATCCACTGAGCCAAACCAGCTGGCACAGGTCTTTTTTAGTTCTATACAAATTTTAGGACTATATATTCTTTTTCTGTAAAAAATGCTATTCGAATTTTGATAGAAATTGCAGTGAATCTGTATAATGTTTTGAATAGTATAGACATATTAATATTAATTTTTCTAATCTATGAGCATGGAATATATTTTCATTTATTTGTGTCTTCAATTTCTTTTACTAATGTCATGTAGTTTTCAATATATAGGTCTTTTGTTTGAGCTAAATGTGGACTCATGGGGTGAACATATCAATATTTTCTGAAATAATTAAAATGTAAGTTACAATTTTTTTTAATGATTATGTCAAATGGCTCATGGAAGATGTCAACATTGTGGTCCCTTTTCCAGTGCAGTTATTTCAGCGGAGTCCCAGCTCCATACTCTTCTAGGTAGGAATGGTCTACATGAGCGTGTCCTGTCCCTTTGGTGAAAACAGAGTGAAAAGTCATTAGATTATGGACTTCCTAGTTCATAGGGACTTCCATCCTCCACACCTCAGGCCTGAAACTGAAAATCTCTGAGACATTTAAAAGAATTTTAGTTGTCAATAATTTTTAATTCTAGTTTCAGTAGTGTCTGTTGCTTAAGAAAAACTAAGACCCAGGTGTTCTAATTTCTTACCTTGGTGTAGCTGTCACTCAAATGTCAAAAGCTCATTATAAGTGTCATAAACAAAATCAGTATTGAGTAAGGAAGATCATGATATTCACTACATGTGTTGCATTTTTTTGTGTGTGTGACTTGACATTGTGTTTGGTTACTGCTTAATATATTTTATTATAAAATTGTGATTAATCAAATCTTACAGTGACACCTCACTATCTCTCAAAGAGTATAATTGTACCATTTAATTGTGATTTAGTTCTTTTTTTTGAAAATAGTAGTCTGCAGATGTAGGTAGATAGTTAGGCTATTATGGAGTATTGAGGTTTCTCCTTCGGCCTCATCAGCCTGAAGATAATATTTTTTAAATTTATTTACTTGTTTTTCTGTACTCTCTCCTTCCCTATCATTGTGATTTCTGAAGCTCATAGATTCACTAAGATGCCATAGTTCAGAGAACACTGTTATTAAGAACATTCAAATGAAAAAAAAAAAAGCTGATTTCTTTCCAATGAATGTTAATATAGAAACACAATATTATACTTTACATCTTTGGGTTGTGAGACAATGGTCATGTGGATTAGCCAAAACAATGGCATTTGAACTTCTTTTCATCATATGAGGTGAAAACTTTTTTGATCACACCACTTACCAGCTTCTAACCAGCCCTCACGATAAAGCCTAAATCCCTCCAAATAACATGCCAGGTCCTTTATGAGTTGGCTTCTCTGTACCTTTCTATCTTCAGTTGTCCTTACTCCACTAGGTGTTAGTCATACTGTAACAGCTTTATTGTTTTGGCTATGCCAGGCTTTCAGTTCTGCCATTGCCTTTGCTCATCTAGTTCCTTCTGTATTGAAGGTTCCATCCTTACTTACCTGATCATTTTCTATTGTCTTCCAGCTATGTGTCTATCTGCTCAGCACACTATGTTGTAAAGATCATTGGATATCTGTCTGTTCCATTAGAGTGAAAGCTACTTGAGAGCAAAAGCAATATCTTATTTAATATTTCTATCTCCATTGCTTTGATCACAGTTTTCCAATGCAAATGAGGGAACTTAGCCCAGCATTACTTGATAAGAAAAAAGGATGGATGATATAACAGCACCAAGCATCTCAATATAGCCATGAGTTTTGACACAATTATAATTTCCTAAAGCCCTAACTTCCCATACCTGAAAAAATCACCCACCTCAGCTCTGTTTATCAAATTAAAATCTACCTTCCTCCTCCCCTTCTAAGGGAGTTAGGGAAATAATATCTTGGTTGTTATTGTGGCAAGATTGAGGTTCAGATATGGGGGTTCCTATAATATGAGGACTGATAATTGTGCTTCTTTCTAATCAGCACAGGAGTGGGATTTTAGTTAACATCAGCAGACCCATTTCAGTGCTCTGTCCCTCATTTCATTAAACTGTTGACAATTGCTGATGGGATTACAGACAGTAGCTTTCTTTAAGGGAAATATTAGGCAGTTACTGGTAGATTTCTGACACACCATTACAAAATGCTTCCTGTTAGCAGGTAGTGGGAAGAGAAATGGATGTGAATCTATTAGTATCAGAATTACATGTCAAAAAGCTAGAGCAGAGTTCAATTTATTTCTGCAATAATAAACAAGTCAGAGATTGACTTGACAATTATTTCTACTTCAACTACTTGTTTTTTTCTGAGATGAACATTCCAATATAAAATCAACTTGTGTGGATACCTTTTAGTAAATAACAGCCTATGTGAATTAAGATTATCCCATAGGAGCTAAAATTAAACCATTTCTTAGGTGAGAATGAATATTTTATAGTTCTCTCTGATAAAGAATGTAAAGTTACATAATTTTTGATGAAATAACAAAATGTTGGATGAAGATTTAGAGGGTATAAATTCTACTCCTATTTTTCCTATATACTAATTATGTGACTTTGAACAAGTTATAACTACTTAGGTTTTCAATTTACTCAATTGTATAAACTAATGATGATAACCACTATAATTTATTGAATTCCTAAAATGGGCTTTATCTGCAATGTGATCATCAAAAATATGTCATTGCATCTTCACAATACACCAATTACTAAGTTAATTCCCATTTAACAGATAAGGAAAATGATGTTCAGAAAGCTTAACTAACTTGCTCAAGGCCATCCTATCTAATAATAGAGAAACATGGTAATTAGCCGTACCTCCGCTACCCTTCCCATGGGCTAATCAGGGCGATATGCAAATTAACTGCCAGCCAAGATGGCGGCCGGCAGCCAGGCAGCTTGAAGCGAACATGAGGCTTGCTTGCTTCAGTGACGGAGGAAGCCAACGTTCCTCGCCTGCGGCTGCCGGCCTCTGAACTTGCAGTTTGAAACATTGTTACAAATATAGAAGCTAAACAAAACCCCAGAAACCTGCTTTCAGAGCTGGAGTTGAAACAGTGTTTCGATTATAGAACCCAAACAAACCAGATACCTGCTTTCAGCAGCCGAGGCCTTAGAGCTGGAGCCAAGCCTCAGAGCTAAAGCTGGCCCAGAATAAAAGAAAAAAAGGAGCGGTTGGGAGCTTCAGTCACCCGCCAGCCTGAAAACGGCCCTCAGCCCCTCACCCAGACTGGCCAGGCACCCCAGTGGGGACCCCCACCCTGAAGGGGGTGTGACCA
>NW_005364671.1:2161581-2172668 GCF_000412655.1 Myotis brandtii
TGCTCTGTGCGTGACAGGGTACAAAGCCCCAACCCCCCTGATGGGCCCTGCTCTGTGAGTGACAGGGGGCAGCGCCCCAACCCCCTGATCGGCTCTGCTCTGTGCGTGACAGAGGGTGGCGCCGCAAGCTCCCCTTCGACCCTGCCTTGAGTGTGACAGGGGGCGGTGCCCCAACCCCCCCAATCGGCTCTACCCTGAGCATGACTAGGGGTGGCATTGCAACCTCCCGATCCGCCCTGCTCTGTGCATGACGGGGCGGCGCCCCAACTCCCCAATCGGCCCTGCTCTGAGCCCGACCAGGGGCTGCACCTAGGGATTGGGCCTGCCCTCTGCCACCTGGGAGCAGGCCTAAGCCAGCAGGTCGTTATCTCCCGAGGGGTCCCAGACTGCGAGAGGGCACAGGCTGGGCTGAGGGACCCCCCTCGCCCCCCGAGTGCACAAATTTTTGTGCACCGGGCCTCTAGTGTAGAATATAAAAGGCAGAGCAGAACAAAATCCCACATCTTTTGGTCTTCCATGTCTTTATTCTTTTTTTTTTTTCTTCACTCTTCTCCTTTTATTTAATCTCATTGTTATCTTGCACAGTTACAGTAGTGAACTGATAATTTAAAAGAGCTTTTGTGGCATACAAATTTTAGGCACTGCTACTTTTACTTATACACTTTGGTATCACTAAGTTCGAATGGAGTTGTTTTCTGTTAATGTTGAGTGGAGAAACACTGTACAACTTTTTGAAGGCTTACACAGATTTAAAAGTTAATTTTTCCTGGATGGTAATTTTTTTCCTACTAAGGCTACAAAATTATATTCGATAATGTTATTTCTTTATAATATTTATACTTCTTTCCCTACATATATTTTCATATATTTTCAGGATAAACCTGCATATGTTAGGAGGAATAGAAAGCTTCCTTAGTAATATCTGAATATATAGTTTGTAAAGTGCTTTTGCGTGCATTATATTATTTGTTTTTCAGATATAGTTTCTTGTTTTGATAGTTGTGAAATAAGTATCTTTACTTCTATCTTACAACCAATAGAACTGAAGTGTAGAGAGTCTTGCCTAAGTTCACAAAGAATGTTTGTGGTAGAGGTCAAGAACTCAGGGCATATTATTCCAAGTATGGGGTGCTTCCTACTGTATAAGAAATGAGTTTTCAAGACAGCTATAATATTGTGGTTACTCCTACATGCTTTTGAGTTAAGCATCCTGAGTTCAAATTTTGACTCATTTTTATATCCTTGGGCAAATTAAAGAATTGGCCCAATAATTGGGACAATTAAATACCAAACCTCCTGGTAACTCCAGTTGCGCATCTATAAAATGAGGATAATAATACTTATTTTGTAAGGTTGTTGTGAGTTTTGAATGAGTGAAACATTAGCATAGTGCCTAATACATAACAAGCACTCAATAAATTTTAGCTGTTTTTTTGCTCACTTGTTTTGTATTATAAGTTGTGGTCACATGATTAATTATACAGACCATTTTTTAAAGTTATTTAAAGTTTCAATTTATTAATTCAGTGAACATCCCTGGAATGCTTCTGATGTGCTATATATTTTTTAGGCATGAAGGGGTATATATAATAGAGTTCCTACTCTCAAGGAGCTAATTTTTTTCTCAAGAAGAAAATTAAGACACAAATGAATGAAAAGGCAAATATTATTGACTTCTATAGACACCTGACTTTAGAAAAGTATGTGTTACCTTGCTTCTAAACTTTGGGTTTTTATTGTCATTGTTAAAATTATTTTACTTAAAGAATTATACATTTGTGGGAGAGTATCATTTTAGAAATCCTATAACAAAAATGAAAGATGCAAATGAAATTCATTATTTAGTAGATTGAGATCTATTTAACATGGAGTAGATTTCCTTGGTCTGTTTTTAAAAAAACACAGAATAGAGAATCTTTTCAATTGCAATATATACATTATTGATTATAATGATATCTGGAAATTTATTAAGTGTTTACCGTGTGCCAAGCATTATACTAGGTGCTTTATAGATACCATAAATTCTCACAAACACTATAAGTACTACTATTTCTCTTTAATAGATGTAGCAACGGAGGCTCAAAGAAGTGACATAACTTTTAGGAATTTTTAAAAGTTCCAGTGCTGTTTGTCTCCAAACTGTATTAGACTTGGAAAAAATTTGAACAATTGAATCTCATTTTTAAGCTTGAGTTTTGCTTTATTGTATTCAATTCTATTAGCTTTTTCCCCCTCATTATCTACTATATGGTTACCTGTTTGGTAACCATAATGCTTACATATAACAACCTTTATTTATATTAGTCTCTTAAGTTGATAACATCTTAAATTTAAACATATTCTAAAGCTCTATATTTTTACTCTCCCTACACATGTTTTGTTTTTGATAACACATTTTACATATTTTTATGTTGTTTATTCCCTAACTAATTGTTATTGTTCTTTTTACTAATTTTGTCTTTTAACCTTTATATCCTATATAATAAAAAGCTAATATGCAAATAGAGCCAGCAGCGAAATGACCGGTCGCTATGATGCACACTGACCACCAGGAGGCAGACGCTCAATACAGGAGCTGCCCCTTGGTGGTCAATGTTCTCCCACAGGGGCAGTGCTGCTCATCCAGAAGCTGGGCTCTTGGCTGGTGAGCCCAGCAGTGGTGGCGGGAGGCTCTCCCACCTCTGTAGCAGCACTCCCGCCTACTGCTGGTTTAGACCCGCTCCCTGTGGGAAGTAGGCCTAAGCCATCAGTTAGACATCCCTCGAGGGCTCCTGGACTGCAAGAGGGGGCAGGCTGGGCTGAGGGAACCCCCAAGAGTGCCCAAATGTCGTGCACCAGACCTCTAGTTAACTTTATAAATTATTAGTCCACTATCTTTACTATGTATTTACTTAGTGAGATTTATACTTTGATATGTTTTTTTGTTACTAATTAGAACCCTTTCTTTTTAGCTTAAAGAAGTCTCTTTAATGTTTCTTGTGATGCTACTTTAGTGGTAATGAACTCCTTTAGCTTCTGCTTGTCTGGAGGAGTCTTTATCTCTCCTTCAGTTTTGAATAATTTTGCCTGATACAATATTTGTGTTTAGAACTTTTTTTATTTTAGCACTTTGAATATATGATGCTACTTTCTTCTGGCCTGCAAAATTTTTGCTGAAACATAATCTGATAGTCATATGAGGGTTCCCTTGTACCCAACAAGTTTTTTTTCTCTTGCTGCTTTTAAGAGTCTCGCTTTGTCTTTAAATTTTGACATTTAAATAAATGTCTTGGTATGGGTCTCCTTGGTTCATCTTATTTGTAATTCTCTAGGGTTCCTTGACCTTGTTGTCTGTTTCCTTCCCTAGTGTTGACATAAGAATGTACAAAATACAGATAATTTTTACAAAATTTTATTGAGCCAAACAAATATACCTGGGAGCAGTATCTTAACAGAAAGAGAAAAATGCTTTTCAGAATGGCAGTTTTCAGCTTCTTTTATGCATTTGGAATTAGAGGAAAAGGATAAGGAAGATTATGTGAGAGAGCAAAGCAGGGATTGGATTTCAGGATAGTTAACAGGATTATGTATCTCTTAAGGGTGATTTTGTTTTTGAAAAGAGACATTTTAGAGGTGTGTTAATGTAGATATACAGAAAAACTGGGCAGGGCTTGTTTAAGGTTAAGGTAAAACTTTTACTAAAGAGGATATTCCTGGGGCATGACTGCCTATCATAATCTGCCCAGTTAGGAGTTTATGGTAAGATCACCTTGTATCAAGACTATATTAAGAATTTTTCTCAACATTACTAATCACAAGGGAAATGCAAATCAAAACCACAGTGAGATATTGCCTCACACTATTTGATAAATGGCTATTATCAAAAAGGCAAGTAATAAGAATTATTGGTGAGAATGTACAGAAAAGGGATTCTGGTAGGCAGAATCTTATTTTTTTAATTTAATTTGATGATATTTCAATTTAATATTGAGTACTTGGGTTAAAATTTACTCTTTTGTTATTTGATTTTTAATTATGCTTATTAGGTCTAATCTGTCCTCAATTTTGCCTCTTTTTATGCCTCTTTTTGATAAACTGAGTAATTTTTATGATTTCATTTTTATCTCCTTTGTTGAATTATTAGCTATAACTCTTTGTTTTATTATTTTAATGGTTGCTTTACACTATACATTTTAACCCTTTGCGGTCCAGTTTTATTTTTGGAATTCAAATAGTCTGTTCCAAATTAATTGACGGGATTGAATGTTGAACCGGTTTGCGGTGTCTCAGTCTCGACGTTGGACCTGCTCCTAGCGCCTGGTCTGTCGAGTCAGCCTCCACGTTGGACCGAAAAGGGTTAATCATCATAGTCTGTCTTCCAATAATACTATATCCCTTCATGTATATTATAAGAACCTTATAATAGTAAGGTGGTACCCTTCACTCCTGCCTTTGTAGATATTGTTATACATTTTATTTCTACACTAGAGGCTCAGTGCATGAAATTTGTGCACAGTGGGGGTGTGTCCCTCAGCTCTGCTTGCACCCTTTCACAATCCAGGACTGCTGGCAGGCAGTCAGATGTGGGATCAGGCCTAAACTGGCAGTCAGATATCCCTCTTGCAATCCGGGACTGCTGGCTCCTAACAGCTTGTCTGCCTGCCTGCCTGATTGCCCCTAACTACTCACCTGCCTGTCTGATAGCCCCTAACTGCTCACCTGCCTGCCTGATCGCCCCTAACCGCCTCTGCCTCAGCCCCTGCTGCCACGGCTTCGTCCAGGAGGTTGTCCGGAAGGACATCCGGAATGATATCGACAAGGTCATTTTGCTGTCCAGTCTAATTAGCATATTACACTTTTATTATTATAGATCTTATAATCTTTTCAATGCATTGTTATGAGTTTTGCTTTAAACACTTAATAATCTTTTAAAGAAATTTAATAACAAAATGTCTTTTATATTTACCTGTATATTTACCATTTTCAATGTTCCTCATTCTTTCATTTAGATCCAGAATTTTTATCTATTATAAATTTCCTTCTTCCTGAAGAACTTCCTTTTACATTTTGTGTAGTACAGGTCTGTTGGCACTGTAGTATTTCATCATGCATATATCTGATAAAGTCTTTTAGAAAGACAATTAGAAATATACAGGGTGGGGAAAAGTAGATTTACAGTTATGAGTATGAAACACAGAGTTTACTCTTATAATATTATTTATTAAATGTTGTATTATTTTCCATATGAACAACTGTAAAACAATTTTGCCCACTCTGGATATAGAATTCTAGGTTGAAGTTTTTTGAACTTAGATTTGTAGATTTATTGTTTTATCACAATTGTATGATGATTTCAGGCAATATTTCTTTAAATATTTCTTCCATTTTCTTTGTGGTCTCTATTTACCTGTTTATTAGGCCACTTGAAGTTTTTGCATAGTTCACTGATACTCTATTCCTTTTTTTTTTCAGTCTTTATTTTTTCTCTTTGTGTAATTTGGGTTATTTCTCTTACTAATTCTTTAAGACCACTAATCTTTCTGACTGCATTGTATAATCTGCCTTAACCCCATCTAGTGTACTTTTTAAGAATCTCAAACATTGCACTTTTCATTTTTAACATTCTGACTTAGTTTATTGTTTTTAAATCATTCATACTACCTCTTAGTGTGCACAACTTTCCTCTAGTTTCTTGAGCACATGGAATGCAGTTAACTTTTAATATCTTTATGCATTATTATTATCATCTGCATTGTTTCAGTTTTAATCAACTGATTTTTTTTCTCCTCATTGTGGGACATATTCTCTTGTTTCTTTGTATACCTGGTACTTTTTTTTTTAATCTAATGCCAGACATTTTGAATTCCATTTTTTGGGTGCTAGATGTTTTTGCATTCATATAGATATTTTTGAGCTTTGTTCTGGGATGCAGTGACTTGAAAGTAAACATTTGTCATTTCAGATCTTTCTTATAAACTTTTAAGTTTTATCAGCGGCATTTATTCTTGAGCTCTTTCTCATTATTGAGATAAAACTTTTTTGAACACTCCAATATGCCATGAATTATGAGGTTTTCTGCTCAGGTTTATGAGGATAGGAACTATTCCTTGCCCTGTGAAAACACAAAATTTTATTCCTTTGAATTCTTTTGTTTGTCCCTACTGGGTAGTTTCAGATAAAAACTCAAGAGAAACCATCTGCAGATAGTCAAAGCTCTATTTCTCTGTAGCTCTCTTCTTTCCTGTACTCTGCCTATGAATTCTAGCTATCTTGGCTTTCCTGAGCTCTCAGCTTCCTTTCAATTTATGAGACTACTGGGATATTCCAGGGTTTCCTTCTTCTTCTTCTGTATCCTGGAAACTTTAGGGTATAGAGTGGGACAATTATAGAGTCTGTTTTACTTGTTTCTTGTTGGTTCGGATTGCTATCCTTTGTTGTCTAATTTTCAATGCCTTTAAAACTGTTGTTTCATATATTTTGCCTTTTTAAATTTTGTTTCAGGCAAGGAGATAAAATATAGTCCCTCCTCTTCTGTCTTTATTGCAAACTCTTAAAGTTTAAAGCTTTTCCCCCCCTCTTAGACATATTCATATATTACTGCTAATATGGTTAATATCATTCTGGGAAACCACATTATAAGGCAAATCATACTCCAATTGCTCCTTTCTATTTTTCTTTCTTAAAAAATTCTAGTAATTTATATGATAAAGTAAATAAGGAAAGATAATTTGTGTTGATCTTGTTTATCATTTAAAATGCATCTATGGCAGAAATGTACTAACACATCCTAAAAGCATCTAAGTAGAAAGAATAAGTACAGTGATGGACATTTAGGTTCCATTACAGTTGGAAACATTATGAGAAAGAAGTGTTTTGGGCTCATGTGATAAGTTTTCATTTTTAAATTTTGACTTCCTCATATTTACTGATAGTTTATTTCATTTTATGGTGATAAAGTTTGAGAATGCCTATATAGACCCCCAAATTATTTAGCAATATGGATTCATGCTAATCCAAGGCTGTTATAGTTGTCTGCACAAAATAACATTCTAAAAGTGAAAAATAAAATGTGAAGACATTAACTTGATTCAACAATTGTTTTCACTTAAATATCTCCCCCCCTTTTTTTGCCCTAGTCTGATTAAACTTTACTATCCAGTAATCTATACAGATAAAAGGGTAATATGCTCATTAGACCAGACGTCTTCCGGAAATCCATCCAGACATCCTTCCAGACAAAGCCATGGTGGCAGGGGCTGAGGCAGAGGTGGTTAGGGGTGACCAGGCCAGCAGGGGAGGGCAGTTGGGGGTGATCAGGCCAGCAGGCAAAGTGGTTAGGGGTGATCAGGCAGGCAGGAAGGTGAGCGGTTAGGAGCCAGTGGTCCTGGATTGCGAGAGGGTGCAGGGTGGGCTGAGGGCCCCCCTCCTGTGCACGAATTTGTGCACCGGGTCTCTAGTCTCTATATAATAACAATAGCAATACCAACAATGACCAAAGTAAAGCAAAATTAGTGTAATTTATTGAGTAGTACCTCAGGGATTCTCCTATGGACACTTTATAACATGCTATATAATTTAATTCTTGCACAAAGTTCTAAAATACATCTTATTTGTTATATGAGGGAACAAGTTCAGAGGCTTGTCGCTTGTCCTAGGTTACCCAGTTAGAGTTAGAATCAGACCTGAAAAGGGGGCTAGAGTATATGATTACAAAGCACTTATTTTTATGATGTTATACTAGGTTTTAATATTAACCAAAGTTACAGATAATTTTTAAATGTATATGATATTGAAGCAATCATTTAATGTTATCTGAAGCCAAATAGTAGTTTTTAGATCATCTGCATTTGTGCCCCATGACTCTTATTTTTATCATTCATAAAATGGTAGTTGTAATAAAATAATACCTACATCGCAGGTTGATATAAAGATTGCATAAGGCAGTGTATGCAAAAGAACTTGACAAACTCTAAAGCAATGTAAAAAATGCAAAGCAGTGCTGCTGTTATTATGTCCTGCAATATGCACTGGATTATACACAAAGATTATTACATCTTCCCCTCAGAAAAAAGGGAGTGTGAAAAATTCTCTACAAAAACGAAGTTATATGTAAGAGGTGAATGTAAAGGTTTTAATCTTCTCTCTCATTATGAAAACGCATCCCTCCTAAGCCTTCTTTGGAGATCTCCTTTGGGCAATAGGCAAATCCCAGGAGTAAATTCATGGAAGGAGACCATGTAGTAGAATGTGATACTGTATGATCCTTTGCCGAAGCAGACTGCTTTTCCATCTTTACAATGTCAGCTGTTTTAAGTTTCTGCTACATAAAAAAGGACATTTTCGTAAGCAGGATAGGAGGTACAGTAGCAAGAACTGCATACAAAACTGCTAAGAAGCACTAAGTAAAGCAACTTGCTGAGGTAGAAAGATCTGAAGATCATACACCCTCTCAGCTGTGGTGTGATAGCTCCTGCTTACCTTAAAGAGACTGTTCAGCTGTCTCAACTGCCCTGAGTTTCTTCTGCAGAAGGGAACTTGCAGTTGGTGCTGTCTTCTCAGAATGTGTTTATTGCAGTTATATTTATTTCATTGTTTAAGTTTCTATCACCTTGGCAACAGTATTCTATTATAAGAATAACACCTGAATCTTAACAAAAGCTACATTGAAGTGAGTTATCTAATGAGTAAAGCTTCATTCTGTTGTTTTGCTAAAAGTATAGTGTGTTGGGGGTTTAAATAAATGACTATATCTTCATGTGTGCTTTTCTGAGACCTTGGGAAGATTAGGCTCAACAGGGTGTTTATTTGAATGGCAATAGCCCCACTGACGTTGCTGGAGAGATAGTGGCTGGCCTTTTTTATGCTACTTTTCCTCATCGTCTCAGTTCTGCAATTATGCTAAACGGACATGTTTTCATGGTGAATTTCATGCATATATGTACTTCCATATCTTTGTTCATATTGAACCTGCTGCCTGAAATGCCTTTACATCTTTTTCAAGTTGCCTTTATTCTGTTTCAAAGCTCAATTCAAATGCTATTGATGAAAACTTTTTTCTTTCTTTTTAAAATAATTTTTGTTTTTATTTATTTTAGAGAGAGAGGAGTAGAGAGATAGAAACATCAATGAGGCCACCTCCTGCATGCTTCCTACTGGGGATTGAGCCTGCAACCTAGACATATGCCCTGGCGGGGAATTGAACCAGTGACCTCTTGGTTCATGGGTTGATGCTCAACCACTGAGCAACACCAGCCAGACTGGTGAAAACTTCCTTGATCTCCTCAAATTTCTGGAACCTCTAAACCAATTCCTCTGTTTTAGCATTTACCATGTTGTTTTATTCATCTGCCCTTCTATTCTGCTACTGTGAAGGCAAAGGCTCTCTTATTCATCTTTGTATCTACAGTATCTACCCCAGTGCCTGGCATTTAGTAAGTCCGGAGTAATGTCTGTTTTATAAATGAGTAAATAGAACTTCCTGGAGCAAGAATCAGGCTTTCTGGATTTGGATCCAAGCTCTACCACTTGCTAGCTCTATGGCCTTTGGCAAGTCCATAAATTCTCTGTGTTTCTCATTTCTAAAATAAAATAATACGATAACTCCCTTATTAGATTGTTGTGAGGATTTAATATATGTCAAGTATAGAGAATAGTGCCACTCATACAATTAATGTTTGCTATCACTTTTCTATTGAATTTATTTGGGTGACATTGTTTAAAAAATTATATAGGTTTCAGGTATACAGTTCTACAATACATCATGTGTATATTATATTGTTGGTTTACCACCCCAAGTCAAGGCTCCTTCCATCACCACTTATCCCCCTTTTACCTTCTTCTACTTTCCCTCCCTACCCTCTGGCAATCACCATACTGTTTTCTGTGTCCGTGAGTCTTTTCTTTTTTCACTTTGCTTAATCCCTTAACCCTTCTCACGCAGTCCCTAACACCATCCCCTCTGACAGCTGTTAGTCTGTTCTCTGTATCCATTAGTCTGTCTCCACTTTATTACTTTATTTTGTTCATTAGATTCCACTTGTCTTTCTCTGATTGGTTTATTTCACTTACCACAATACTCTCCAGATCCATCCATGCTGTCAGGAAAAGTAAGATTTCCTTCTTTTTTAATGGCTGAGTAGTAGTCCATTGTGTAAATGTACCATGCCTTTTTGTCCACTCATCTACTTATGGACACTTGAGCTGCATCCAAATCTTGCTATTGTAAATAATTCTGCAGTGAGCATAGGGGTGCATATATTCTTTCAAATTAGTGTTTTGTTTTGTTTTTTTGATATATTCCTAGAAGTGGAATTGCTGGGTTATAAGACAGTTCCATTTTTAATTTTTTGTGGTACCTCCATATTGTTTTCTACTGTGGCTGTACCAGTCTGCATTCCTACTAACAGTGCACAAGGGTTCCCCTTTCTCCACATCCTTACCAGCACTTGTTGTTTGTTGACTTATTGTTGATAGCCATTTGGACAGGTTTGATGTGATATCTCATTATGGTTTTAATTTGCATTTCTCTAATGATTAGTGAAGTTCAGCATTATTTTATACTAGAGATCCCAGTGCATGAAATTCGTGCACTCAGGGGGTGGGGTCCCTCAGCCTGGCCTTCGTCCTCTTGCAGTCTGGGAGTCCTCAGGGGATGTCCAACTGATGGCTCCCCTGTCACGGGGAGCGGGCCTAAGTCGTCAGTCAAACATCTTTAGCGCTGCAGCTGTGAGCCTGGCTTCTGGCTGAGCAGCACTCCCCCTGTGGGAGTGCACTGACCACCAGGGGGCAGCTCCTGCATTGAGCGTCTGCCCCCTGGTGGTTATTACACATCATAGTGAGCACTTGAGCAGCCTTAGCATATCATTAGCATATTACTCTTTGATTGGTTGGACAACTGGACGACTGGACACTTAGCATATTAGGCTTTTATTATATAGGACTAGAGGCCCGGTGCACAAAAATTTGTGCACTCGGGGGGAGAGGGGGTCCCTCAGCCTGTCCTGTGCCCTCTTGCAGTCTGGGACCCCTCAGGAGATAACGACCTGCTGGCTTAGGCCTGCTCCTGGGTGGCAGAGGGCAGGCCCAATCCCTAGGTGCAGCCCCTGGTC
>NW_005364671.1:2173640-2177978 GCF_000412655.1 Myotis brandtii
GCATGGCTGCCGGCTGCCATCTTGGCTGACAGTTAATTTGCATAAGGATATGCTGATTAGCCAATGGGAAGGGTAGCGGTGGTACGCTAATTACCATGTTTCTCTTTTATTAGTGTAGATAGGATGTCTATTGGCCATTTGTATGTCCTATTTTGGAGAAGTGTCTATTCAGGTCCTTTGTCCATTTCTTAATTGTTTATTTTTTTAATTTATTTAATTTATTTATTTTATTTTTTTTTGGTGTTAAGTTTTATAAATTTCTTATACATTTTGGATATTAAGCCTATCAGATGTATCATCGGTGAAAATGATCTCCCATTCAATGGGTTGTCTTTTTATTTTGTTGATGGTTTCCCTTGCTTTGCAAAACTTTTTAGTTTTATGTGTAGTTTTGTTTTTTTCCCTTGCTCGAGGCATTAGATCAGAAAAAAACATTGCTGTGAGAAATGTCCGAGATTTTACTGCTTGTGTTTCCATTTAGCTTTTTTATGGTTTTGAGTGTAACATTTAAATATTTGATGTGTTTTGAGTTTATTCTTGTAATAAGTTTACTTGTAATAAATTTACTCTTGGAATAAGAAGGGGTTCTAGTTTCATTTTTTTGCCCATATCTGTCCAAGTTTCTCAACACCTTTTCTTAAATAGACTATCCTTAGCCTATTGTATGGTTTTGTCTCTTTTGTTAAATATTGACTATAATGTCATAGATTTATTTGGGCTCTCTATTCTGTTCCATTGATCTATATGTCTTTTTATGATAGTACCATGCTATTTTGATTACTATGGACTTATAGTATAGTTTGATATCAGATATCATGATTCCTCCCACTTTATTCTTCTTTCTCAAAATTGCTGGGGCTACTTGGGGTCTTTTGTGGTTCCATATAAATTTTTGGAATCTAGTCTGTGAAATACGTCATTGTTATCTTGATAGGAATTGTGCTGAATTTATAGATTGCTTGTGGGTAGTATGGACATTTTAATAATGTTAATTTTTCCTGTCCATAAACATGGTGTGTGCTGCCACTTATTTGTATCTTCTTCAATTTCTTACTTCATTGTCTTATAATTTTCTGAGTACATTCTTGACTAAATGTATTTCTAGGTTTTTTATTTTTTTAAGCAGTTGTAAATGGGATTGTTTTCTTAGTTTCCCTTCCTGATAGTTCATTATCTATCTATCTATCTATCTATCTATCTATCTATCTATCATCTATCTATCTATCTATCTATCTATCTATCTATCTATCTAAAAGCCAAGTGACCTGAATGACCAGAATGACTAGTTGCTATGATGCACACTGCAGCCATCCAGCAGGCCCAATGGGAGCGGGGCCGGCCAGCCAACCTCCTGCAGCCCCTCCTCCCTCTGGCCTAGCTATGATCGGGGCCCTTATGTGGGGAGGGCTGGAGGCCAATCTCCCGTGGCCCCTCCCCCTGGATGGCTGGATGCCACCCATGCATGAATTCAATGGATAAAGGACTTAAACATAAGATAGGAAACCATAAAAATATTAGAAGAATCCATAGGCAGCAAAATATCAGACATATGTCATAGCAATATCTTTACAAGTACAACTCCTAGGGCAATGGAAACTAAGTAGAAAATAAACAAATGGGATTACATCAAAATAAAAAGCTTCTGCACAGCAAAATAAACCATCAACAAAACAACAAGAAAGCCCACTGCATGGGAGAACATATTTGCCCATGTTATCACCAATAAGGTTTTAATCTCCAACATTTACAGGGAGCTCATACAACTCAACAAAAGGAAGATAAACAACCCAATAAAAAAATGGGCTGCCCTAGCCAGTTTGGCTCAGTGGATACAGCATCGGCCTGCGGACTGAAGGGTCCCGGGTTCGATTCCGGCCAAGGGCACATGCCCAGGTTGCAGGCTCGATCCCCAGTTGGGGGCGTGCAGGAGGCAGCCAATCAATGATTCTCATCATTGATGTTTTTATCTCTCCCTCTTCCTTCTTCTTTGAAATCATTAAAGAAATATAAAAAAAAAATGGGCAAAGGACCTAAATAGATACTTTTTGAAAGAGGACATAAGGAAGGCTAAGTGACATAAGAAAACATGCTCAAAGTCACTAATCTTCCGAGAGATGCAAATCAAAACAACAATGCCGTACCATCTCACACCTGTCAGAATGGCTATCATCAACAAATGAACAAATGGCAAGGGCTGGTGAGGATGTAGAGGATGTGGAGAAAAAGGAACCCTTGTGCACTGCTGGTGGGAATGCACACTGGTGCAGTCACTGTGGAGAACAGTATGAAATTTCCTCAAAAACTAAAAATGGAACTCCCATTTGACCCAGTGATCCCACTTCTAGGAATATATCCCAAGAAACCAGAAACACCAATCAGAAAGGATATATGCACCCCTATGTTCATAGCAGCACAATTTGGAAACAGCCTAAGTGCCCATCAGCAGATGAATGGATTAAAAAACTGTGGTACATCTACACAATGGAATACTATGCTTTAGTAAAAAAAAAAAAAGAAATTATTACCATTTGCAACAGCATGGCTGAAACTGGAGAGCATTATGCTAAGTGAAATAAGCCAGTCAGAGAAAGATAAATATGACATGATCTCACTCATTTGTGGAATATAATGAACAACGTAAACTGATGAACAAAAACAGATCCAGAGACAGAGAAGCATAGATCAGACTGTCAAACCTCAGAGGGAAGTTAGGGGAGGTTGGGGGCAAGAGGGGGAGATCAACCAAAGGACTTGTATGCATGCATATAAGCCCAACCAATGGACACAGACAACAGGGGGGTGAGGGGGTGAGGGCATGAGTTGGTGGGTCGGAGGGGCGGGTCATGGGGTATAAGGACACATGTAATGCCTTAATCCTATATAATAAAGAACTGATATGCAAATCGACCGTCAGACCCTTGCATAAGATGGCTGCCCCATGTGATTACAACATGGCCACCACAATATGGCTGGCAGGGGAGGGCAGTTAGGGGCGACCAGGCCAGCAGGGGAGGGCAGTTGGGGGGGACCAGGCCTGCAGGAGAGAGCAGTTAGGGGCGAACAGGATGGCAGGGGAGGGCATTTTGGGGCAACCAGCTGAGCAGGGGAGGGCAGTTGGGGGCAACCGGGCCTGCAGGAGAGGGCATTTGGGGGCCACCAGAGTGGCAGGGGAGGGCAGTTGGGAGGGAACAGGCCTGCAGGGGAGGACAGTTAGGGGCAACCAGGCCTGCAGGAGAGGGCAGTTGGGGGCGATCAGAAATGAGTTAAGAGTGGTAATGGGATCAAGATCACATTAGGTCTTCTGGGCCAATATAAGGACTTATAATGGGTGAAATGGGAAAAATATTAGAAGTTCATGATCACTGGATTGGTACAATATAAATTGTACCAATTGGCCTCTATATAGAGAACAGACTTTATGGGAGGAAATACAGAAGCAGAGAAAACAGTTAAGAGGTCATCGAAATAATCCTGATTAGATTATGGTCATTTTAACCAAGGTACTCCCAATAGAGGTAATGAGCACAAATAGATTCTAGGAATATTTGGAACCATAACTAGTAGATTTGCTGATAGATTGGATTTGGGATGTGAAATAATGAGGCATTGAGGATGTCTTCAAACTTTTTGATTTGAACATCTGATAGCATGAAATTGATATTAATAAGATGGAAAAGACTATGGAAAGAACACGTTGAAGAGGAAAGAACCTGAGCCTGGTTTTGGACATGTTTAGTTTGAGATACTTATTAGATATCAAAGTAGAGATAGAGATGTTGACTATTCAGTTGGATAAATGAGTCCAGTTTGAGGAAAGGTCTGAGCTCTGTTATAAATTTGAGAGCCATCAATGTACACAAATGGTATTTAAAGCCATATGACTGAGGATATTACCACAGGAATGAGTGTGATTTGAAAAGGGAAAAGGTTCAAGGACTGAACCTGGGAAAGAAGATATTTAGAAATCAATGAGATGAAGAGAATTCTATTAAAGATTCTTGAGAAGGAACAGCCAGCCAGTGAAGCTAGAGGAAAACCAAATCAATACGCTATGATCAAACTAAATAAAGACAAGGTTTGAAGATGAACAGAGTGATCTACCATTCCAAATGCTACTATTAAGGCATGTAAATTTAGGAATGAGAATCTACACTAATAAAAGAGAAACATGGTAATTGGCGTACGACCGCTACCCTTTTCATTGGCTAATCAGTGAGTATATGCAAATTAACTGTCAGCCAAGATGGCGGCCGGCAGCCAGGCACTGAAGCGAGCACGAGGCTTGCTTGCTGCAGACTCCAACGTTCCCCGCCTCACTTGCCAGCCTCTCATCTGCAA
>NW_005364671.1:2179109-2187978 GCF_000412655.1 Myotis brandtii
GGGGGACCCCCCTTCCCCCGCCCCCCGAGTGCACAAATTTTTGTGCACCGGGCCTCTAGTTGATTATAAGATTTAGCAATGTGGAAGATATCAAGGATCTTGAGAAAAGTAGTTTCAGTGAAATGATAGGGTCAAAACCTGACAAGTGTAAGAGACTTGGTGTGAAGAAAGAGCAGGACCAAAGGTAGTGAAATAGGATGCCAATGAGTATGTAAACCAGTATTAAGGGTTTAGTTTCGGAGAGATAATAGGGTATGTAAATGATTGGGAATCTGCTGAAGTCAATACCTTGAGTGTCCAACTGAACAGTGGGAGCTTTTCTGTTCATGCTAATGAAGATCCATTGAAGATTTGAGATCAGGAAAACGTTGTGATAAAAACTGCTGTATTTCTTCATATTCACCTAAGTCTGCACATAGGCAGCACTGAAAAGGATTTGTTGATTAAAATTGTTTTGGTCTAAAGTATTTATTTATTTTTGGTCTAAATAATTTAAATAATTTACAAAAGGATCTTAGATTATCCCAAAAGAGAAGCCAGATGATATAAGTACCCTTTCCTTTTAAATTGTGCTTATCCTCTGTGTTCATTCTACTACGTATGGCTTTATTGTTTCCCTTTCTCAGTGTATTTGCTTTGATGCTTTATGAAATTCAACATAAATCTCAATACTAGAATATTATTGGGCAGATTTCTCTATCAGGTCATAACTACAAACTGTCAGGGTATATCTGGCAGCTGTCTCATCTCTTCTTGTCTCTATAAAATCCTTTAAAATCAGATAGTGCACCATCCAATAATTCAGAGCATTTTATGGGTTTATAAATTCAGACCATTGCCAACATTTTGGAATATATGGATCTATGGATTTAAGAGATTTTTTCCCAGATGTCACAGCATATAGACAAGTTCCATAACCTTATCATCATCTGTCAGGAGATTTTTACTGCCTCTTTTGCCTTCTCCTTTGAGAGAGAGAAGTGTAGCCAAACTTTGTTATAAGCCTATTGTGAGAATAAAATTTTTAGGGAAGCAGGATAATGTAGTGGAAAGAGCAGTGGATTAGGAGACATGAGACCCAGACTCTACCTCCAGCTATGCCACTGTGCTACTGATGTATTGGGTGACTTATCCTAAGGCACTTAACTTTCCTAGGTTTTAATTTTCTTATATAAAAAACAAGTAAGATTAAATAATGTATTACATTCATTTACTCAGCAGATATTCTCTGAGTGCTCATTCTGTGTGAGGCCCTATTAGGAGAGCTAATGTAAATAAGATATACTTTCTGCCTTTAAGGAACTTGTATAATAGAGGTGAAGACAGAAAAACAAACACAAATCCTATCTAATAAAGAGGGAATATGCTAATTGACCCTAACACCATTGCAAACGATGGCGGCGCCCACAGCCAATAAGGGGATATGCTAATTTACTGTCCCGCCCTCAAAGATGGCAGCACACACAGCCAATAAGGAGGGAATATGCTAATTGACTGCCCCTCCCTCAAAGGTGGTGGTGCCCACAGCCAATAAGGAGGGAATATGCTGATTGACTGCCCCACCCTCAAAGATGGCAGTGCCCACAGCCACAAGATGGTGGTGCCCAGTCCCCTCAGCTCCCCAGCCGCCCAGGGCCAGCCCGAGGCACAGGTAACCAGGGCCGGCCAGAGGCTCAGGTAACCAGGTCCGGCCGAGGATTGCGCTGCCAGGAGTGGCAGCAGCAGAGGTGTGATGGGGTGTAGCCTTCCCCTGATCGCCGGGTCACCTCCCGCCCCTGAGAACTCCCGGACTGTGAGAGGGGGCAGGTCAGACTGAGGGACCTTCCCTCCAGTGCATGAATTTTCATGCACCGGGGCTCAAGTCAGTTATATAAAAGAGGTATGCAAAAATGGGAGTGTAATTTAGCAGCACAGGTGAAGGGAAACTAAAGGATTGGTGTGATCAGGAGATAATTCCAAAAGGAAATAACTAAGCTTAACCTGAATCATTAAAAACAATTTGGACTAGCCTGGCTGGCGTGGCTCAGTGGTTTAGCACCGACCTATGAACCACGGTTTGATTCCTGGTCAGGGCTCAGTGTGGGGCCTGTATCAGAAAGCCCATCATTGATTCTCTCTCATCATTACTGTTCCTTTCTCTCCCTCTCCCTTCCTCTCTGAAATCAATAAATATATATGTATTAAAAAAACAACAACACCCCCCCCCCAAAAAAAAAACAACAACAACAAACAACCAATTTTGACTAGAAATATATATACTGTTGATGGGAGTGTAAATTGGTCAAACACTTGTGGAAAAATACTATAAAAGTACTACCAGAGCTAATATACCTTTTATTCTAACAGATAATGTCATTTTTTCAGTACCAGAAATGTATACATTTTCCAAAAAGGCATATAAAATATCCCATGTGGTACAATTTGTAATAATCAAGCTTTGCAGATTATTCAAATGATTATAAATAGTAGAATTGATAAATTAGGTTATAGTAATACCTATATTTTGGAATACCATATAGCATTGAGAACAGGTGAACTATAACTACATGCAACAACATAGAAGAATCTCACAAAAATGTCAAGAAAAAGGATATAGACAAAAAGAGTACACACTGTATGATCCCATTCATATAAACTTAAAAGCAGATAAAACTAACCTATAGTGTAAAAGTCAGAATGCTCATTGCCATTGGAATGTGGGTAGTGCTTGGAAAGGGGCTTTTTGAAGTTTGGTTTTTTGTTTCTTGTTCAGAGGGCTAAATATATATGTGCTGGTTTCTAAAGAAATTATCGAGATATGCATTTGTAATTTGTAACTTCTCTATATGTAATATTTGCAAAGGTTATTTAACTAAATGAGTGAGAGTTAGTCAAGATCATAGCAAAGAAAGGTGATTTAAATAGAAAAAAAAAAGAGCACAAACGAAGGGAAGCAACCTTAAAGAACATGGCAATATTTCCCATTTATCACCTACCAGGTATTGTGATTCTACCATTCATTTTTCACTTATTCAATAAAAACGCTCAGTGCCTACCTACTATGTGATATGAATTTCTTCAACTCATAAACATCATGAAAATAACAATAGAAATGAACTTTAGTTCTCTTCCTAAACAATTAAGTATTTTACTAATGGAGACAAGACAAAAAACAACTTTTGCTTGGCTATGACATTCTTGCAGAGACTATATTTTTAATTTCTTTATCTCACCATTACCATGAACAGAGCACTTCTAACAGGTGTACATTAAATGTTGAATGAATGGATGGATTTGACAGCATACACAGAGATACCATAGATTTGCATGATTTCCAAAGGTGTTCAGAAAATTGAAGTGAGTTTGCCTAACGATAAAATATTATTTTGCACAGCATTTTAACTTTGTAAGGTCCTTTACTTTCTAAGAAATAATGCTTCTGACATCTTTCTCCATGCGGTAGTAATGAAAAATCATTTCTGAAATATTGGAAAGTAATTGGTAAAATGACCATTACATTGAACAATTTAGATTGTCCAGTATATTGTTTTTTAAAAAGTATTTTCTGGGTAATTTGGTAAAAAAGCAAGATTAAGTTCCAGACTTTGGAGGTGAAGCATACTTTCTCTTTCTGCTTGAAGTCCCACATCTCCTTATTCAGATTTATTGATCTCTGTATAAAGTATTCTGTTCTGTAGTCATAGTCTTTAGTAATAACAAGAGTCTACCTCTAATATGGCTAATACTTAAAAGCCCATTGGGTCATTTCTCTAGTGTTCTGGATGTTTTTCATCTGCCCCTTCAGATTCACTCTCGACCTTTTCTACCCTGCTTAGAATCCTAAGAGGCTGACCTTTATGGACTTAATCAACATCCTTCCTTATTCTCTGGCTGGCAACTGAGTGCTAATGAGAGACACTGGCAGAAATCACAGGGTGGGAGAAGAGTAAGTTTAGAATATTAAATTCTTCTTCTCTTAAAGTTACCTTTACATTTTCCATGTTTTGGTAACTGCTCTCTCCCTGTGATCCTTCATGCTTAGAGAGGCTCAAGTAATCCTCAACCTCCATGAGAGAAAGGTAACAGGTTTCTGCTATTGCTAGCGCTGGGGGTTTTCCTTATCCCTGATTCTGTTCACACCTTTGTAAATGGTTTCTTTATTAAACTCTCTTTGTTTATCTTGTTTGGGTTTACATCTTTTTCCAGCCAGATTTAGTTTATTTTCCATGCAGTGCTGTACCACTCCTCTTTACTCAGAACCCAACTCAAGTGTTGATGCCTCTTGAATATGGATTTTGGAGTCTGAGAAATCTGGGCCTGAATTAAAACCAACACTATACAGCTGGGTGACTTTGGGTAAATTATTATTTTTGAACTTTTATTTCCTTCTTTGTAGAATAAGGGGAAATAATACCCATTAGATTCAATGGTGTTGGCTGTTAAATAAGATTGTTTTTGAAAGTTGCTGGCACTAAATGAGGTCTCATTAAATGTTAGTTTTTTTTACTTTTTCCTCATTTTCTAACCAAATTTATCCTATTTTACTTTTTATTTTTTAATACCATGCATTTATTGGCATGTTGCTTTGAATCTGTTTTCTAGCTGTTTCACTCTAAATGCCTTGACTTTCTGAATCTATGCTGAATTTCTCAGGTCAAGGGATCATAGAGAAATGCTAAAAATAACTGAAAATTGTGTATTTTTAGAATTTATAAAAATTTATTTTGCTATTATATTTAATCCTCATAGCTCTTTAAAGTAAGAATATGTTATTTCTCTCATAGTTAAGGGAACTGAAGCATAAATTAATTACCTATGTTATAGACTTAAATAGTGGTGAAATATGACTCAAATTCAGGTTCTCAGATTTCAATTCCTTTCATTTCTGTTATACTATTGTGGACTTTTTTTTAAAATCTTGATTGTTGAGATTATTACAGATGTCCCTCTTCTTTCCCCTCATAGCTCCCCTCCATCTTGTTCCCACCCCACCCCAGGCCTTCACCACCCTATTGTCTGTGTCCATAGTTAATGCATACATGCATATATGATCTTTGTCTAATCTCTTCCTGCACCCCCCCACACCCTCTTCCCCCTGAGAATAACCAGTCTGCCCCATTTACATGCCCCTGATTCTATTCCATTCATCATTTTATTATGTTCATCAGATTTTTTATTCATTTGATTTTTAGATTCAATTGTTGATAGATATATATTTGTTGTTCTTATTTTTTATCTTTACCTTTTTCTCCTCCTCCTCCTCCTCCTCCTACTCCTCCTCCTCCTCCTCCTCTTGCTCCTCCTCCTCCTTTCATCATTTCATATAATACTGGTTTGGTGGTGATGAAGTCCTTTAGTTTTTTCTTGTCTGTGAAGGTCTTTATCTGACCTTCAATTCTAAATGATAGTTTTGCTGGGTAGAGTAATCTTGGTTGTAGGTTTTTACTATCCATCACTTTGAGTATTTCTTGCCACTCCCTTCTGGCCTGCATAGTTTCTGTTGAGAAATCAGCTGACAGTCGTATGGGTACTCCCTTGTGGTAACTAACTGTTTTTCTCTTGCTGCTTTTAAGATTCTCTTTGTCTTTTGCCCTTGGCATTTTAATTATGATGTGTCTTGGTGTGTACCTCTTTGGATTCCTCTTGTTTGGGGTTCTCTGTGCTTCCTGGACCTGTAAGTCTATTTCTGTCACCAGGTAGGGGAAGTTTTTTGTCATTATTTCTTCACATAGGTTTTCAATATCTTGCTCTCTTCTTCTGGCACCCCCATAATTTGGATTGAAGTTGTCCCAGAGACTCCTTACACTATCTTGGTATTTTTGGATTCTTTTTTCTCTTTAGTCTTCTGGTTGGGTGGTTTTTGCTTCCTTATATTTCAAATCATTGATTTGATTTTCAGGATCCTGTAGTCTACTGTTGAATTCCTGTATATTATTTTTTATTTCAATCAGTGTATGCTTAATTTCTGAGTGGTCCTTTTCTATTTTTTTTTTTTTTTTGGCATTTTCACTAAGCTCCTTAAAGGTCTCACTAAGTTCCTCGGAGGTTTCTAAAAGATTTTTGAGTAACCTTATAACTGTGGTTTTGAACTCTATATCCAATAGTTTGCTTTCTTCCATTTCTTTCATTTGTGACATGTTTCTTTGTCTCTGCATTTTGGCTGCTTCCCTGTGTTTTTTTCTATGTATTGGGTAGCTGCTAGGTCTCCTTGAGCTGATAGAGTGGCCTTGTTTAGTAGGTGTCCTATAGGGCCCAGTGACTCAGCCTCCCCAGTCACCTGAGGTAGACACTCTTGTTGCACCTCTTATGGGCTGTGTGCATAGTTTTGTTGTAGTTGAGCCTTGATTGCTATTGGTGTCACTGGGAGGAATTGACCTTCAGGCCAATTGGTTGTGGAAACCATCTGTGACTACAATGGAAGAGCTGCTGTGCAAGAGACACCCTTATGGAGCAGGACTTGCTTCAGGGGGCTTTGGCACTCACTGAGTCTGCCCCTTGAGTGTGTCGCTTATGGATGTGAAGAGTTGTAATCTGGTATGGTCTGACACTGACCACTGGGTATACTGGTTCTTGGGTCTCCAGGGAGGTGCCAAGTCAGCCACTGCCTGGGGCCATCCAGCAAGAGTGACAGAGAAATCTGCAGATTCCTCTTCTTTGTATAGGGTTTGGAAGTGCACAGACAAGGCCCAGCTGTGAAGCAAGGCAGGCTGGTGCTGGTGCCAGGTCTTGGGCCTTTTATTGATAGGTTTGGGGCTCCCTGACCCAGCTACAGCTTGCTTCACAGATTTTTAGCCTGAGAAAGGATAGTTCATTCATATGCAAAAGCCCCTGAACACAGCTTGGGTGGGGTTGTAAATTGGGTGGGGAGGGGATCTCAGGGAATCACGAGGGCAGAGCAAACAGAAATGGCTGCCAGTCAGCCCTGCATGTGGGAGGTCCCAGCATGGGAACAATTGAGCACTGCAAGCACATTAGTCTTGAAGAAAGCTGGCCCCGAGTTCCTGCGCCGATGCCAAACATTCCAATTTCTCCCTGTATGTGTCTGGGTCCCCCAGAGCCTCACCCAGCCCTGGAGCTCAGAGGAAGTGGGAGCTTGTAAATTAAGTTTATGGTGCTGGCCTTTTAAGATGAAAAGCTGGGTCTCCAGCAGCCTGTGTGTCACTCAGCTTCAATCTGCACTGGTTTTTACAGTTCGTAGTTCTTACCACCCATAAAGGACTTCTTTCCCCAGCTCTGGAACCCTGGGCTGGGGGTCTGGCGTGGGGCTGGAATCCTTCGCTCCTCCAGATGGCCTCCGCAGAGGTGATCTCCCTCCTGATTAAAAAAGCGGTACACCCGGGTGCCAAACCAGCCTGTTCCATGCCTCTGCACCTCCTACCAATCTTAGTGTGCTTTCTTCTTTATTTCTCTAGTTGTAGTACTTCCATTCGTCCAGCTTTCCAATGGTTCTGGATGATAGTTACTCTGTGTTTTAGTTGGAATTTTGATGTGGTTGTGGGAGGCAGCAAATACAGGCATTTACCCTATGCTGCCATCTTGGTTCTCTGTTTTGGTTCTTAAATACATTATCCTTTGTTTTATATCTACTGAGTTAATATAATTTTAAGTTATTGATAAGCCTTATCTCTACCCTTTTTTCTTCTACAACTTCCTTTTTTGTTGAGTTGGCGATTATTTTTATTTTTATCTAATCTCTCTTCATTGTTTTTACAGTTTTTATTCCTGCTCATTGAATACTTTTCTCCAGAAAACATAATGATAAAAATTTAAAAAGATCATAACAAATAAACACAGAATGGAAACCAACACATTTATGTTTAGTTTCTTTCAGAATTGCTCTCTGGACCTGATACAGACTTTTGGTGTAGGAAATAATATTTGTTTCTCCTTGAGTCTTGTGCAAGGCTCCTATCCTTGAATGTGGAGCTCTGGTTACATATGGACCTATTCCAGATTAAGAATGTAGGAACACTTCATGAGAAGCAAAGCCATATAGTAGATACAACAATAGCATCAGATACAACAATGAGCTCAGATCCTGGGTCTGCCACTTATTAGCTGTGTGGCCTTGGGCAAGTTGCAGTTAAACTTGCCTTTAAAATTCAGATTCCTTATTTGTAAAATGGTGAGGATTGTAGAGGTGTGTGTGTGCTAAGAGTTACCTACTTTGCAGAGTTCTTGTGATAATTAAATGTGAGAATTTATGTAAATAACATATTACATTATAGATTTTCAATAAATAGTAGTTTAATTATCATTATTACCATTATTTTTATTAGAACACACACACACACACAAAAATCCTATTTTTTGAATTCTTGTTCAGGCCACTAGCTGATATTTAGTGATGAATAGGATAATCACTAGATTTGGAGTTCGGCCAGGCCATTGACAAACAGATGTCAAAAGGCACAGCATCTTAGAGGTGCCCAGTGTGAAAAATCTCCCTTGTTTTTTGTTGGGCTCCCCTTATGATCCATAATGCCTTCTGCTTTGGTGGTGCCATTGACTGGGTATTTTAAGGCAATTTGTAGGATTAAGCCCGTCAGTGTACCACAGCAGGTTGAGGTCTAGATGCGTCTGGTAACAATGCAACCTTTTTCCCATGGAGTTTGAGACTTAACGTAACAACCTCTCCAGACCTTCCTTTCCCCTCCATTACAAAGAATACTAAATGCTTATAAAAAGGCTTTTTTTGGATGAAGAATTTCTGGTGCCAGTGACTTTCTAATTAATTTATTTTATGTAATTAAAACAAAAAATTCAGAATAGGGTCAGAAAATGTGTAGTGAGATGAATTTTTAAAAAAATATTCTGTACTTAAGAATATGAGCAGAATATTAGAATGGGTAATGCTCTCCCAAACTCTCTCACTCTCTCTCTCTCTCTC
>NW_005364671.1:2188101-2189610 GCF_000412655.1 Myotis brandtii
TTCACTAACTAGTGAACTCGAACTCCTACTCCTCTTTTAAGAACTAGCCCCTGTATACCTTTGAAGCTTTCTCATTAGACTGTAATCCCCTTGAGAGGTGGGGATACTTTTCTCATCTTTGTATCTGCTTCACTGCCTAACACTGAAGCTGGCATATAAAAGGCATTTGACAAATGAATAAGTCTAACCTAGATATTTTCAAAATATTTTTGAGGGCAGGTAGTCTCTTTCCTTTCATGTAATTCAACCACAGTGACTACTGGTTCCCATAGGACTATTCTAGAGATTGCTGGTTAAATTGGTCTTTTGTTCAAGCTGCTAGTACAGCAATAAAAGATCACGCTAAATTTTCAAAGTGCCAAAGAGTTTAGAAAAGAGAAATGTCAGCTGGTCTGAAAAAGTCAAATTAAGTGATATCTTAATGTAAAAAGACTTGACACAGTTTCTGGCACTTTTGTAACCTTAGAGATGAGGGAGACCCAGCTAATCTTAGCTTTAAGAGGATCATAGTTTTGCTGTAGACCATTGATTTTCAACCTTTTTTATCTCATGGCACATATAAACTAATTACTAAAATTCTGTGGCACTGCCACAAATATATTTTTTGCCAGTCTGACAAAAAAAAGGTGTAATTTCCATACATTCACACCGGATGGATATTGTATTGGTTGTCATTTTTTAAATTTGACAATCTAAGGGGAAAGAAGTCAGTCAGTTCCTCTCACTAAATAGTCAGGTATTGCAAGTTTTATAAATTCTTGCGGCATACTTCTTGAAAATCGCTGCTATAGACTAATGACACACTGAAAGGTAGAGTGTGTTTAACTCAGAGTATAATTAAGGGCTGAAGGTAATATAGCAGACTTATAGAAGGGAAAGTGATTATCAAAGCCAGAAAAGACTAGAAAATGCCTTGGAGAAATGGTAAATCTCCAACAAAGTTTTAAAGAAAGACTCATAGACACAGACAACATCATGGTGATTGCCAGAGGGAAGGGGTGGAGGTGGGGAAAGGTAGAAGAGGGTATGGGAAAATAAATGGTGATGGGAGGATACTTGACTTTGGATAATAAGCAAACAAAACAATGTACAGGTGATCCTATCTAATAAAAGAGAAACATGGTAATTAGTCGTACGGCCGCTACCCTTCCCACTGGCTAATCAGGGAGATATGCAAATTAACTGCCAGCCAAGATGGCGGCCGGCAGCCAGGCAGCTTAAAGCTAACAGGAGGCTTGCTTGCTTCAGTGACAGAGGACTCCAACGTTTCCCGCCTGCCGCTGCCGGCCTCTGTGCTTGCAGTTTGAAACATTGTAACAAATATAGAAGCTAAACAAAACCCCAGTAACCTGTTTTCAGTCAGCCGGGATCTCAGAGCTGGAGTCGCAACAAAGTTTCAAATACAGAAGGTAAACAAAGGCCAGAAACCTGCTTTCAGCAGCCGAGCCTCAGAGAGAAAGCCGGCTCTCAGCTCCAGTGACAGCCATAGAAGGTAAATAAATGCCAGAA
>NW_005364671.1:2190474-2206863 GCF_000412655.1 Myotis brandtii
GTGCTTTTCCGAATTAATGAGAGAAAATGTTGATTCTCCTGCTGCCCACGAAGGTGGAAAGTGAAGTGGGGAGACATGTGGGGAATGAGCAAGGTTCCCTGTCTGGGGGTTCCAAATCTGCTGTTGGTTTTTTTCACCACTGACTAGAGATATACAGGGTGTCCCCCCAAAATGTATACACACTTTGAATACCTACTAATTCCAATGGTTTTAAGCATAAGAAAGGAACAACAATGGAGCTGTTATCTGTTAAAAGTGTGGGCACAAACAGGTAGTTGGACATTCCCTGAGGGGTCTCAGATTGGAGAGGGTGAAGGCCAGACTGAGGGGCCCCTTCTCCCCCTCCTACCCCAGTGCACGAATTTCGTGCACCGGGCTACTAGTGTATTATATAATTATAGACCCAAAACCTGTATAATTTTATTAAACAATTTTACCCCAATATATTAAATAAAAAATAAAATTATAAAAATAAAGGATATTTAGATGGTGCTTGTAAAGGAATGTTCATGAATGTACAGGGCTCAGTTTGGGGACTGTGTGACCTAACTAGCTGGAACAAATAAAGAAAAGATTTATTATTATTATTTATTTATTTATTTTTTAAATTTTGTTTTATTGCTTAAAGTATTACAAAGAGTAATACATATGTTTCCTCCCCACCCTTGACATTCCCCCAGCCTCCCCTACCCCCCAGTGTCTTATGTCCATTGGTTATGCTTATATGCATGCATACAAGTCCTATGGTTGCTCTCTAACCTCCTCACCTCCTCTGCCATTTGTCTCTGGATCTATTTTTGGTCATCAAATTATGTTGATCATTATATCCCACATATGAGTGAGATCATATGAAATTTATCTTTCTCTGACCGGCTTATTTCACTTAGCATAATGCTCTCCAGTTCCATCCATGCTGTTGCAAATGGTAAAAGTTCCTTCTTTTTTACAGCAGCATAGTATTCCATCGTGTAGATGTACCACAGTTTTCTAATCCATTCATCTACTGATGGGCACTTAGGCTGTTTCCAAATCTTAGCTATGGTGAATTTGAGGGGTGTGCAGGAGGCAGCCAATCAATGATTCTCTCATCATTGATGTTTCAATCTCTCTCTCCCTCTTTCTTCCTTTCTGAAATCAATAAAAATATATTTTAAAAAAAGTTTCCTTCTTTTTTATAGCGGCATAGTATTGCACGGTGTAGATGTACTATGGTTTTTTAATCCACTCATCTGCTGATAGGCACTTAAGTTGTTTCCAAATCTTAGCTATTGTAAATTGTGCTACTATGAACATAGGGGTGCATATATGCTTTCTGATTGGTGTTTCTGGTTTCTTGGGATATATTCCTAGAAGTGGGATCACTGGGTCAAATGGGAGTTCCATTTTTAACTTTTTGAGGAAACTCCATACTGTCTTCCATAGTGGCTGCACCAGTCTGCATTCCCACCAGCAGTGCACAAGTGTTCCTTTTTCTCCACATCCTCTCCAGCACTTGTCGTTTGTTGATTTTTTCATGATAGCCTTTCTGACAGGTGTGAGATGGTACCTCATTGTTGTTTGATTTGCATCTCTCGAATGATTAGTGACTTTGAGCATGTTTTCATATGTCTCTTGGCCTTCCTTATGTCCTCTTCGAAAAGTGTCTATTTAGGTCCTTTGCCCATTTTTCGATTGGATTGTTTATCTTCCTTTTGCTAAGTTGTATGAGTTCCCTATAAATGTTGGAGATTAGGCCCTTATCAGATATGACATTGGCAAATATGTTTTCCCACGCAGTGGGTTTTCTCATTGTTTTGTTGATGGTTTCTTTTGCTGTGCAGAAGCTTTTTATTTTGATGTAGTCCCATTTGTTCATTTTCTCTTTAGTTTCAACTGCCCTAGGAGCTGTATCAGTGAAGAAATTGCTTCGGCATATGTCTGAGATTTTGTTGCCTTTGAATTCTTCTAGAATTTTTATGGTTTCCTGTCGTACATTTAAGTCCTTTATCCATTTTGAGTTTATTTTTGTGTATGGTGTAAGTTGGTGGTCATTTTTTGCGTGTATCTGACCAAATTTCCCAGCACCATTTATTGAAGAGACTGTCTTGACTCCGTTGTATGCTCTTGCCTCCTTTGTCAAATTTTAATTGAGCATAATGGCTTGGATTGATGTCTGGGTTCTCTGTTCTATACCATTGGTCTATATGTCTGTTCTTGTGCCCATTACCAGGCAGTTTTGAGAACAGTGGCTTGGAAATGTAGCTTGCTATCTGGTATTGTTATCCCTCCAACTTCGTTCTTCTTTCTTAGGATTGCTGTGGTTATTTGGGGTATTTTTTTATTTTTTTATTCCAGATGAATTTTTGGAGAGTTTGTTCTAGATCTTTGAAATATGCCTTTGGTATTTTAATGGGGATTGCATTGAATCTATAGATTGTTTTGGGTAGTATGGACATTTTAATGATGTTGGTTTTACAAATCCATGAACATGGTATGTTCTTCCATTTGTTTATGTCTTCCTCTATCTCTTTTTTCAATTTCCTGCAGTTTTCTCAGTACAGGTCTTTTACCTCCTTAGTTAAGTTTATTCCTAGGAATTTTAATTTTTTTGGTGCGATGGTAAATGGGATTGTTTTTTTAGTTTCTCTTTCTGTGAGTTCATTATTGGTGTATAAAAAGCCATATATTTCTTGGTGTTAATTTTGTATCCTGCTACATTGCAGAATTCATTCATTAAGTGTAATAATTTTTTGATGGAGTCCTTAGAGTTTTCTAGGTATAGTATCATGTCATCTGCTAATAAGGATAGTTTTATGTCTTCTTTTCCAATTTGGATGCCTTTTATTTCTTCTTATCTGATCACTATGGCTAGCACTTCCAGTACTATATTGAACAGGAGTGGTGAAAGTGGACATACCTGTCTTGTTCCTGTTCTTAGGTGAAATGGTTTTAGTTTTTGCCTATTGAGTATGATGTTGGTTGTAGGTTTGTCATATAAGGCTTTTATTATGTTGAGGCACAATCACTCTATTCCCACTTTGCTGAGAGTTTTTTATCAAGAAAGGGTGTTGGATTTTGTCAAATGCTTTTTCTACATCGATTGGTATGATTATGTGATTTCTGTTTCTCAATTTGTTTATGTGATATATCACATTTATTGATTTGCGAATATTGTATCATCCTTGCATCACTGGAATAAATCCTACTTGGTCATGGTATATGCTCTTTCTAATGTAATGCTGGATCCGATTTGCTAGAATTTTGTTGAGAATTTTAGCATCTATGTTCATTAGGGATATTGGCCTGTAATTCTCTTTCTTTTTAGTGTCTTTTTCTGGTTTTGGAATTAGGGTAATGCTGGCTTTATAGAAAGAGCTTGGAAGTGTGCCTTCCACTTCATTTTTTGGAATAGTTTGAGGTGGATAGGTTTTAGTTCTTCTTTGAATGCTTGATAGAATTCCCCTGTAAAGCAATTCAGACCAGGGCTTTTGTTTGCTATAAGATTTTTGATCACTGCTTCAATTTTTTCAGTGGTTATTGGTCTATTCAGGTTTTTTGATGCTTCCTGATTGAGTTTTGGGAGCTTGTATTTTTCTAAAAACATGTCCATTTCATCTAGTTTGTGCATTTTGTTGGAATAGAGTTGTTCAAAGTATTTTTTCATGATCCTTTGTATTTCTGTGGGATCGGTTGTCACTTCCCCTCTTTCATTTCTGATTTTGTTTGTTTCATTGTCATTTGTTGCCATGATGCTTTTTATGTCTTCTTTGATCTCTTTGGTAACCCAATCATTGTTTAATAGCATGCTATTTAGCCTCCAGGTTTTTTGTATTTTTTCATTGTTTTTATTGTTGATTTCTAATTTTATGCCATTGTGAGCTGAGAAGATGCTTGATATGATTACAATCTTCTTGAATTGGAAGAGACTTTGCCTGTGTCCCAATGTGTGGTCTATCTTTGAAAATGTCCCATGTGCACTTGAGAAGAACATATATTTCATGGCTTTGGGGTGAAATGTTCTGAAGATGTCAATTAATTCCATCTGATCTAGTGAGTCACTTAGGATTGATGTTTCTTTGCTGAGTTTTTGTTCAGAGGATTTCTCAAGTAGTGTTATTTGGGTATTAAAGTCCTCTACTATGACTGTATTTCTGTCAATCTCTCCCTTGATATCTTCCAGAATTTTTTTTATGTATTTGGGTGCTCCTGTATTGGGTGCATATATGTTTATGAGAGTTATATCATCTTGTTGAATTGCTCCTTGTAGTATTATGTAGTGGCCTTCCTTATCTCTTGTTATGGCCTTCACTTTGAGCTCTAATTTGTCAGATACAGGTATTGCTACCACAGCTTTTTTTTCATTTCCATTTGCATGAAAAACCTTTCCCATCCCTTCACCATCAGTCTGTGTGAGTTCTTTGTTCTGAGGTGGGTCTCCTGTATACAGCAGATATATGGGTCATGTTTTCTTATCCACTCACCTATCCTATGTCTTTTGATTAGGGCATTTAATCCATTTACATTTAAAGTTATTATTGATAGGTATTTGTTTGTCACCATTTATATTCTTTATGCCTGTGTTCATTCTTCCCTTCTTATTTCTTCTTTTTACAGTAGACCCTTTAGCATTTCTTACATTGATGGTTTGGTGGTAACAAACTCCCTTAGTCCTTTTTTGTCTGTGAAGCTCCTGATTTCACCCTCAACTTTGTTTGATAGCCTGGCTGGGTACTGTGTTCTTGGATTCAGACTCTTTTTTGGGTGACTTTGTATATTTCATTCCACTCCCTTCTGGCTTGATGTGTTTCTGTTGAGAAATCAGTTGATAGTCTTATGGGAGATCCCTTGTAGGTAACTTTCTGCCTCTCTCTGGCACCCTTTAAGATTCTTACTTTGTTGTTGGTGTTTGACAATTTCATATTCTGTGTCTTGGTGTCGGTCTTTTTGGGGTTCATCTTGTTTGGGACTCTGTGAGTTTCCTGGATTTGTGTGAGTTTTTTCTTCCCATTATCAGGGAAACTTTCTGTCATTATTTCTTCAAACAGGTTTTCTATTCTTTGCTTGGTTTCCTCTCCTTCTGGGACCCCTATTATGTGGATGTGATTTCATTCCATGTTGTCCCAAAGTTCTATTAGGCTGCTTTTAAGTTTTTTTTTCCAGTTGCTGTTCTGCTTGGGTATTTTTTCTTACCTTGTCTTCTAGATCACTGATGCAGTCCTCTGCTTCTTCTAGTCTACGATTTCTTTGTCTCCCCATGTTCACTCCTCTCAGGGTGTCTGGTTATGCAGCTCTCTCTCTCTTGCGTTGCCTCTCTCCACACGATCTTTGACCTTTTCATCCCCGGATTTTCTCTCCAGCTGTGTTTAATTCGCCAATTCTGGGTAGGTGTTATTCGACTCAGCTGTTCCTTCCATCTGCTCTATGAGAAAGCACTTGACCCGACCGTATATTCGGCCGCCACCTTATCTCCCCTGGACAAAGTTTTTAGACACCTGTGGCCAGGGATGCTGGCGTCTCAGTGTTTGTGGATTCGCAGCTGAGGCAGCTGATCCCTGGGCATTGTGGTTTTAGGGTCCCGGGAGGTATCCGTGGTCTACCCGGCTGAAGGTAAGACTGGGCTTCCAATCACAGCTGCTCTCCCCTTCAAGATGGTGTGGTCTCTGTGGCAGAGCTGGCCACTCCAGGAGAGATTTCAGCAGTAGTAGATGCTGCCCGGCCAGGGGAGCCTGGTCTGCCAGTCCCCAACAGGTCTGTGGAATATAGCTGTCCCTCACTCATAAATACAGACACTCCCCGCACGTCCACGCACTCTCCTTTTGCTCTCTCACTCACACACTATCTTGCAGCCTGTCGTCCACTAGCTGCCATCTTGGATCCTCTCAAGATTTTTTTTTTACTGTTTTAAGAACACAGTAGAAAAAAGGAAATAAAAATATAAAGAACTTCAGTAATTAAAAAGTGGAATTTGAAATAAAAGCAATGCTATTTATATTATTTACATTAGCACGCTAAAAAATTAAATACTTAAATGTTAATCTAATAAAATATGTGTAAGACTTATATGAAGAAAACTATAAAACTCTGAATAAACAAACTTAATAATGAAGTCATGGTTAAGAAGACTCAATATTGTCAAGATGTCAGTTATTTCCAACTTGGTCTTTAGATTCTGTGCAATCACAATAAAAATCCTAGCAAGTTATTTTCTGGTTATCAACAAACTGATTTCAAAATTTAGTGAAGCAAAAGACAAAATAGCCAACACAATATCAAAGGAGAAGAACAAAATTGGGGGACTGATACTACACAACATCCAGATTTACCATACAGCTGCAATAATTAAGATAGTATGGTATTGGTAAAAGAATAAACAAATAAGACACGTGAAACAGGATAGATCCTAGAAATCAACCCACAAATATAGTCAAAATGCAGAAAAGATAGTCTCTTCAACAAATGCTGCTGGAATAACTGCACATTTGTGTCCAAAAATGAATCTAGACATAGAACTTCCACCTTTCACAAAAATTAAATGGATCACAGGCCTAAATATAAAACACAAAATTATAAAACTTTTAGAAGATAACATCGGAGAAAATTTAAATGACCTTGGGTTTGGAGATGACTTTTTAGATATAATACCAAAGGCCCAACCCATGAAGGAGAAGAAAGAATTAATGAGCTGTATGGACTTCACTAACATTAACTATTTCTGCTTTGTGAATGACACTGTCAGGAGAATGAAAAGACAGCCACAGTTAGGGAGAAAATATTTGCAGATGGCATATCTAATAAAGGAATGTTATCCAAAATATACAAAGAACTCTTAAAACCCAACAATAAGAAAGCAAACAACCCAATTAAAACAATGGATGAAGGACCTGAACTGATATCACCAAAGAAGATATGCAGATGGCAAATAAGCATATGAAAAGATGTTCTACGATATATGTCAAAAGAAGAATATAAATTAACACAAACATTCAATGCCACTATACACCTATTAAAATGGCCAAATTCTAGAACACTAACAACACCAAATTCTGGTGAGGATCTGCCACAATAGGGGCTCTCTTTTGTTGCTGGAGGGAACACAAAGTGGTATAGCCACTTTGGACGACAGTTCAGTAATTTTCCAGAAAACTAAATGTGCTTTTTTACCATAGAATACTGCAATCACACTCCTTTATATAGTGTATACCTAAATAAGTGGGAAATTTTTGTCCAAATGAAAACCTTACACAGATATTTATAGGATCTTTATTTATAACTAGAGGCCTGGTGCACGAAATTTGTGCATTGGGAGGGGGGGTCCCCTCAACCCGGCCTGCACCCTCTAGCAGTCTGTGACCCCTCAGGGGATGTCCGACTGGCTGCTCACTGCTCCTTAATGCTTAGCTCGCTGTGTCTGCCCCCTGGTGTCTGGCCCGTCTCGCTCAGTCTCCATCAGCCAGACCCCAGCAGCAAGCTAATGTACCGGTCAGAGTGTCTGCCCCCTGGTGGTCAGTGCATGTCATAGTGATTGGTTGACTGTCTGCCCCCTGGTGGTCAGTGCACATCATAGCAAGCCGTTGAGTGGCCTTAGCATATCATTAGCTTATGCTTTGATTGGTTGAATGGCCAACCAGCTGACCGTACACTAAGCATATTAGGCTTTTATTATATAGGATTACCCAAACTTGGAAGCAACCAAGATGCCCTTCAGTAGGTGAATGGATAAAGTGTGATACATCTGACAATGGAATATATGATTCAGTGCTAAATAGAAATGGGCTGTTAATTAATTACAAAACATGGAGAAAACTTAAATACATACTAGAGGCCCAGCACATGAAATTCATGCATGGGCATGGTCCCTAGGCCTGCCCTGCCATCATGGCCATCTTCCCCAGCTGCTCGCAACTGGACCCTCCCCCAGCTGTCACCCAACCCTGGTTCCCTGTTTGCCATCGGGTGATAGGTGCCTGACGGCTGGGGGAAGGGACCGAGAGGTTGGCTGTTCCCACCTGCTCACTGGCCCTGCCCCTGCCACCGGTGGCCATCAGGTGATAGGAGCCTGCTGGCCAGGGAAAGGGACCAAGAGGTGGTCAGTGTGCCTCATAGTGACTGGTCCAGCGGTCATTCTGGTTATTCTGCCGTTAGGGTCAATTTGCATATTACCCTTTTATTATATAGGATAGAGGCCTGGTGCATAGGTGGGGGCTGACTGGCCTGGCCTGAAGGGGGCCCTGGATCTGGGTAGGGGGTCCCTACTTGGGAAGGGGGCTGGCCTGGAAGAGGGGCCAGAGGTGGTTTGCAGGCCGGCCGCACCCCAGATTGGGGTGGGGGTCCCGCTGGGGGCTGGGGCCAGCCCGAGTGAGGGGCTGCGGGTGGTTTACAGGCTGGCCACGCCCTCAGCTTTGTCAGGAAGGGCATCTGGAATGACATCCGATCTATCCAGTCTAATTAGGTTATTACCCTTTTATTAGTATAGATTACTATGTGAAAGAAGCCTATCTGAAAAGGCTGCTTTTGATTTCAACTATATGACCTTCTAGAAAAGGTAAAACTATGGAGACAATAAAAAGGTCAGTGGTCACCAGCTGTTGAGTGAGGTAAGTAGAGGGATGAATAGGGAGAGCATA
Organism: Myotis brandtii; assembly: GCF_000412655.1. Lineage (NCBI taxonomy): Eukaryota > Metazoa > Chordata > Mammalia > Chiroptera > Vespertilionidae > Myotis > Myotis brandtii. Next base: position 2,199,078 of record NW_005364671.1, read on the forward strand.
GAGGATTTTTAGGGCAGTGAAAATAGTCTGTATGATACTATAATAATGGATATATGTCATTATACATTTGTCCAGAGCCATAGCATGTTCAGCACTGGTGAGGGATGTTGAGAAGGGGGGAGGCGATGTGTTTGTGAGGGCTGGGTTTATATGGGAAATCTCTGTTTCTCTCAAATTTTCTGTGAACCTAAACTGCTTCAAAAATGTCTATTAAAACAATAATAAAATGCTTTGAAATAGAAAAAAATGTAAAGGAAAACTGAGGCTTGAATTCTGGCTGAGGAGCTTTGGCTTTATCCTAAACTAGAGGCCTGGTGCATGAAAATTCATGCACTGGAAGGGAGGGGGTCCCTCAGCCCAGACTGCCCCCTCTCACAGTCTGGGATCCCTCAGGGGCGGGAGGCAACTCGGTGGTCTTAGGTTGGGATAATTGAGAAACAGATGATTGTGCTGGTAGCGCAAGCCTTGGCCGGCCCTGGTAACCTGTGCCTCGGGCTGGCCCTGGGAGACTGGGCAGCTGCCATCTGAGGCTTGCCTGTGCCTTGGGCCGGCCCTGGGCTGCTGGGGGGCTGAGGGGACTGAGGGACTCCAGAGGCAGGCGCGCAGAGCGGCTGGGCCCACCTGGGGGCAGGTCCAGCCTTGTCGTGAGCCTGCTGCCCCGGAGGGGCTGAGAGGACTGGGCACCGCCATCTTGTGGCTGTGGGTGCTGCCATCTTTGAGGGTGGGGCAGTCAATTAGCATATTCCCTCCTTATTGGCTGTGGGCGCCTCCATCTTTGAGGGCAGGGCAGTCAATTAGCATATTCCATCCTTATTGGCTGTGGGCACCACCATCTTTGAGGGCGGGGCAGTCAATTAGCATATTCTCTCCTTATTGGCTGTGGGTGCCACCATCTTTGAGACTGGGGCAGTCAATTTGCATATTCCCTCCTTATTGGCTGTGGGCTCCGCCATATTTGTGATGGCATGAGAGTCAATTAGTATATTCCCTCTTTATTAAATAGGATAGCAGTCATTGAGAAACAAATCAATAAGTTGGCAAAATAAAGCTGGTTTTTGGGTTTCAGATTGGGAGAAGTTGGGACAGCCAGACAGCCAGAATGCTGCAATTCTTCTGCCTCTCTCAAGGGCATGGTGGCTGTCAAGGATATGGAGTGTTGCCATATTAGGGAAAGTTAATAATCTTAATGACCTATTTATATGAATATCATAGAGTATAATTGAAACTGTAGTTTGAAATATGGGTAGGATATCAGGCTAAGGAATTTTCCATTTAACATACAGGCAGCTTTTGGGAAACAGATGAGAAGAAGAGAGTGTAAAATGGATCGGAAGGGCCAGCGATAAGAGCCCTAGCCTGGGCCTGCACAGAGCCTTCCTTGCCTGCTGTGATGCCATGAACATGGTGGATTTACTAAGTGCAGTTAAATCTCTTTAAATGAAGGCATATAGAAAGTATATTAGGGCCCTATGGGGTAAGGAAACTTGCTTTCTGAATTTGGGAGATGGGGCTTTTGTCTGATAAATACCTGGGCTAGAATCCTGATTCATGTTCTTATTTTTTTGTGTGATATTGGATATCTCACTTTACTTCTTTGAATTTTATTTCCTGAATAATAATGGTAGTAATAGTAATAATAATAATAATACTTAATATACAGGGCTGTTATGAGAATTACATACCTTTGTAAGGAGTCTAACATTCAAATGTTTGTTCCCTTGAGAAGTGTGGGGAGCAAAGATGGAACAGGTCTTGTCAAGGGGAATATTCAAGACTGAGGCAGCTTCAGGGCATATCCCTGTGACTACTACCATCCAAGCACTATTAAGAGGATAAGAAGGATCATAAATAGGACCCTGTAAATATAGATCAAAACATCCTCATTCACTGTCAAAAATAAGATCGCAGCAGCATTAAGGCACCCAGATGAAACTCACTAGCACTTATCCACAGCGAAATCTATAAAGTGCTTTCGATTGCTCGGGGGATCTTTAGATATAGCATCATTTTCTCTATCTTATGGATGACTTGGCCACTACCACTATGAATTTTTCATGATTCCCTTGACCCAGCAGCTCTTGCCTATGGAGACAGTAACACAGTATTGATTTCAGAGTTAGGCTTCTGCCTTTTTCGCCAGGACAAGATTTTTGTAGCCTAGAAACCTTGATCCACTATTACTCATTAGACACTAGGGCAACTTTTCTTAGATCTGGAATTCAGAAGGCAAACCATTTAGCTGCTGGTGTCAAAGATAGCCCTTCTAGTGGAATTTTAACTGATCTCAGTAATGAGAGCAGCTATTACTAAAAACTTCCTAATTGAACCAGCAGAGGCAGGATTACAGAGAATGCCATGAAAACAGTAGTCTCCTTTGTTTCTCTCACAGTTAGAATGTTTTCCTTGGCATTGCTTTCTGAAAGAACCTATTAAAAATATATCAGAGGCTAAAAATAAAAGAAATGTAACAGGGAAATCCAGTTCATCTTTTAGTATTTTTTTTCTGTATAATTTTTGTAATAGTTGTCCAGGTGCTTCTTATTTTCAGTGGCCCTTGGTCATATAAGAGAAATGAAAAGACACCATGCTGTTGGTAGTTTTTATTTAAACTGCTTTTAAAAAATCAAAAAATCCATATCTCACATCCTGTGAAACGCATTCTTGGCATTGCCATGGTAACAAGACTTTTAAAAGGGAGTTAACTGAAATTTAGCTGCATATATTATTTCTTTGTGATTCATACTTCATAAAAATGCAAATGTCACACTAATACATGTTTTACCTTAATGTTTTATACCACCATTTAGTCTTAATTGATCTAATGTTTTCCTTAATTAAATTTTGTGCTTCTGTGAATGGTTTTTCTTCTCCCCTCCCCCACAATCACCATTTCTGTGGACCCATCAAACTATACATTTCAACTGGGTGACATGCAATTTAGGAAACTGTCACACAGGAGATCAATCATCCCAGCCTAAGACCTCAACAAAAGATTTTTGGAAAACTAGTTGTCCTGCCTAGAAATTTAGCTTATTCTCCTACTTTGGTAGAATTTTAGTATCTCCTTTTCTGCCCTTCCCCATCCTCTCATCATTTGAGCCTGTCTCTAAGATTAAGAAACAGAGTATGCTGGTGGAGAAAAAAGGCTTCACTATTCCCTAGCTTTGTGACCTGGTGTAGGTTATTTAACTAACATTTTTAACCCACAATTTTCTAATAGGTAGGCCAGAGATAAAAATAATAGTTTTATCATAGTACTTTTGTGAGGATTAAATGCAATAATGCTTTTAAAGTATTTGTCACAGTGTTTGGCACAAAATCTGTACTAAATAAACAATAGAGCTATCATTTAGATTGTAGTAATAGTAATTTTGAGGACATGGAGAAAATCTTATTTACCTTAATTATTTTCACTGGAGCTTTGTATTTGTTTGGAAGATATTATTTTGTAAGCTTATTGGGATGAACAGTGAAACTCCAAGGGTAATGTGTTATACCTGAGCAGAGATGACAAATTTGCTCTTTTTTTCTAAGGGTAAAGGGGAATAAAAGTAAACAGTGAGGGGAATGGAGGAGGGATAGCAGGTTGAGCCAGTGTGATGGAAGAAGATTGTGCACCACTTGCCATCACCCATTCCAGCAACTCCCAGGTATTTTGTGTTGTTGGACAAATCCATAAAATGGTTTGTGTAAGGAACTATGTGTTTGTGTGTAAGAGAGAAAAGTGGTGAATGAGTTGAATTTCACACTCTGATTGACATGGACACAGTCCTTAAACTATGAAGGCACCTTGAAAATCCAAGTCTCTGAGAATTCAGAGGAGAGGCATATAGACTTAGATAGTCTGAACCTGGAGGTAGGGTTTAGGGGGAAATTTTGTCCATTTTGCCTAGAACTCTAAGATACAGGCATTCCTCAGCCTGCTGGAGCATCTGGATTACATAATGGTAAAGTCAGCCATTTCTTTCCCCATCTTTATTGGGGTATAATTGAGTAGTAAAATAATATATATTTAAAGTGTAAAACATGATGATTTGATATATGTATACATTGTGAAAAGATTAAAGTTCAGTTATCTTTTTTTGTGTGAAAACATTTAAGATCTATTTTCTTAGCAAATTTCAAGTATACAATATGTATTATTAACCCTAGTTACACTGCTGTACATGACATCCTCAGATCTTATTCATCCTAAAGGTTTGTACCTTTGACTAACATCTCCCTATTTCCAACACCCCTGGCCCCTAGAAACCACCATTCTACTCTCTTTTTATTTGAATTCCCACATGCCTTAAAGGACTTTGCAGTGAAGCAACTCCTGGCTAGAAAGTATTTTCCTTTTTCAGAGTCAAGTGTTTTTTTCTTCCCGAACATCTTAGTCCACAGCGGTCAGAACAGACTGTCCTTTTACTGCAGATGGACCATCTGCAGTGTCTCTTACCCTGCCGCTCCTCTCATTTCTCACTGCTTCCCACCCAGGTTCCTGTTCTCTTTCCCTTTAGCTCATTCAGCAAGTAGCTGCTATGAGTAGGGGTTTGGAAATCAAATATTGGCTCTGCCACTGACTAGCTAAATAATCTTGGAAAAGTCATTTTCCTAATCTTTCTGATCCTCTGTTTCCTCATTTATAAAATGGGCAATGATTATAGCAGAAAGGGTCATTGTAAGAATTAGCTGAGTAAATGTATTTGAAACTCATGGCACAAGACCCTTATTATGCACTCAATAAAAGTTCCCTCCTTTCTTCTTAATTTGGACTTTTACAAGTGCCTCCATGCTTCTTGAGGACCGATGGTGCCACCTTTTGTTTTTGCCTTCCTTGTAGCACCTGGCACCATAGCTATCCTAAAGAGAGTGGGCTGGGTTCACAGGGCATGTGACCTCATTTGTCTTTTCCTCTGTGTACTCCAGTCACACTAGACTTATTCCAGTTGAATGTGCCATGTTCCTTCCTTTCACTGGGTCCTCCCAAATGTAATTTCTTCTGCTGAAGATCTTTTTTCTCTTCTTTTCCTGGCAAAATTCAACTAATTTATCAAGTGTCAGCATGAGGTGACTTTTTCAGAGAAGAGTTTCTTGATCCTCCAAACTAAGTAAGGACCTTTTCATTGCATCCTGTACTTTTCCTTTGCAGCATTTTTCACCCTTGTGATTACATGACTAATTGAAATTATTCATTTAATATCTATGTTTATTTGCAAGGTTGTAGACTATTTGAGGCAGAGATAATATCAATTTTTTTTAGTGTATCTTTAATGCCTAGCATAGTGCCTGGGAGCTCTATAAAAAAATTCTTAGTTGATTGACTAAATATTATTCAGGCAGATATTGGTGCCACCTGAATAGGGTGGTATGCATGCCATGGCTCTAGTGGCATTAGGTGTCCAGAATAGAAATTTGTACTAAGTCTATGTTACTAGAAAAAGCAGGGATTTGTGTACTTTAATATACACACTTGTTTTCCATTTTTAAAAGCTGTCATTGTTTCGTGAGGGAATTATTTCCCAAATTGCTTGCTATAGAACACTAGTCTGAGTACTTGTAATGATTATGAGAAGCACTTTATACTCCCCCTTTGGGAGAGTCACAATGAATATGAGCAGTTATTTAGGGTTTGAGAAGTATGGTGGTAATGAAAATGGGCTAACATTGCTTAATCCAATATTTCCAACATGTGTTCTATCACTGATGCCCTGTTTGCCTGAACATCTGTTAACATTGGGTGTGATATAAGCTGTGTAGAAACAGTGACTTAAGGACTAGCACAATTCCCCCTTCCCCACTTTCATCAATACTAATAAAAGGGTAATATGCTAATTAGACTGGGAGACCTTCCGGACAGAGCCATGGTGGCAGGGTCGAGGCAGAGGTGGTTAGGGGCGATCAAGCAGGGAGGGGAGGGCAGTTGGGGGTGATCAGGCCGGCGGGAGGGCAGTTGTGGGAGAGCAGGCTGGCACTGGGGGGCAGTTGGGGGCGATCAGGCCGGCGGAGGGGGCAGTTGGCAGCCATGAGGCCGGCCAGGGAGGGCAGTTGGGGACCATGAGGCCCACCAGGGAGGGCAGTTGGGGGCCATGAGGCCCGGTGCACAAAATCCATGCATAGTAAGGTCCCTAGGCCTGGCCAGCAATCAGGCCCAATCGCAGGGCAGTCAGTGGGGCCCCTGCTCACACCCGCCTTGGCTGGCCTGATGCCGCCCACTTGCCCACCCTGCCCCTCGCCACCACCACCAGTTGCCTCCCTCTGTGGGGTGACCGGCAGTTTGATCGGTGGGGGCCCCCCTGGGGCCTGTGGGCTGGGGGCAGCTCCTGCATTGAGCATCTGCCCCCTGATTGTCAGTATGCATCATAGCAACTGGTCTTTCTGCCAGTCTGTAAATTTGAATATTAGGGTTTTATATAGATAGATAGGTTGAGAAAAAATATTTTTAAACAAAGTTTAAAACTACTCTACTATAGATCATTTTAAAATCTATAGTAATAAAATGGTAATATGCTAATTAGACTGGGTTGACCGGACATCTTCTGGACGTCTGATTTCCTTCTGGACAAAGCCACGGTGGCGGGGGCCAAGGCAGAGGCAGTTAAGGGCAATCAGGCTGGCAGGTGAGCAGTTAGGGGGTGACCAGGCCAGCAGGGGGGTGTCCAGGCCAACAGGTGAGCAGTTAGGGGGCAGCCAGGCCAGCAGGGGGAAGTTAGGAGGTAGCCAGGCTGGGAGGGGGCAGTTAGGGGGCAATCAGGCTGTCAAGCAGAGGCAGTTAGGGGTGATCAGGCAGGCCGGCAGGGGAGCAGTTAGGGGTGACCAGGCCAGCGGGGCGGGGGCAATTAGGGGGGCAGCCAGACCAGCAGGGGAGCAGTTAGGGTGCAGCCAGGTTGGCAGGGGAGCAGTTAGGGGGTGACCAGGTCGGCAGGAGACCAGTTAGGGGGTGACCAGGCCGGCAGGCGGACCAGTTAGGGGGCGATCAGGCCAGCAAGCAGAGGCAGTTAGGGGCAATCAGGCAGGCAGATAGAGTGGTTAGGGGTGATCAGGCAGGCAGGCAGGTGAGCGGTTAGGAGCCAGTGGTCCTGGATTGCGAGAGGGATGTCTGACTGTGGGATGGGGCCTAAACCAGCAGTCAGACATCCCCTGAGGGGTCCTGGATTGGAGAGGGTGCAGGCCAGGCTGAGGGACACCCCCCTTTGCCCATGTACGAATTTCGTGCACTGGGCCTCTAGTAAAAATATAATTTAATATTCTAATGAAAACACAATTGAACAATATTCAGAAGGTATGAAATGATATATGTCATCTCCTCTGGCTAGTCAGTCTCCTTGCCCCCTCCCTGGAGACAGCTACTGTTACTAGTTTCTTATATAGCCTTTCAGATGTATTGATGCACAAGTATGCACATAAATACATTCCTTTTTTGGAGCATTTAATATTTACTGTAATACTGTACATCTCATTTTACATCCTTACTCTTTTTTCACCTAACAAGTTATTTTGTAAAGAATAAGAATAATATTTATTTATAGAATACTTACTATGTGTTAGGTACTCTCTGAAGGTCTTTACATGTAAAAAATCCATTTAATCATCAGAGCTATTTTTGAGATATATATATCATTCTATCCCCATTTCACAGATGAGGTAACAGGAACATTGATGTTATGTAACTCTCATAAGTAAGTGGTAGAGCTGGCTTCAAATAATGCATTTGATTCTAGAGCCTTTACTCTCAACCACTATACTTTTCTATCACAATATGTAAGTAAATTAGTTCTGATTTTTAAATAATATTTGCATAATA
>NW_005364671.1:2206933-2208859 GCF_000412655.1 Myotis brandtii
CACACACACACGTTTTGGTTGTCTTCAGTATTTCCCATTATAAAGAATGTTATATGAATATGTGTATACAAAAATGATTTTACACATGAGCAAGCACCATGTCTGTAGGATAAATTCTTAGAAAAAGAATTACTAGATTAAAGGATAGGTAGATTATTAATTATGATGTGTTGTCAAATTTTCTTCCATAAAGGTTATATTAGATTGATCCTGATGAAATTGCTGTTTTTGTAAGTCAAAATGATAGAATATCAGTAGTTTCTCATAAGTATTTATTTATACCTCAAGCAAGTATCATATCAAGAATTGGGGCTATAGGAGCAGTCTGCCTTGGTTCAGGCAATAAGGGGGTGCATTTTCTAAAGAAAATTGACAAAATATCTTTAAACCATCACCTATAATTATTTTAATTTATATGTTTGCTACGAATGTCCCTCTTTTTAGCCCTCATTTGAATAATTTGTGTTTTCTTGTTTTTCACCTTGGTTAGTTTTATTAAATGTTTGTCAACTTTGTTGATCTCTTCAAAGAACCTTTTTAAAAAAAATTTCATTGATTTTTTCTATTGTTTCTTTTATTTACTTTGTGTTCTACTTGATTCCACCCGTATTCTGATTTTTAAAAAATTTTAAATTGATTTTTAAAGATATAGGAAGCGGGGGGAGAGAAGAACATTGATGCCAGAGTGAAACATCCATTGGCTGCCTCTTGTACATCCCCTGCCAAAAATTGAACCCACAACCTGGGCATGTGCACTGACCAGGAATCAGACCAGCAATCTTTTGGTGCACTGGATGATGCCCAATCAGCTAAGCCACACCAGCCAGGGCCTTTTCTGATTTTTTTTAACTCAGAAGTTTAGGTTATTGATTTGAGACCATTCTTATTTTCTGATATAGTCATGTAAAACAATAAATTTCTCTTGAAATAAATTTTTCTATAAATAGGCAGCATTTAAGTTGCATTCCATACATTTTTGTATGTTTTGTTTTGTTATTCAGTTAAAATATTTGTTAATATCCCTTGTGATTTATACTTTGATCCATGTGTTATTTAGAAGCTTATTGTATTATTTTCTGGGGATTTCCAGAGTTCTTTCTGTTCATTTCTAATTTAATTCTCAGCTGATGATCTTTTATGAATATTCTTTATTCTAAGAGTTAAATTTTATTCATTAATTATTTAACATTTATCCTTTTAATGGAAATACTAATTCATAGAGAGATAATTATAGTGGTGGGAAGATATTGAAATGGACTGAGGATATTAGAATGATAGGTTTGTTTTTATTACATTAATATTTTATTGTATATTAATTTTTCTGTTTGCTGGTTTTGATTATATGTTCTTAATGTAAAAAAATATGAATTATAAAGAAATAGAAACAGAAAAAAACCTCCCTTAATTTCTCCACCAAGAGACAATTCCTGTGGACTTTTTAGTGTCTTTCTTTTTTTTCTGTTCCCTCTGCCTTTCTATTTAATGAGCAATTGATTGAACAAGTAGTTCCCTTGTGCTGGGAACTGGGCTCCTATACATGTAATTTTGCATATAATTTTGTGTTCTTCTTTCTTTAAGTATTGGATTCTGAAGTTTCCTATGTTTTAAAATATTCTTTGTGACATTATTTTAGTTATTTTATTTATGAATGTCATTATTTATTTATTTATTTTTATTGTTTAAAGTATTATAAAGGGTGTCCCAAAATTCATGCAAGAAGTAACTTTGATAGAAAACACAGGTTTATAATTAAAAATTGTAAATTTTTTATTGATTCATAAAGTATACAGTATAAGGTTATGTATGGAATAGCATATCGGGTAAATGGCCTCCACAGCTTTGCTGGCACATACGCACTCTTTTGTTATTGCCTGAGCAGCCGCATTTTCAAAGAAGAATGGTCCGATGATGCCTCCAGCCCAAAAT
>NW_005364671.1:2209085-2212105 GCF_000412655.1 Myotis brandtii
TATACTGTATACTTTATGAATCAATAAAAAATTTACAATTTTTAATTATAAACCTGTATTTTCTATCAAAATTACTTCTTGCGTGAATTTTGGGACACCCTTTATATGTCTCCTTTTCCCCCTATTGACCCCTCCCCAGCCACTCTCACAGGAGAAGACCCCACTGCCCAATGCCCATGTCCATTGGTTATGCTAATATGCATGTATACAAGTCCTTTGGTTGATCTCTTAGCCCCGCCCCCCTCCAACACCCTCGGCTGCCTTCCCTCTGAGGTTTGACAGTCTGTATGCTATTTCCCTGTCCTTGGATCTATTTTTGTTCTTCAGTTTATGTTGTACATTATATTCCACAAATGATTGAAATCATGTGATATTTATCTTTCTCCGACTGGCTTATTTTGCTTAGCATGATGCTCTCCAGGTCTGTCCATGCTGTTGCAAATGGTAAGAGTTTCTTCTTTTTTACAGCAGTGTAGTATTCCACGGTGTAGATGTACCATGTACTGTTTTTTAATCCATTCATCTGCTGATGGGCACTTAGGCTGTTTCCAAATCTTAGCTATTGAAAAGTGTGCTGCTATGAACATAGGGGTGCATATGTCCTTTGTGATTAAGGTTTCTGATTTGTTGGGTTATATTCCTAGAAGTGGGATTACTGGGTCAAATAGGATTTCCATTTTTAATTTTTTGAGGAAACTCTATACTGTTTTCCACAGTGGTTACACCAGTCTGCATTCCCACCAGCAATGCATGGGGGTTCCTTTTTCTCCAGATCCTGGACAGCACTTGTCATTTGTTGATTTGTTGAAGATAGCCATTCTGAAAGGTGTGAGATGGTAATGCATTGTCGTTTTGATTTGCATATCTCAGATGATTAGAGACTTTGAGCATGTTTTCATATGTCTCTTGGCCTTCTATATGCCCTTTTTCAAGAAATGTCTATTTAGGTCCTTTGCCCATTTTTGATTGGATTCTTTACCTTCCTTTTGTTAAGTTGTATGAGTTCCCTGTAACTTTTGGAGATTAAACCCTTATCTGAAATAGCACTGGAAAATATGTTCTCTTATGCAATGGGCTTTCTTGTTGTTTTGTTGATGGTTTCTTTTGCTGTGCAGAAGCTTTTTATTTTGATATAATCCCATCTGTTTATTTTCTCCTTAGTTTCCATTGCCTTAGGACCGGTATTTGTAAAGATATTGCTACAACATGTGTCTGATATTTTGCTGCCTATGGCTTCTTCTAAGATTTTTATGGTTTCCCATCTTACCTTTAAGTCCTTTACCTGTTTTGAGTTTATTTTTGTGTATGGTGTAAGTTGGTGGTCTAGTTTCATTTTTTTGCATGTTTCTGTCCACTTTTCCCAACACTATGCATTAAAGAGACTGTCTTGACTCCATTGTATGCTCTTGCCTCGTTTGTCAAATATTAATTGAGCATAATGGCTTGGGTTGATTTCTGAGTTCTCTGTTCTGTTTCATTGGTCTATATGTCTGTCCTTGTGCTAGTACCAGGTCCTTTTTTTTTCTGCTTTTTTTTTATTGCTTAAATTATTACAAAGAGTATTACATATTTCTCCTTTCTTCTGCCCCCCAACCCTCTCTGGCCTTCCCACTGCAGTTTGACAATCAGTTTGAGGCAGCTCTGCCTCTGTATCTATTATTGTTCAAAAGTTTGTAATGGTCTTTATTATCCATGAATGAGTGAGATCATGTGGTATTTTTCCTTCATTGACTGGCTTATTTCACTTAGCATAATGCTCTCCAGCTCCATCCATGCCGTTGCAAATTGTAAGAGTTCCTTCTTTTTTACAGCAGCATAGTATTCCATCGTGTAGATGTACCACAGTTTTCTAATCCATTCATCTACTGATGGGCACTTAGGCTGTTTCCAGATCTTAGCTATGGTGAATTGTGCTGCTATGAACATATGGGTGCATATATCCTTTCTGATTGGTGTTTTTGGTTTCTTGGGATATATTCCTAGAAGTGGGATCACAGGGTCAAATGGGAGTTCCATTTCCAGTTTTTTGAGGAAACTCCATACTGTCTTCCATAGTGGCTGCACCAGTCTGCATTCCCACCAGCAGTGCACAAGTGTTCCTTTTTCTCCACATCCTCTCCAGCACTTGTCGTTTGTTGATTTGTTGATGATAGCCATTCTGACAGGTGTGAGATGGTACCTCATTGTTGTTCCAGGCCGTTTTGAGAACAGTGGCTTTTTATATAGCCTGATATCTGGTACTGTGATCCTTACTACTTTGTTCTTTTTTTCTTAGGATTGCTGCAGCCTATTTGGGGTCTTTTCTTTATTCCATGTGAATTTTTGGAGCATGTGAAATATGCTGTTGGTATTTTAATGGGGATTGCATTAAATCTATACATTGCTTTGGGTAGTATGGATATTTTAATGATGTTGATTCTACCAATCCATGATCATGGTATATTCTTCCATTTGTTTGTCTTCCTCTATCACTTTTTTCAATTTCTTATAGTTTTCTCAGTACAGGTCTTTTACCTCTTTAGTTAAGTTTATTTCTAGGTATCTTAATTTTTTGGTTATAATGGTAAATGGGATTGTTTCTTTAGTTTCTCTATATGTCAGTTCATTATTGTTGTATAAAAAAGCCATAGATTTCTGGGTGTTTATTTTGTATCCTGTCAAATTGCCGAATTCATTTATTAATTCTAGTAGTTTTTTTTTGAAATACAGCCATTTCATTATTTTATTTATTCTTATTTTTTTTTAAATACAACCATTTTATTATTTATTCTTTTTTAATATATATGGAGTATGAGTATATATTTACAATATACAAAATAAATCTATTACCAGATTGTAGATACAAAATAATTAGCCATTTACATGAAATAAACATTAATATTTCAAAAAAAATGATTTTAAATATATTACATGCAATAAACATTAATATTTCAAGAAAAAAAGATTTTAAATATAATTATATTACCAAAACTGTACTAAAATAGTATAATATCACAAAAGTTGTAGGAAATATTAAAAAT
>NW_005364671.1:2214567-2223082 GCF_000412655.1 Myotis brandtii
TAAGAATTCCTTCTTTTTTACAGCAGCATAGTATTCCATTGTGTAGATGTACCACAGTTCTAGTAGTTTTTTAATATAGTCTTTAAGGTTTTCTATATACAATATCATGTCATCTGCAAAAAAAATGACAGTTTTACTTCTTATTTTTCAATTTGGATGCCTTTTATTTCTTCTTCTTATCTGATCACTATGGCTAGCTCTTCCAGTATTATGTTGAGTAGGAGTGGTGAAAGTCTGCATCCCTGTCTTGTTTCTGTTCTTAGAGAAATGGTTTTAGTTTTTGCCCATTGAGTATGATGTTAGCTGTAGGCTTATGATATAAGGCTTTTATTATGTTGAGGTATGATTCCTCTAATTCCCACTTTGCTGAGAGTTTTTATCAAGAAAGGGTGTTGGATTTTGTCAAATGCTTTTTCTGCATCAATTGATATGATTGTGATTTTTGTCTCTCAATTTGTTTATGTGATGTATCACGTTTATTGATTTGCAGATATTGTACCAGCCTTGCATCCCAGAATAAATCCCACTTGGTCATGGTGTATGATCTTTCTAAAATAATGCTGGATCCAATTTGCTAGAATTTTGTTGAGAATTTTAGCATCATTAGGGATATTGGCCTGTAATTCTCTTTCTTTGTAGAGTCTTTATCTGGTTTTGGAATTAGGGTAATGCTGGCTTTATAGAAAGAGCTTGGAAGTGTGCCTTCCTCTTGAAGTTTTTGGAATAGTCTGAGGAGGATAGGCTTTAGTTTTTCTTTGAATACGTGATAGAACTCCTCTGTAAACCTGTCCAGACCAGGGCTTTTGTTTGCTGGAATATTTTTTTAGTACTGCTTCAATTTCATTGGTATTTATAGGCCTATTCAGTTTTTTTTTTTCTGATTGAATTTTGGAAGAATATGTCCATTTCATCTAGGTTGTCCAGTTTGTTGGAGTAGAGTTTTTTATAGTATTTTTTACAGTCCTTTATATTTCTGTGGGGTCTGTTGTTACTTCACTTCTTTCATTTCTATTTCATTTTGTTTATTTGGGTCCTCTCTCTTTGTTTTTTGGTGAGCCTGGCTAGAGTTTCATTAGTCTTGTTTATCCTTTCGAAGAGCCAGCTATTGATTTTATTGACCTTTTGTATTGTTTGTTGTTGTTTTTTTTGGCCTCTATGTTTTTTATTTCAAGTCTGATCTTTATTTTTTCCTTCCTTCTGCGTACTCTGGGCTTTTCTTGTTGCTCTGTTTCAAATTCTTTAAGTTGTTGGGTTAGTTAATTTATTACAATTTTTTTCATGTTTTTGAGGTAGGCCTGTAGAGCTATGAACTTTCCTTTCAGGTCAGGACTGCTTTTACTATGTCCCATAGATTTTGAATTGTTGTGTTTTCATTGTCATTTGTTACCAGGATGCTTTTTATGTCTTCTTTGATCTCTTTGGTAACCCAGTCATTGTTTAATAGCATACTATTGAGTCTCCACATATTTGATTTTTTTCATTGTTTTTATTGTTGATTTCTAATTTTATGCCATTGTGATCTGAGAAGATGCTTGATATGATTTCAGTCTTCTTGAATTGGAAGAGACTTTGTGTGTGTCCCAATATGTTGTCTATCTTTGAAAATGTGCACTTTAGATTAATGTATATTCTGTAGCTTTGAGGTGAAATGTTCTGAAGATGTTAGTTGCGTCCATCTGATCTAGTGAGTTATTTAGGATCGATGTTTCTTTGTTGATTTTTTTTGTTTAGAGGATTTATCCAGTGGTATCAATGGGGCGTTTAAGTCCCCTCCTAAAATTATATTGCTGTCAATCTCACCTTGATATTCTCCAGAAGTTTTTTTTATGTATTTGGGTGCTCCTGTATTGGGTGCATATAGTATGTTTACCAGAGTTACATTCTCTTGTTGAAGTGCTCCCTTTAGCATTATGAAGTGACCTCCCTTATCTCTTGTTATAGCCTTCACTTTGAGGTCTATTTTGTTTGATATAAGTATTGCTACTCCAGCTTTTTTTTTCATTTCCATTTGCCTGAAAAACCTTTTTCCATCCCTTCACTATCATTCTGTGTGAGTCCTTTGTTCTGAGTACTTACCGAGGATACCACATGCTATCATGTGCCCAGTGGTTCAAAAGAAACTTCGGATTGGTGGTTTGTAGTTGTTTTGTTTTTATTTTTGTAACACAAAAGAGGGAGAAAGGCAAAGGAACGGCCCAACCAAGGCCCCACAACAGCATCTGAGGCACATGTCTGTGTGGATTTGTTATGAAAAAAGTTTCAGGTCTGTCTCAGGAAAAATCCCTGGACTGTCAATCTCAGTGCAAAGACCTTAAAATGAAAACTTCCCATCTGTTTGCCACACAGGGATCCAACAAGAGATACAAAACAAACCTATTTGGAAAATGCCCCCGATAACACAAGGGGGAAGGCTCTACAGATGCATTCACACACAGAACCTTCCAGGAATCAAGTTGGCTGCGACTTCACAAAATCAAAACCACCAAATAATATTTTCAACTGTAGAAATGCTGGCTTAAGAAAAGGACTTAATGCCCTGGCGGTGTGGCTTGGTTGATTGGAGCACTGTCCTGTACACCAAAAGGTTGCAGTTTCAATTCCCAGTCAGGGCACATATCCAGGTTGCGGGTCCCATCCCCAGTCAGGGTACATGCCGGAGGCAGTAGATTGATGATGTTTTTCTCACATCAATGTTTCTCTCTCTCTCCCTTCTTCTATTAAAAATCAATTTTTAAAAAGACAACATAAAGAGGAGGACCACAAAATGCACAGGTGGGGTCCCCCCAACACCTGCCTCTTTTTTTCTGTTCTGAACAGACTCATGGACTGGAGCAGACATGCAGCCTGTTGGGGGAGGGCTTAAGTCTCTGGGTAACGCAGGGCCAGCTCACTGTTTACCCGCCTGCCTGCCGGGCTTCTTTTCTGGCTGACCTCTGCCAGTGCCTGGGATCCCGCCTCTGCCATGGCCGCCAAACACACCTCGTCCAGCACCCCCCATGCCACGGCCTTTCTGCTGCTTCTGCTGCTGCAGGCCCCCACGGCCACGACCCTTGGCCACCACCTCTTCTTTGACCATGTCAATGATCTCATCGGGGATGCGCAGGTACTTGATGGTGCTGCCGCGGATGTAGCACTCGGGCATTCGCCAGAACTTGTCCCCATCCCTAGATGTGCATATCACCTCGCGCAGGTTGATGTTCATCCAGTTGTCACAGCTTACCAGGTGCCCATTGTACGTCTCCCCGTTTTTAAGCTCCACTAACATGGGGTGATTCTGAGCCGTCTTCAGCAGTGACAACGGGAGCATGGTGGCGGCAGGCACCTGGCCCGCCGGTCACTTCCACCGCGGCCGCCTCCGTTCACGCGCCCGCAGGTCTGGGTCATGTTTTCTTATCCATTCACCTACCCGGTCTTTTAATTGGAGTATTTAATCCATTTGCATTTAAGGTTATTATTGACAGGTACTTGTTTGTTGCCATTTTTATTCTTTATGCCTGTGTTCCTTCTTCCCTTTCTATTTCTTCTTTTTACAGTAGTTCCTTTAGCACTTCTTGCATTGCTGGCTTGTTGGTAATAAACTCCCTTAGCCCAGTTTTGTCTGTGAAGCTCCTGATTTCACCTTCAATTTGGAATGATAGCTTTGTTGGGTATATTATTCTTGGATTCAGTTCCTTGCTTTGCATCACATTGTATTTTTCATTCCATTTCCTTCTGTTCTGATGTGTTTCTGTTTAGAAATCAGTAGACAGTCTAATGGGAGATCCCTTATACACAGTGGTTCTCAACTTCCTAATACCAAGACCCTTTAATACAGTTCCTCATGTTGTGGTGACCCCCAATTTCATTGTTACAAATTGAACATAATTAAAGCATAGTGATTAATCACAAAAACAATATGTAATTATATATGTGTTTTCCAATGGTCTTAGGCGACCCCTGTGAAAGGGTCGCGACCCACAGGTTGAGAACCACTGCATAGGAACTTGCTGTCTCTCTCTGGCAGCCTTTAATATTCTTTTTATGTCATTGGTATTTGCCAGTTTAACTATCCTGTGTTCTCTGTCAGCCTTTAAGATTCTTTGTTGTTGGTGTTTGCCAGTTTGATTTTGCTGTGTGTTGGTGTTGGTCTTTTTGGGTTCATCTTGTTTGGGAATCTGTGTCCTTCTTGGACTTGTGTCAGTTTTTTCATCCCAATATCATTGAAGTTTTCTGTCATTATTTCTTCAAACAGGTTTTCTGTTCCTTGCTCAGTTTCCTCTCCTTCTGGCACCTCTATTATGCGGATGTTGTTTTGTTTCGTAGTGTCTCTAAGTTCCCTTAGGCTCTCCTCCTGCTTTTGAAGTTTTTTTTCCTGTTGATGCTCTACTTGGGTGTTTTTCTTCTACCTTGTCCTGTAGCTTGCTGATGCGGTCCTCAGCTTCTTCTAGTCTACTGTTGATACCTTCCATTGTGTTCTTTATTGCTGCTATGTCATTCTTCATTTCCTCTTGGTTCTTTTTCATTTGATTCAAGAACACATGTTCTTGAATTTGTCTTCCATCCTTTTCAGCATCCTTATAACCATTGCTCTGAATTTTTTCTCTGAAAAATTGCTTGCCTCCATTTCATTTACTTCCTTTCCTGGTGATTCCTCCTTTCTTTTATTTGGGCATCTTTTTTGTCTCCCCATTTTTGTTGTTCCTTTGTGGTTATTTCCGTGTATTAGATCCAACTTCTATGTCACACAGATTTTTTTCAGTTGTCTTACATAGTGATGTTTTGTGGGACCCAGTGGTGCAATCTCTTAGGTCGTCTGGGCTGGGTATTCTAAGGATACCTCCTACTTTGGATATTTGGGTTTTCTTGGTGACTTGGGCTTGAGTGTTATTGTTTCATTTGTGGATGGAGTATCCTCTCAGGGTGTCTTGTTATGTGGCTTACTCTCTACCACATTGACTGAACAGCACAAAATGCAACACGACAGAATACAACATAAAGGGAACAAAACACAAATGTACTCATGACACCAATAACTCCAATTAAAGTGCCCACCAGAGAAAAGAGATATTGGAGAGAGAAAAGAGAGTTAAAAATGATATTGAAGAAAGGAAAAAAAGGTAGAGAAAATGAAAAGAAGAAAAAAGAAGTGGAAAAATATGCATATATTCTGAGAAAACTCCAAAAAAAAAAAATAAACCAAAAATACCAACAGCAAACACCCAGAAAAAAGGTGGGAATGTAATCTGTAGAGGCAGCATTTATATCCTGAAAGTAAGGTAAAGAAAGTGACTGAATAGGGGAATGTCTTTGGTTCATTATAGAGGAGGTAGAAAGAGAATGAGTGGATAAGAAGAAAAGTAAAAACAAAATAATCAATAAATTTTAAAAATCTGTAATAATAAAAGCATAATATGCTAATTAGACTGGACATCCTTCCAGACGACCTTCCAGATGAAGACGGGGCTGCAGAGGAACCCTGGGTGCCTGCAAATGGCCAGATGAAAGCCCGGGTCCCAGGTGCCAGAGGGAAGCAAGGCCTGCTCTTGCATGAATTTCTTGCATCAGGCCTCTAGTAAAAAGATACAAACAAACAAAAACAATTTTTAAATATTTATCTATATATTCATCTATTTCTGGAAAAGGAGGATAAAGGAGAGAGCATATAGGCTTGAGTTTGGTGAGTGAAATTAATTAAGCAATTAGGAGAAGAAGAGAGCAAGAGAGGAGAGGAAAAACAAAAGCATTAAAAAATTGACTAGCGAGGAAAAAGAAAAGAGAAGGGTGCATGGACTTGGAGCAGAGGAGAGGAAATGAGATATATGAGTAAGCGAACAGAAACTACAATAATAATAAAAATCGTCAATAAAGCAGATTAAGAAGATTAATTTTTAACAAGGGGTAAAAATAAAGGGAAGAGAAAAACTGAAGTAGGGGCAGGATAAGAGAAACAGAATGAGAGGATGGACAACCAAGATGGCAGCATAGGTAAGCACCTGTACTTGCTGCCTCTCACAACCACATAAAACTCCAACTAAAAGACAAAACAAATATCATCCAGAACTACAGGAAAGCTGGTTGAGTGGAAGTTATACTACTAGAAGGAAATAAAAAAGCACATTGAGACGGGTAAGATGTGCAGAGATGCGGAAGTGTGGAGGTATGGCGCACACACGTGCGAAATGGCTGGCAACTGGGTGCGCTGTGGAGGAAGATAAAAGCCCCCGATTGCTCCAAGCTCCAGTTTTGGCTGAGACTCTGGGGGCCCAGACTCATACGGGGAGAAACTGGGCTGTCTGGCATCTGGCCGGGACGCGAGGGAGGCTTTCTCTCAGAGGTGCTCACAGTGATCATTGTTCCTGCACGAGGCCGTGGGACACAGAGACCCGGGGAACTCTCTGGGGAAGGGCTGATTGGCAGCCATTGCTGTTTTCTCTTCCCTGAGACCCCTCCCCACCTAATTCACAGCCCCATCCAAGCTGTGCACAGCGACTTTTGCATATGAATGGCCTGTCATTTTGCAATCTAAAACCTAACGAGCTGCAGCTAGGTCAGAGAACTCCAAAGCTTCCCAAAGGCCTAACCCTGCAACAGCAGTCTACATTGCTTCACAGCTGGGCATCATCTGGGCACTTCCAAACCCCAAACAAAGAGGAGGAATCTGCAGATCTCTCTGTAGCTCCTGCTGGATGGCCTCAGGCATTGGCTTACTTTGGACCGCCTTGGAAATCCAAGAGCCAGTGTACCCAGTGGTCAGTGTGAGAACATATCAGATTACAATTCTTCACATTTATGAGAGACACACTCAAGGGGCAGACTCAGTGAGCACAAAAGCCCCACTGAAGCAAGTCCTGCCCCATAAGGGTGTTTCCAGCACAGCAGATCTCCGATTATAGACACAGCTGGTCCTCATAGCCAATTGGCCTGAGGTCAATTCCTCCCAGTGATACCAACAGCAGTCAAGGCTTAACTACAACAAGACTGTGCACACAGCACACGAAGGGGTGCACCAAGAGTGTCCACCTCAGGTATTTGGGGAGGCTGAGCCAGTGGGCCCTATAGGATACCTAGCACAGAAAGCCACTCTAGAGTTCAACACAGTTATAAGGTTACTCAAGGATCTTGTAGAAACCTCCGAGAAATATAGTGAGACCCTCAAGGATATGAAAAAGGACCACCAAGAAATTAAGCATACACTGACTGAAATAAAGAATAATATACAGAGATCCAACAGCAGACTAGAGGATCCCAAGAATCAAGTCAAAGATTTGAAATATGAAGAAGCAAAAAACACCCAACCAGAAAAGCAAAAAGAAAAAAGAATACAAAAATCGCGGCAGACACAGCTGATTCACACAGCCAGTCGGCCTGGTGGTCAAATCCCTCTAGTATTAACTACAACAATCAAGGCTCAACTAGAACAAGACTGCGCACAAAGACCACTAGGGGGTGCACCAAGAAAGCATAAAAAATGCGGAGACAAAAAAACATGACAGAAATGGAGGATATAGAGCTAAAAAACGCAATTTTGAGGGCTTGCAATAAACTTTTGGAGAGCTTCACGAAAACTAATGAGACCCTCGATGCTATGATAAAGAAACTAGAAATTAAGCATACACGCTCTGAAATAAAGAATATTACACCCAATAGCAGACCAGAGGAGCGCAAGAATCAAGTCAAAGATTTGAAATGCGAAGAAGCAAAAAACACCCAACCGGAAAAGCAAAATGAAAAAAGAATCCGAAAATACGAAGATAGTGTAAGGAGCCTCTGGGACAGCTTCAAGCGTACCAACATCCGAATTATAGGGGTGCCAGAAGAAGAGAGAGAGCAAGATATTGAAAACCTATTTGAAGAAATAATGACAGAAAACTTCCCCTACCTGGTGAAAGAAATAGACTTACAAGTCCAGGAAGCGCAGAGAACCCCAAACAAAAGGAATCCAAAGAGGACCACACCAAGACACATCATAATTAAAATGCCAAGAGCAAAAGACAAAGAGAGAATCTTAAAAGCAGCAAGAGAAAAAAAGTCAGTTACCTATAAGGGAGTACCCATACGACTGTCAGCTGATTTCTCAACAGAAACTTTGCAGGCCAGAAGGGAGTGGCAAGAAATATTCAAAGTGATGAATAGCAAGAACCTACAACCAAGATTACTTTATCCAGCAAAGCTATCATTCAGAATTGAAGGTCAGATAAAGAGCTTCACAGATAAGGAAAAGCTAAAGGAGTTCATCACCACCAAACCAGTATTATATGAAATGCTGAAAGGTATCCTTTAAGAAGAGGAAGAAGAAGAAAAAGGTAAAGATACAAATTATGAACAACAAATACACATCTATCAACAAGTGAATCTAAAAATCAAGTGAATAAAAAATCTGATGAACAGAATAAACTGGTGAATATAATAGAATCAGGGGCATAGAAAGGGAGTGGACGGACAATTCTTGGGGGGAAGGGAATGTGGGGGGTGTGGGAAGAGATTGGACGAAAATCTTACACCTATGGACGAGGACAGTGGGGTGGGGTAAGGGCAT
>NW_005364671.1:2223105-2234551 GCF_000412655.1 Myotis brandtii
AAAAAAAAAAAAAAAAAAAAAAAAAGGAAACAGGATGAAAAGGGGAGAAGTGAGGAAGAAAAGGCTGGAAAAAATATAAAAATAAAATAAAAATAAAATAAAATAATGATAAAAAAGTAAAAATACAATGAAGGAAAATAATACAAAAAATTAAAGTTAAAAGAAAAAAATTAAGTTTTAAAAAATAAAATGTCATTCATGTCATCATTTATTTTTCCCAATGTTGCATTCTTAGCTGCTTTCCAATTTTGTGCTACTATAAATATCATTGTAGTGAACATGTTTATGAATAAAGCTTGTTAATTTTGTCATATCTCCATAACAGTTGCATCTCAGAATTGGAATCACTGGGTCTAAGGATATATGCTTCTTAATACCTTTATATATGCATTTAAAAATAATTTGGCATATGAGGCAGTCATATGGACTGCTTTAGAATATTGTAAAGGGAATGCATTTTTTAAAATATGTTTTTATTGATTTTTTTAGAGAGAAAGGAACGGAGAGGGAGGGAGGGAAACATACACGAGAGAGAAATCGATCTGCTGCCTCCTGCACACTCCCTACTGGGCATAGAATCTGCAACTCAGGCATATTTCATGACCTGGTGACCTTTTGTTGCATGGAACGATGCACAACAAACTGAGCCACACTGGCCAGGGTGGGGAAATACTGTTGTATCTCAGTCAGGGTCATGTAGATATGCATGGGAACATCCCATCACCCCCTTATTTCAGGAGTGAGTCTACAAAGGACCCCCGCAATGATTACATGAAATATTACATCATTGCCATTTTAATGGATGCCTTATTCTTCCCATTGACATATTTTTGGCGATTTGCTTACAACTTTTAAAAAATATATTGTTATTGATTTCAGAGAGGAAGGGAGAGGGAAAGAGAGATAGAAACATCAGTGATGAGAGAGAATCATTGATCAGCTGCCTCCTGCACGTCCTCTACTGGAGAATGAGCCTGCAACCTGGGCATGTGCCCTTGACCGGAATAGAATCTGGGATCCTTCAGTCCGCAGGCTGATGCTCTATCCAGTGAGCCAAACTAACTATGGCTTGCATACAACTTTTGATCTTTCCCCAGAAATGCCAATTTGAAGTCCTAAGATACTGCTGAAGTGAATACTCTGCTATTTGGTTCTCTATAAACTTATGGTTTTATCAGTTATGCAGTTTTCATGCATACACCATTCTATTGAGGCAGCTATGGTATGGTGAAAAGGGGAATAACGTTTCTTGAAGAACCTAGTGGTCTGAATGCAAGCTTCATTTTGAGTTCAGGGTGCAGTGATACTTCCTGATTATAGTTTGAGTTTTTCTTTAGTCATGTAATTAAGATTGGAAATGGTTAGGGGTTGGGATTAGTGAAATGAGTAGGCCTCATATCATTCTTTGATTTGAATCTTGTTGAACAATATTTTAAAAAATATGTTTATTGACTTTAGAGAGAGAGGAAGGGAGATGTATGGAGTGATAGAAACATCAATAGGTTGCCTCCTGCACATCCTCTGCTGAGGATCGAGCCCCCAGCCAAGGCATATACCCTGACCAAACATTGAACTGTGACCTTTTGGTTCATGGGACATTCAACCACTGACCACCCCAGCTGGACTCAATAAAACTTAAAAATAAACACAGAATGCTTCTAGTTCAACTCAGCTTATTGGACTTCACTATTTTGGGGTTCAGGATATAAACCACAGCTAACAGTAAACTATCATCCCCACCTTTGCTAGTAATTATCTCTTCTATGCATACATCTTTTGCCAGGATCTCTTGGAAAGGAGCGATTTATTGAGAGCAGAACTGGCATGTACTTTGCACTCCTGGACAAATACCATCTTAAAGACATTCTAATTTCACCCATATTTCTAACATAGTTGAACCATATCTTTTTTATACCACAACCTCGCCTCTTAGTTAAGTTGATAAATTACCATGTGTCTCAGTGTCCTGGGATTATAACATCCGTTTGTTTCAGTGATGATTTAATGATATCACCCATCTAGGAGCTCCTGGAAGAGACATTATATTTTGTTCATTGCTAAATCACCAATGTACCTATAGAGTGTGTAGCATAGGGAGGTGGTCAATGCATGCTTGCTGAATTTTGAACTCAGGAAAGGTATAGGCACATGTAGAGGGATGACTCAAAATGTCTGAGTTGGGGGTATGAGTGAGCAGGTGTTGATTATGGATTCAAGTCTTTGGTTTAGGCAGTAACCTCTGGAATGTGGGTGATAGTAGATTAGATTCTGACTGGATCTTGGGCAGAAAATATCATTCCCAATTTCTCTTAGACCTTGAACAATGTCTTCATAGTCATTAATCTGTTGATTCACTGATTCACAAATATTCTCTGAGTGTCTGCTCTATACTAGGATCTGGATTGGGTACTGAGAATACAACAGTGAATGACCTAGTCCCTGCCTTTTAGGAGTTGTGTGGAGATCACAACATCCACAAATAGCTGTACTGCTGAAACTATAAACAGGTATAACAGAATACAGTGGAAAATGGTTGAACTGGTACATCATTCTCCAGGGGAAGCATTGCTTTGAGAAAGGAAGATTGTGTTGGGCTTAGGTAAGGAGTGCAAGAGCATTCTGTGCTGAAAATGGTTATAAGGAAAGATATAGTGATCTGAAACAGCTTAGTTTGCTTCAGACCCAAATATATTAGTTCAGCTTGACTGGAATATATGGTATACAAGAGGGGTGTGGAGCCTTGTGAAAAATGAGGCAGGATACATAGAACAGAGTCAAGTATTTATTATTTGCTGGGGTGAGAGGAGGAGCATTGAAAGGTTTTTCAAAAGGGAAACAATATGGCCAAGATCAAAGATTTAGCAGTATTCTTATTTATTTATTTATTTAATGTTATGAGAAATTTTAGAGACTCAGAGTTTGATTCCTTTACATTTATTATTATTATTATTATTATTATTATTAGTTTTTTTAAAAAGACTACTGCTTTGCTGGATCATGAGGCTGTGGGCCAGAAGCAGAAGGAAATTTTGATAGAGCTGAGATTTGCAAACAACCAATTTCTGTTGTGGGGACTAATATTTTAAAATCTGGTGTTTGTGCTATTTTTCTCATGTATACCTGTTGTGTTGCCAAGAAACTGTTTAGCAACATGTTGCAGACTTTCAATTCATATATTTGCTCTTCACTCCCCTTGTAATTAGTGGCAAAGAACAGAGCTGTTTTTATATAGAGTTCTAGTCAGGAGATACCTAGTTTACTTCAAGGAAACATTTATGGATGGATAGATTGATTATATATGTAAAGACACTGCTAGGTATAAGTGAATAAAACATGAATCCTGCCCTGAGAGAGCCAGTAGTGTTCAGTGGGAATTAGACAAATAAATGGTCAGTTACTCTATGGTGAGATGAGGGCAACAAAAGAGAGAAGCAGCAGGGGTTGTGGGGGCACAGAAAAGGGGCCCCTGACACAGACTAGGAAGGGAAGGGAGGAACTCAGAGCAGGTGATCTCTGAACTAAGGCTTTAAAGATGAGTAGGAATGAAATGAGCCACTGAAGAAAGGGTGAAGGAGAAGGTGGAGAATGGATGAGAAAAAACAACAACAACATGGAGGTGAGGGAAACGCTGGTATATTTGTAGATGCACATGTAATTTAATGTAACTCAATTGTGTTTTCTTTAATGTATATATATAGAGCTCTTATTTTTGTGATACTGGTTACTAGGGGACCAGGTAGTCAGAATTGAATTCTGATTTGTTTCAGGGAGGTGCTGCTATAATTAGAATAAGGCATTCATTAATTCATTTTCTAAACAATTATTGATGATTCCTGCATGCTAAACCCTGTGTTCATGCTGAGAATATCCTCTTTTATCTAATTTATGGGCCAGGCTCCTAATTTTTCTGAGCCTTAATTCCACATCTGGAAAATGGGACATTAATATCAGGTTCGAAAGATTGCTTTGAGGATTAAATTAGATTACATATATTTTTGAATATTTTTGCAAACTGTCCTATTCTAACATCTTTCATATTAATAATGTTACATGGGAGAAGATTATCTTGATGAACTGAAATAAAATTTGTTATTGAGTGAAGAACCTCACAGAGGCCAAAGAGGAATCGTTGAGTGGTCATTCTCTAGGCATACCCTAATACTTTGACCCTAACAAATTAAAACAAAAAATTTTCCCAACTGTTATTTTTGGTTCCTTAACAACCCTATCTCTTGAGCTTTTTTTTTCTGCTATAAAATGAGGATAAGAGTACCTGGCTCATAGGATTTTATGGGGAAAATGAGATAATGTGTTTGAAATAATTTATCTAAGTGTTTGGCACTCAGTATGTTTTTAATAAATATTTGTGTCTTCTGAAGCTGAGCAAAAATAAGAGATTTGTGAATAAGCAAATGTATCATTTTAGAGTTTGTGATTGATTACCAGATTGCAAAGGAAGAGAATTGTCAAATATGGTCCCAAGACTTCAAGTATATGCACATAAATGTTCAGGAAAAAACAGATGGGGTTATTGTGGTATCTGATCTGAGAGATAGGATTTAGGTTTCTCTATTGTGATTGTCAAAATTCTTCCAGCCTTGATCCACTGTCTAGTTCCAAAGCCACTCCCACAGGTTTGGTCATTTGTTACAGCAGCACCCCACTATCATTACCAAAGTCCGTATTAGTTATCTGTTGCCGTGTAAAAATTACCGTAAATTAGTGACTTAAAATAACACATATCATCTCACAGTTTTTATGGGTTAGGAGTTCAGGCTTAGCTGTGTCTTCTGCTTGAGATCTCACAGGCTGTAATTTAGGTGTTGCCTAGTTTGTATTTTTATCTGGAGGCTTGACTGGGGAAGAATACTCTTCTAAGCTCTTCCAGATTATTGGCAGAATTCAGCAACCTATTTATTAAGGGATTTAAGGCTCTAGGCAGCGGTTCTCAACCTGTGGATCGAGACCCCTTTGGCGGTCGAACGACCCTTTCACAGGGGTCGCCTAAGACCATCCTGCATATCAGATATTTACATTACGATTCATAACAGTAGCAACATTACAGTTATGAAGTAGCAACGAAAATAATTTTATGGTTGGGTCACAACATGAGGAACTGTATTTAAAGGGCCAGAAGGTTGAGAACCACTGCGAGCTTGCTGGTTTGATAAAGTAAGCAGCCATCATGAAAAAATCAGGTGGTAAGGAAATGCAGGTGGCCTCCAATAGCCTGGGGCAGCCTGCAGCCAGCCAACAGCCAACAAGAAGTTTGCTAATGACTGATTACTATAATCGTGTTGCATTCAAATCTCTTACACACCTTATGCGCAGGAGCACCATTTCTCTCCACTAATACTAGCAGCGAATATTTTAGCAGCCGATTGCCACATCATTAGTCTTGCACTGACTTGTTTGCTGTGCGCAACAGGAAATATTTCGCTTTCGGAGAACAAGAAAAATAGGTTTATTTGCGTTACGCTTATTAATTTGTGCAGTTATTCAGTGTCTGGTACGTTAATGTTCAAGTAAAAGTATTAATTTTTATTAAAATGTTCTATTATTTTATGTTAACGATTACTCATTTATAAATTTCAGCCCTTTGTATTCAGCATGTCTCTATCAAAATAAACCTACGTTTCTATGCAATTGAAGCTTTTGTGTGTTTTGTAGCCCACATAAACTTAAACCTTGTTTATTTGGCCAGTGTTAGCCTTTGAGTTTGACATGCTTGCTAGAGTAAGTCTCCTAGCATAATATGTAACCCATTATGTAACATAATCACATGCTTGACACTACTATTCTTGTTATATTGTTTTTTTATCGTTTATTGAGGAATAATTGACAAAATTGTGATATATTTAAAGTGTGCAATGTCATGATTTGATATATGTATACGTTGTGAAAGGATTCCCCACATTGAGTTAATTAACACATGCATCACCTCAAATACTTACCTTTCTTTTTTTGTTAGAACAGTTTTTTACTCTCAGGGAATTTCAATTAAATAATACAGTGTTACCAATTATAGTCACCATGTTTTGCAATAAATCCTCAGATCTTATTCATCATATAACTGAAAGTTTGTAGTTTGTACCCTTTTAGCAATTTTCCCCTATTTTCCCTCTCCCAGTCCCTGGCAACCACTTTTCTATTCTCTCGTTCTTTATTTCTATGAGTTTGACTTTAAAAATGATTTACATATAAGTGAGATCATACAGTATTTGTCTTTCTCTGCCTGCCTTATTTCATTTAGTATAGTGCCTTCTAGGTTCGTTTCTCCATTTTGTCACAAATGATAGGAATTTATCATTTTTTATGGCTAAATAATATTCCTCTATTGTGTCACATTTTCATTTTCTTGCCAAATTTATCCATTGATAGACATGTAGGTTGTTTCCATTACTTTGGCTATTGTGAATAATGCTGCAGTAAACATGTGGTAAACAAGGTTCTCTCTTTGAGATAATGATTTTATTTCCTTTGGATATATACCCAAAACTGGAATTGCTGGATCATCTGATAATTCTATTTTTAATTTTTTCAGAAACCTCCATACTATGTTCCATAGTTTACATTATCAACAACAATATACAAAAATTCATTTTCCTCCACATTGTTGCTAGCCTTTTAAAAAATATGTATATTTTTATTGATTTCAGAGGGGAAGGGAAGAGAGAGAGAGAAAAACATCAATGATGAGAGGAAATCATTGATCAGTTGCCTCCTGCTCTCCCCACACTGGGGTTCGAGCCTGCAACCCGGGCATGTACCTTCACCGGAAATCAAACCGTGACCTTCTGGTTGATAGGTTGACTCTCAACAACTGAGTCATGCTGGCTGGGCAGTTGCCAGCATTTGTTATCTTTTTTTGTTTTTCTTTTTCTCTTTAAATAACCATCCTGACAGGTGTGAGCTGGTATCTCATTGTGGTTTTGATTTTAATATCACTGATGATTAGTGATGTTGAGTACCTTTTAATGTACTAATTGGCAATTTGTATGCCTTCTTTAGAAAAATGTCTATTTAGTTTTATTTGCCATTTTTTAAATTGAGTTTACGCCCCAGTCATGCCCCATCGATCCATGGTATGTTTTTTGCTATTGAGTTGTATGAGTTCCCAGTATATTTTGGATTTTAACCCCTTATCAGATATATGGTTTGCAAATATCTTTTCTCATTCCATAGGTTGCTTTTTCATCACTCTAGCCCTAAGGTAGGCACAGTACATGGGAAAATACTGGTTTGAACTGTTGCAAGTGACTACAGTTAGGGGCAGATTCATGATTGAGCAAATTTCATTCTGAATACAATTATAATTAAGTCTGCACACTGGGATTTAAAAGAGCAATATCAACACAATGAAAATTGGAAAAATTTACAGATTCCAAATGTTGACAAGTTTGAATCAAAAACGGTAAGCTAGTTATCAATTTTATTTTGTATTTTTTGTAGGATTTCTTTCTGTATACACCCAACATTTATCTTTTCATTTAAACTGTGTGGGTATAAAATTAAAATTTTAATTATAAACTTCATGGGAAGGTGGTTATAAACAAGCAACTCTCATCCAAAAAATAATTATGCACACAATCAAAATTTTTTTCAAATTAAATTGAAAAGTGTTGGTACAGAGTATTTTACTTTTTCTGAGATAGATAGGGATATATTCAGGGTACTTTTGCTGAAATAAATTGTCTGGTTGTGTGCATTTACTCCCACTTCCAGTGAGGTGCTGGAGGGTGAGGAGAGCCCACCCTGGATGTCTGGAGAAGTGTTGGTAGGGAGTGTGGGACTGAGAAAAAAATCAACCAAAAATATTATAGACCACTCTGGAGACTTGAGCTATCATTATTAATTAGCCACTTGCTTTTATGGAGTTTTTCTTTCTGTATGTATGAAATTTGTTGTGAGAAATGCAGGGGAGCATTCTCCTCACCCACAATATGGGGAGTTCTAGTTTACGGTGACCTAAGGATACTTCAGCATGACATAGGGTATCATCATGGAACTCACATTATAGGAGATAATAATAATACTAAGGAATAGAAATGCTGATACTTTGACCAAAGTTACACAACTGGTAAGTGGTTGAACCAGGCTTTGAACCTTACAAGTTTAATTCATGATACAATAATCTATATTGTTATTAAATTTAATGAAACTTTATTTGGGCTCATGACTGCCTGAATGAATGGCCTGATTAAAATAGGAAATACAGGGGATCAATTCATTCATTCTGTAAATAAATATTTATTGAACACCCATTGAGTATTCTATGAGTATCTACTAAATGTTTTTCCTTTCCTCTGTGTTTTCATAACCCTTCATATGTTGACACACATTGTTTTATATTTGGAACAACAAAAAAATTAATAGTAGGAAGACTGAAGTAATATTAACCTTTTTATTAATGGTTCAGTAAGTGTCTAATTAATAAGCAAACAATAAGAGGACTTGGCTATATGACCCTAAGAGTAGCCATATTAGACTAAGTTTATAAATAGACAGTCTGTAGTCTAATCTATCTTTGATTTGTATTAAAGTTTATTTGCTATAAGCTCTTTTTTTCTTTCTGATGTTTCAGGTATTGTTTGATTTGTTTGACAATAAACATAGCTATATAACTTTAAAACAATAATAAAATCATTTTATGAATGCTTATTATGTGCCAAGAATTGTGCTAATATTTTACATGTCTTATTTAATTCTTTTAACAATCTTTCATGGAAGGTATTCATCCTATATAATAAAAGGCTAATATGCAAATTGTCCCTACGGGTAGGAATTAGACATGCGACACCAGGGAGCGTCCCGGAACATGGCGGGCATCAGTGATGCCGAGCTGGCAGTGGGCAGCAGTGGAGGTGCTGCCAGCCCCGGATAGGCCCCGACGAGAGCGGGACCTAGGCAGGATGGTAGAGCAGGTGGGCAGGCAGTGCCAGGCCAAGGCGGGTGCCAAGGGAGGCCCCAGCCGGCAGCCTCTAGGGACCCTACCCATGCATGAGTTTTGAGCACTAGGCCTCTAATATAACATAAATGGTTTTGGAGTCACAGAAATCAGAGTTCAAATTCCAGCTTAATCACTCACTAATATGTGACATTGGACTAATTTAACATCTTTCTAGCTCTACTATGGTGATGTTAAGATTCTCATTTTACTCTCTTCTTTTTCTAAAAATTCATCTTTATTGTTGACAGTATTACAGGTACCCCCCTTCTTCCCCAGTGACCCTCCTCCTCCCTGCTCCCTCCCCCTCCCCAGGCCTTCACTGCCCTATTGTCTGTGTCCATGACTTCTGCATATATGCATATAAATTCTTTAGTTAATCTCTTCCTACCCGCCACCCTTCAACCCCTTCCCTCTGAAATACGTCAGTCTGTTGCATGCTTCAGTGTCTCTGGTTCTATTTTGTTAGTCAGTTAATTTTGTTCATTAGATTCCACGTACATATGAGATCATGTTATTTGTCTTTCTCTGACTGGCTTATTTCATCTGGCATAATCATCTCCAGGCCCCTCCATGCTGTCTCAAAGGGTAAGAGATCCTTCTTTTATACAGCTGCGTAGTATTCCATAGTGTAAATGTTCTGCAGCTTTTTATCCATTCATCTACAAATGGCATTTGGGCTGTTTCCAGATCTTAGCTACTATAAATAATGCTACTGTGAACATGGGGTGCATATATTCTTTCTGATTGGTGTTCTGGGATTCTTAGGATATATTCTGAGAAGTGGGATCACTGGGTCAAATGGCAGTTCCATTCTTCATTTTTTGAGGAAACTTCATTCTGTTTTCCATAGTGGCTACACCAGTCTGCATTCCCACCAACAGTATACTAGGGTTCCCTCTTCTCCACATCCTTGATAGCACTTTTTTGTTGATTTATTGATGGGAGCCATTCTGGCAGGTGTAAGGTAGGTGCCTGATTGTTGTTTTGATTTGCATCTCTCTGATATTAGTGACACTGAGCATTTTTTCATATGTCTCTTGCCCATTTGTATGTCCTCTTTGGAGAAGTGTCTATTCTGGTCCTCTGCCAATTTTTTTAATTGGATTGTTTGTCTTCTTTTTTGTTGAGTTGCATGAGTACTTTATATATTTTGGAATGCATTACTTTAATTACTGGTGAGTTTGAATATTTTTGTATCTAAGTTTACATTCTCCTGGTCAGTTGTCCCTGCATGATTTTCACTCATTTTGATGTTGATGGCAATTATCAGTTTTACTCCATTTTTTCTCAGGAAGACAAAATGTTTCCAATCATTGTATGTTGTGCTTGATAAAAGTAGCTCTTGCTCGTTTTTATTCAGAGTAAAAAATATAACAAGTGAAAATATTTAGACTATTTTTGACCCTCAAAACAAAATAGAACACATGCACATAGAACTTTTAACTCTCTACTACCTCAAACACAGAATTCCTGGTAACATGCAATATAGGCACCCAGGGGGCTTGAAGAATTTATTGAGATATGACCACAACCACTCCTCCCATTTTGTTTAAGTACTCATTGTTCTTTTGTTGTTGATATTATTTTTGATAACATCATTTACAAATTGTTTTGTAGCTTAAAGAACTCAAACATTATAAACATTTTTAAACTTGGAATGATGACATAATGAAAGATAAATAAATATTTCACATGTTGTAATTAATGGAAAATTAATTACAGCCCCCAAAAGGAATTTAAAAATTGTTCACTAAACTGTATTCTTCTGAAACATTATTACATTGAAATGGATGAATAGCTGGTAGAAGAATCAATAAAAGAAATTAGTATCAAAAGTTCAATGGCAGGGAAAAGGTAGTATGTAAATGTCATATAATCCCTTGCTATATAGTATTTTGAAAATATTTTTTTTGTTAAATGTATCTTTATTGTTGAAAATATTACAGATGTACACTTTTTCCCCCATTGATCACCTCCATCATGCCCCCACCCCTCCCAGACCCTCACCCACTATTGTCTGTGTCCATGGGCTATGCATATATGTGTATAAATTCCCTGGTTAATCTCTCCCCTTCCATCCCAGGCTTCTACATCTTTGGATCTGTTTTGTTCATCAGTTTATTTTGTTCATTAGTTCCACCCACACTAATAAAAGAGAAACATGCACATTGGTGTCACTCCGCTACCCTTCCCATTGGCTAATCAGGGCGATATGCAAATTAACTGCCAGCCAAGATGGCGCCGGCAGCCAGGCAGCTTGAAGCGAACATGAGGCTTGCTTGCTTCAGTGACGGAGGACTCCAACGTTCCCCGCCTGCCGTTGCCGGCCTCTGAGCTTGCAGTTTGAAACATTGTTACAAATACAGAAGCTAAACAAAACCCCAGGAACCGGCCCGGGCTTCAGCCAGCCTGACCGCAACATTGTATCAATGTTTTCAGCAGCGAGGCCTCAAGAGCTAAAGCTGGCCCAGAATAAAAAAAAAAAAAAAAAAAAAA
>NW_005364671.1:2235315-2247846 GCF_000412655.1 Myotis brandtii
GGTGCCCCAACCCCCCAATCGGCCCTACCCTGGGCGTGACTGAGGGTGGCATGGCAACCTCCCGATCTGCCCTGCTCTGTGCATGACAATGGGCGGCGCCCCAACTCCCC
This sequence comes from Myotis brandtii, assembly GCF_000412655.1. Lineage (NCBI taxonomy): Eukaryota > Metazoa > Chordata > Mammalia > Chiroptera > Vespertilionidae > Myotis > Myotis brandtii. The sequence goes on from NW_005364671.1 coordinate 2,235,426, forward strand.
AATCAGCCCTGCTCTGAGCCCGACCAGGGGCTGCACCTAGGAATTGGGCCTGCCCTCTGCCACCCGGGAGCAGGCCTAAGCCAGCAGGTCATTATCTCCCGAGGGGTCCCAGACTGCGAGAGGGCACAGGCCTGGCTGAGGGACCCCCCTCTCTCCCCCGAGTGCACAAATTTTTGTGCACTGGGCCTCTAGTCCTATATAATAAAAGCCTGATATGCTGAGTATCCGGTAGTCCAGTCGGCTGTTCAACCAATCAAAGTGTAATATGCTAATGATATGCTAAGGCTGCTCAACTGCTCGCTATGATGTGCACTGACCATCAGGGGCCAGACAGTTGACCAGTCGACCCGTCGCTGTGATGAGCACTGACCACCAGGGCGAAGATCTCTGACCAATAGGTTAGCTTGCTGCCGGAGTCCGGCCGATCGGAACTGAGCTAGAGGGTCAGGACACGCCCTGAAACCCTCCTGCAGTCTCTCCCCGGCTGGCCAACTCCCGCATCCCTCCCCGGCCCTGATTGTGCACCAGTGAGGTCCTTTGGCCTGGCCTGTGCCCTCTTGCAATCTGGGCCCCCTTGGGGGATGTCGGAGAGCCAGTTTCAGCCCAATCCCACAGGCCAGGCTGAGGGACTCCACTGGTGCATGAATTTGTGCACTGGGCCTCTAGTAGTACATATTTTTCTTAGTCTTCTTGCTTTTTCACTGTTAAATTTCTTTCTTCTGCTGATGTTTAAAATATTTTTTAGTTATAGTAATCAATAGTAACCATTTTCTTCTAGGACTTTTGTGTTATTTTAATTTAATTCTTTAATATATCTGTAATTTATATTAATGCACAAAGAATGAGGTAGAGTTCTAACATTTTTTTCCCAAATGGTTAGCCAAATGTTCTTAGCCATTATTAACTAATCTAATTTTTTCCCAACTGGTTTCGAATGCTATAATTTTAATGTATCAATTTCTTTTATGCACTTGCATTAAAGTTTATGGATTTTCTACTCTATTTCACTGAACTGTTTGTTTGATACATGTAATGTACTATTTTGTGTGCTGTCATTTTATAAAAAGTGTCAATATCCAGAAAGGCAAGGCATCAAATGCTCTCTTCTTAAAGTGTCTGATTTATTCCAAATTGCTTTAATGTTTATGTTGCTAGTTACTCTAAATCAGTACCAGAGAATAAAAACAATAGCAATTTAGTCAAGGTATGGCGTTGGATGACTTATACCTGGGATCCTACGCCAAGGGATTTTGCAGGTAAAGAGGTATAACTTTTTTCACTATCATGCTTGAGCTATTGATTTATAATCCAGGCTCTGACAATTAAGAATTATATCTGTATTATAATTCTTGTTGTATCTAGTAAGAAGAACTTGGCCTATTTCAAATTTTAGTAATATTTTAAACACATAGTCTTACCATTGTCTAAATGTGTAAATATTTTTTTTGATTCTCTATTTAAATAACCTTTTTTTTCCATCAGCAGTACTGTCAGCTTCATGGTGTGATCTGCTGGTTCTGGTTCCTGGAAGACTGAAATGTGACATTTGCATAAAGTAGGTTAGATCTTGCCAGATTAGGTGGAGATTCTTGCAGGGGGAGTTCAGCTTCATAAACCCTTGCAAGATACTCCTCTGTCTGGAAAGGTCTTTCTCTGCAAACAGGGGCTCTCATACCTGCTTGACCCAAGAGTAGTTCTCCTTTGTCTGGGAAGGTCATTCTTTGTGATCAAGTGCTACCATGCATACCCTTGACCAAAGAATAGACCTCCTCTGTCTAGGAATGTCATCCTTTTGGGTCATGTGCTTCTTGCAAACACTTGACTGAAGACTTATTCTCCCTCAGGAAAGTTTTCTTCCTTAGTAAAGTACTTGGTTTTTGGGAGGGGTATGTGTGGGGCAGGCAGCAACAAAGGCTACTGGCTCAATTGGTCATATCAGCTGAATTGATGTCAGTATAGCCTGAGGGAGAGATGCATTGTGAGGCTACAGATATCACACCTTTCTATGTCTGAATATAAATGTTTTATTTTTGTTTTATTTTTTTGTAAGTTACTTTTCAGACTGTTCCATTTAGGGGAATATAATGAATTCTATGTTAAGATCATTATTATCTTAGCCATGTTGTGGCATTCTGATTTCTGTGCCTATAAATGGTTTCTGTGCCCTGGGTTCTTTTTTTTTTTTTCTTTTTTTTTTTTTTTTGTAAAATAGTGATGATGCCTACCTCACAGGGATGTTGTGAGGATTTAATGAATTAACAAATATAAAGCAATAGAAAAATGCATTTTAGTTAATGCTCAAAAAATGATTATTACAGCTGTGGTTACGCTTAAGGAGAGCATTATAGAAATATGACCCTTCTTTAAATACCCTGGACCCATGTCCTTTGGTGAAATCCCAGTATCTGTATATTTTGTGCTTCCACTCATTCCCAACTCTATGCCTAGCACATAGTGTGATTCCATGCTGTGCAGGGCTAGGGTTGAGGCTAGGCAGTTGTTAACAGCCATGCTAATGGTCAGGAGTTTAGGAGTATGTTCACATTTCAAAGGTGAAGGTAAAACAGAGTCAGAAACTCAGTAAACAAGCACCCGAGGGAAAGCATGAATGCTGAAACTGACAAACATGGTCTCAAGAATCAGATAAGATCCCAGAGAAATCTAGATGATATGCCAGACAGGTTCATAGAAATCTAATGAGATATTTATGATAGTGATAATCCTCAGGAGTTGACGGGATTAGAGAGAAGCTGGCAAGAGAATAAATTGAAGACTATAGCACTAAGAAAATCTTGGCTTTATAATCCAAAATCTTAAAATCTCTATGTAGGAAGGCATCTTAGTAGTCACCTAATCCAGCCCTTAAGGTAGTGTTGAAAGTTTTATAGCTGGAGTGCTGAGAAAGGAACAGGGAAGCAAGATCAGGATAAGTACAAAGAGATTGGGGGCTACTGGGAAAAGGGCCATTCTGTGAGTGGGGATAAAAAGTTTAGATACTCACCAAGATTAAGCATTCATGTTTGTGGCTTTCTTTTAAAACTGGCTAGGGCATGGAGCAGGACTAGTTTAAAGGTGCAGGCTGAGTTCAAGGGCTCCAGAGCCAGACAGGACAGTGGGAGCCCAGGACCCAGATTGAAGAATAGTAGGAGCATGCATTACCTGGCTGAAGTGTATGTGTGAAGGAGGAAGGAGAAGCACTGAATAGAACAGGAAGGCTCAGAAGCCACTGACTTAGGAAAAAGCCAACTCATGGGTCCCTAATAACTTCTAGGACCTTATACACAGATTAGGTTTGGAGGTAGGAGTTAGAGCACTAGCAGCACGTTGTGGTTATGCTTATATGCATGCATACAAATCCTTCAGTTGATCTCTCACCCCCCACCCCCAACACTCTCCAGCCTTCCTGCTGTAATTTGAGTCTGTTTGATGCTTCTCTGCCTCTGTATTATTACCCTTTGCAGCAGCACGGATGGAGCTGGAGAGCAGCACTGAGCTCAGGTCTATGAGCCTAATTCCATATCCCACTTTCTGGCAGGAACAGGGCTCTTTGTGTACATGCTTTGTGCTCATGCGCTTGATGACGGGGTGAGACTAAGTTACAGGGTGCAGGTCTCTAGTACCAGCCACTTGGTAGGGCCAAGGCCCTTGAGAAATCACCATGGAGAAAAAGAACAGTGTTCTCCCTTAGCACTTGGATTCTTTTTCTTTTTGAGGACTGAAAAGACTGAGTTATAGTTACATAGAATATGCCTACCCTGCAAGCTTCTGGTCGTGAGGGACAGGTTTTATTTGTGTATTTTTTAATTTTTAGCTCAGGGTCTGACACATAGTTATTGTTCAACCAATGTCATTTAAATGAAAGAAAGGATAAATAATTTCTAAGTATAATATCATTAATCTAATATTTGCTTTCTTCTCAAATCATGACAAATTAAAGTAGATCGGTTTTCTCAATATATCTGGCTGCTGCCTGACTTGGTTTTAGGAAATGTACTTCCACTATTGCTTTAACCTTTAAGAAGTCACTCCAGGATTACACAGTAAATGCTATTTCTGGATAGTTCGATATCATGTACAGTGTCAGAGACTGAGAATAAATATTTCTCTTCTGGACGAAGTAACTGCTGCCCTATTATAATTGATGTTCGTGGACAACCCGAACTTTTTGTCATCCTCTGCTGAACAATTCTAGACATTGATTTGTGACTAGGGATGAGGCATTTTTTAATGATGCATTTATTTATTTTTATTTAAAAAAAATCTTTATTGTTGAGATTATTACAGATGCCCCTCCCCCCCCCCATCCCCCATGGCCACCTCCACCCAGTCCTGCCCCTCCCTAAGCCTTCATCACCCTATTGTCTGCATTGATAGGTAATGCATATATGCATATAAGATCTTTGTTTAATCTCTTCCTGCCCCCACACCCCCCTTCCGTCTGAGAATTGTCAGTCTGTTCCACTTCCATGCCTCTGATTCTATTTTATTCACCAGTTTGTTCTGTTCATTAGATTTCTTGTTAATTTTGATTTTTAGATTTAATTGTTGATAAGTATGTATTTGTTGCCATTTTGCTGTTCATATTTTTGATCTTTTTATTTTTCTTTTTCCTCCTGTTAAAAGAATACCCTTCAACATTTCATATAATACTGGTTTTGTGGTGATGAAGTCCTTTAGCTTTTTCTTGTCTGTGAAGCTCTTTATCTGACCTTAAATTCTAAATGATATCTTTTCTGGGTAGAGTATTTTTGGTTGTAGGTCCTTGCTATTCATCTCTTGGATATTTCTTGCCACTCCCTTCTGGCCTGCATAGTTTCAGCTGACAGTCTTGTGGGCATTCACTTGTAGGTAACTAACTTCTTTTCTCTTGCTGCTTTTAAGATTCTCTTTGTCTTTTGCCCTTGGCGTTTTAATTATGATGTGTCTTGGTGTGGTTCTCTTTGGGTTCCTCTTGTTCAAGACTCTCTGTGCTTCCTGGACTTGTAAGTCCATTTCTATCACCAGGTAGGGAAAGTTTTCTGTCATTATGTCTTCAGGTAGGTTTTCAATATCTTGTTCTCTCTTTTCTTCCAGCATCCCCATAATGTGAATGTTGGTACGCTTGAAGTTGTCCCAGAGGCTCCTTACACTATCTTCATATTTTTGGATTCTTTTTTCTTTTTGATCTTCTGGTTGAGTGGTTTTGCTTCCTCATATTTCAGATCATTGATTTGATTCTCAGAACCCTCCACTCTACTGTTGAATCCCTGTATATTATTCTTTATTTCAATCAATGTATGATTAATTTCTGACTGGTCTTTTTCCATTTTTTGGAGGTTTCTAGAAGATTTTTGAGTTACCTTATAACTGTGGTTTTGAACTCTATATTCAATAGTTTGCTTTCTTCCATTTCTTTCATTTGTGACATGTTTCTTTGTCTCCTCATTTTTACTGCTTCCCTTGTGTTTGTTTCTATGTATTGGGTAGAGTTGCTGTGTCTCCTTGAGTTGGTAGAGTGGCCTTGTGTAGTAGGTGTCGTACAGGGTCCAGTGGCTCAGCCTTTCCAGTCACCTGAACTGGGAACTTAGGTGCACCCCTTTGTGGGCTGTGAGCACAGTCTCACTGTAGTTGAGACTTGATTGCTGTTAGTGTCACTGAGAGGAATTGACCTCCAGGCCAATTGGCTGTGAGGACCAGGTGCGACTATAGTGGGAGAGCTGCTATGCAGGAGATACCCCTATGGAGCAGGACTTGCTTTAGTGGGGCTTTAGTGCTCACTGAGTCTTCCCCTTGAGTGTGTCGCTTATGGGTGTGTAGAGTTGTAATATGGTATGGTCAGACACTGACTACTGAGTACACTGGCTCTTAGGTCTCCAGAGAGATGCAAAGTCAGCCACTGCCTGGGGCCACGCAGCAGGAGCTACAGAGAGATCTGTAGATTCCTCTTATTTGTATAGGGTTAGGAAGTGCCCAGATGAGGCAAGACAGGCTGGTGCTGGTGCCAGGTCTTAGTCCTCTTATTGATAGGTTTGGGGCTCCATGACCCATCTGCTGCTTGCTTTGAGAGAATTTCGCCTGAGCAAGGATAGGACATTCATATGCAAAAGTACTGCACATAGCTTGGGTGGGTTTGTAAATTGGATGAGGCGGGGTTTTAGGGAATCTCCAAGGTGGAGCAAACAGAAATGGCTGCCAGTCAGCCCTGCCACTACAGAGGTCCCAGCATAGGAACAATGATCCCTGCAAGCACCTCCGTCTGGGAGAAAGCTGCCCAGAGTTCCTGTCCTGATGCCAGACAATCCAGTTTCTCCTTGCAAGTGTCTGTGTTCCCCAGAGCCTCGCCCTGGTGCTGGAGTTCAGAGGAAGTGGGAATTTGTACGTTCATTCCCTGGTGCCAGCCTTTTCAGAGGAACAGCTGGGTCCCCAGCAGCCTCTGTGTCACTGAGCCCCAGCCTGTACTTACGGGGACTTCTCTTCCCACCTCTGGAAGCCTGGGCTGGGCTTCTGGTGTGGGGCTGGGACCCCTTGCTCCTCCGGGCAGCCTCCACAGAGAGAAACTCCCTCCCAATTAAAAAAGTGGCACATGTGGGTGCCGAACCAGCCCGCTCTGTGCCTCGGCACCTCCTATCAGTCTCAGTGTGCTTTTCTTCACTTCTCTAGTTGTAGGACTTCCATTCAGCCAGCTTTCCAGTGGTTCTGGATGATGGTTATTCTCTATTTTAGTTGTAATTTTGATGTGGTTCTGGGGTGCTGCGAGTACAGGCATTTACCTATGCCGCCATCTTCAAATCTCCTCACCTTGGCATTTAGAAGTCCCCCTGGTGTCAACCCAATCCTTACATCTAGCTGCATTTCTCATTCCTCATCATTTAAAAATAGCATGAAATTTGAAGTTACAGATACATCCTCAAGTCTTAGTAGAAATATTGGGTTTGGACACATGGTAACTGCTAGCTTGAGTGAATCATATCATCAGAAGCTTGAAGGTGTCTGTGATTGGTACTATAATCCCAAGAACAAGAAGAAGGGAAGGAAACTTTATATGCCATGCCTGCTGCTTTATATACCTAATTTCATTTAATATTCACAACAATCATATGGAATAGTAATTATTCCCATTTTACAGCTGAAGAAACTTAGATCTAAGAGGATAAGTGGCTTTAGGTTATGTAATTAGGAGGTTTCAGGTGTAGGAAGAATTAATAGGCCAGATTTTTCAGACATGAGTGGGAATGAGGTTTTTGGTGTATCACTGAAATAAAGCATTTTCAGAAGTCTCCATGGGAGGATGGGATGTGGAAAAAGGCTTTATTGGTGTGAAGTTGCATTTCTCAGGTTTCAAAGTCCCTTGCCTCTTAAGCCAGCCCTGGAAAAGGTGGCAGCTATGGGTTCAGTAAAGCCAGAGGCAAAGCCAGTGTACAGAGCTTTCATTCCACGTTGCAGCCGGGTATAGTTCAGCATCCAAGTTAATTAAATCCAATAGTCCATAGTGTGGAGCAGCCCTCCATGGCTGTGGGACCACATGGATGCAGGGAAGCACAGCCCCCTACAACAGGAGTTAGGAACCAGATGAAGAGAGAAGAGAAAGGAGGGAACTTCCTTTGTTTGGAAGTTTTAAGTATTCAAGTTTCACCTGCTTGCAGTGGTCATGCCCATCCCGGTCACTAATTTGTTCCCAGGTTTGATTGATAGCCAGACAAGTAGGCACCTTCCCAAATCACTCAGACCTTTACTGGGCTTGTGTCTAAACTGTCTCTGTCCAGTCCCTTCCACCGTCAATCAGTGGGGAACAGACTTGGATTGTTAAATGTAGCTTTTTGGCAAAGCTGTATAAATAGCATTCCTGTATTACCTAACCTTCCCTTTCCTCCTTTCCTGATACATAATTACCAGGTTATTACAATGGCAGCACAGGGATTTGAACCCATTTTTATCTGACTCTTTGCTCCATTGGTGTTATTTCTGCTCTATCTGATCTACTAGTTGTGGTGGAGCCATTGAAAGTCAGAGCCATAAAACATTATCTTAATAACGTCTTCATTTTACAGGTGAGGAAAGTCAGTCCCAGGAAAAACAAGAAGCTTATTGAGGTCACTCAATGAATAAAAGTTAAATTAGGTCTGGGTTCCAAGTCAACTCTAAATAAGGTAACATTCAAAGAGACCCAAATGCCTCTCTCACTACGGCCAATAAAAAGTATTTCTCTTCTGAACTTCTGGCCTTGATCTGGGCCCCCAGCCTATTACCTTCACAATATGAGCTGACCTCATTTTGGCTAATGAGGTATCACTATTAATTTTTCTATTATGAGCCACGTTGGAGGTCATAGAAGCTGAGTGCAAGCTATGTTTTGTTTCTAATTGTAAATGTTGGAGCAGAAGTACATCTGGTTATCTTTCTGAAATTACATAACAGTAAAGTTGCCACTTCTCATTTATCTTAAAAAAAAATTCTTTCATATTTTGTGTATCTCTGAAGAAGGGATTGGAGATTATATTAGACGATTCCAAAGATCTCTTAATTCTGAAGTTTGGGTTCTGTGATTCTGATGCCCACAATTTAATTGTACATTTTATATTATTTGTGTGTCTCTGATTAATGTAGTTATAAATTCCATGAAAATGGAGGGTATGTCTGGTTTTGCTCACCATTGTATCACCAGAACCTTCACATAATAGGTATTCAGAGTATATTTATTAGTTAAATGAAGAACTGTGTGAAGAATCAAGGAGATCAAGTGAGCAGCAAGGAGATTATCATATTCATTTGATAGATTACTAAATCAAAGCCAAGAAGAAAGATGACTTGCTTAAGAGAAACTGTTATTTAATGGCAGAGCCATTCTGAAACCCATATCTTCTGACTCCTAGGTTGTTGGCATGAACAAATAAAATGTTAAAATTCTGAATTCTTGTAGTGTATCTCATGTCTGTTTTTAAAGTCATTACTAGTTGTGAGAATTATGTTCTTAAATATTTACCTAATAATAAAAGACTCATTTTAAGAAATAATAAAATATAATGACAAGAACATAAAAACCTTTACAAATCATTATTTCTTCCTCCCATAAGTATCTGGGTTCTCAGTTGGATTTTCTCAAGCTTCCAAATCTAGGTTTAGAGAAAAAAATATTTTTGTCTTAGTGATTACTCAGTAATAAAAAGAATGAAATCTTATAATTCGTGATAACATGGATAGACCTATAGACCTAGAGCAGTGATGGCGAACCTTTTGAGCTCGGAGTGTCAGCATTTTGAAAATCCCTAACTTAACTCTGGTGCCGTGTCACATATAGACATTTTTTGATATTTGCAACCATAGTAAAACAAAGATTTATATTTTTGATATTTATTTTATAGATTTAAATGCCATTTAACAAAGAAAAATCAACCAAAAAAGGAGTGCGTGTGTCACCTCTGACACACGTGTCATAGGTTCGCCATCACTGACCTAGAGGGTATTATGCTAAGTGAAATAAGTCAGACAGAGAAAGATGAATACCATACAGTTTCACTTATCTGTGGAATCTAGAAAACAAAACAAAACAAAAATAGAATCATAGAAAAAGAGATCAAACTGGTGGTTGGCGGAGGAGAGGGCATTAGAGGGATGGGCAAATAAGGTGAAGGGGAATAAAGTCTATGATATAGTGAAAAGTTTGCACTGTGACTGATGGTTACTAGACTTAATGTGGTGATCATATTGTAAGGTACAGGAATGTTGAATCACTATGTTGTACACTTGAAGTGAACATAATGTTGTATACCAAGTATCTATATATGTAAAAGCCTAATATGCAAACTGTCCCCTGGGGAGTTCGACGAGGAGACTGGGAGTTCAATCGCTCGCTATGACATGCGCTGACCACCAGGGGGTGACACAGAACATGGCGGGCACTGGTGATACAGCACTGGCAGTGGGTGGCAGTGGAGGCACTGCTGGCCTCAAGGGGCCCTGATGAGAGCAGGACTGAGGTGGTGCCAGTCCAAGGCGCGGTGCAGGTAGGGCTGCGGGGCTGTGAGGCTGGGGGCATGAGCTGGGGCTGCGAGGCTGGGGACACAAGCTGGGGCTGCCATGGCGAGTTGGGGCCAGACATGCCCTGAAGCCCTCCTACAGTCCCTTCCAGGCAGGCCAATCTTCCACATCCCCTCCCAAGGTGGCCGGCCCGAATTGTACCTCTGCATCCAAAAGAAGCCGGCCTTGTGGACAGACTATGTCTGAAGACCAACTATTGACACAGCATACCTCTGCAGCCGAAAGAAAGCAGTGACATTGACAGAATATGTCTGAAAAACTGTCATTGCAAGTACTTCTAATACTGGTAGGAACTGCCTTCACAGCAAAAAATGAAGTAAATGAGGATTGAATTAGTGAACATAGTTGTGGTGCAATGACTGTTACATGTAAATTTTGCCTATCACTAAATTTCTCCAATGAAAAACCACCTGATGGAAAATATACTGTGTTGCAGCAAAGGTAAAGTTTGTCCAAATGATATAAATTTTCCACAATACCCGGCAAATTTTAAAAAATGAATGATAAATGAAGATTCTGACAGTAAAAATTTTATGGAAAATATTCCTTCCGTAAATAGTTCTTTTGCTTTTATTTCAATGGGTACAAATATCGCATCACCATCAGGATATGGGCCATACTGTTTTAGAATACATGGTCAAGTTTATCACCGTACTGAAACTTTACATTCTTCAGCTGGTGTTTCTCGGAACTTTGCTCACCTCTACATATTAGACTTGGCTGAAGTGATGAGTAAAAGATTAGCAATGCCAGAAAACCAAGGTTGCTCAGAAAAACTCATGATCAACAACAACCTCATGCATGAAATAAATGGATTAGGCTTGGAGCTGGCACAGCAATACACTTTTGCTATATTCTGTTGATTAAAAGCCTATCACAGAGCCATCCTGGATTCAAAGGAAGAGGACTAAATAAGGATGTGAATATGGGGAGGTGTGGTTCATTGGGGGCCATTGGTGCAATAGACCAGAGTTGGCAAACTGTGGCCCCTGATCAAATTCAACTTATCTGTTTTTGTATGAATAAAAAGATTTTTACAGATGGACATTTGCATTTGATTTGATGTTAATCAACACCAGCTTTTACCCCAATTCAGTGAAATCTTATCTCCCCCAATTTTTTTCTATTCATTATTAAGCCTATATTACAAAAAAGCACCTCAATTTATTATTATATTTTATATTTTACCAATAAAATTTTTGTGGAAATTTGTTTTTTTCTTGGTATGCTAATCTATCTATACTAATAAAAGGGTAATATGCTAATTAGACTGGGTCAACCAGACATCTTCAAGACGTCTGACTTCCTTCTGGACATGGTAGTGGGAGCTGAGGCAGAGGTGGTTAGAGGCAATGAGGCTGGCAGGGGAGCAAGCAGTTAGGGGTGATCAGGCCAGCAGGGGAGCAAGCAGTTAGGGGCAAGATCAGGCCGGCAAGGGGGGGCAGTTGGGAGCGAGCAGACTGGCAGGCAGAGTGGTTAGGGGCGATCAGGCAGTCAGGTAGGTGAGCAGTTAAGAGCTAGCGGTCCTGGGATGTCCAACTGCTGGTTTAGGCCCAATCCCCCAGGAATCAGACCTAAACTGGCAGTAGGATATCCCTTGAAGGGTCCCAGATTGGAGAGGGTACAGGCTGGGCTGAGGGACACCCCTCCCAATGCATGAATTTCATGCACCGGGCCTCTAGTCTATACTAATGAAAGGGTAATATGCTAATTAGACTGGGAGACCGGACATCTTCCGACTGTCTGACTTCCTTCTAAACCAGGGGTGGGCAAACTTTTTGACTCGAGGGCCACAATGGGTTCTTAAACTGGACCGGAGGGCCGGAACAAAAGCATGGATGGAGTGTTTGTGTGAACTAATATAAATTCAAAGTAAACATCATTACATAAAAGGGTACGGTCTTTTTTTTTTAGTTTTATTCATTTCAAACGGGCCGGATCCGGCCCGCGGGCCGTAGTTTGCCCACGGCTGTTCTAGACAAAGCCATGGTAGTAGGGGCCAAGGCAGAGGCAGTTAGGGGCAATCAGGCCGGCAGGGGAGGGCAGTTGGGGGCCATCAGGCTGTCAGGGGAGTAGTTAGGCAGCAATCAAGCTGGGAGGCAGGCAAGCGGTTAGGAGCCAGTGGTCCCAGATTGTGAGAGGGATCCTGGATTGGAAAGAGTGCAGGCTGGGCTGAGGGACTCCGCCTCCCCCCGTGCAGGAATTTCGTGCACCTGGCCTCTAGTCCTATCTAATAATAGACAAACATGGTAATTAACCGTACCTCCGACACGCTTCCCATTGGCTAATCAGCAGGATATGCAAATTAACTGCCAACCAAGATGGCGGCCGGCAGCCAGGCAGCTGAAGCGAACAGGAGGCTTGCTTGCTCCAGTGATGGAGGAAGCCAAGGTTCCCCGCCTGCTGC
>NW_005364671.1:2248512-2252053 GCF_000412655.1 Myotis brandtii
CTGCAGTTTAGGCCTGCTCCCCGCTGGCAAGTGGACATCCCCCCAGGGCTCCCGGGCTGCCAGAGGGATGTCTGATTGCCATCTTAGGCCCAATCCCCCAGGGAGCGGGCCTAAGCCAGCAGGTGGTCATCCCCTGAGGGGTCCCAGACTGCGAGAGGGCACAGGCCGGGCTGAGGGACCCCCCCTTCCCCCTTAGTGCACAAATTTTTGTGCACTGGGCCTCTAGTATATATATAAAAGCCTAAGTGACAAGAACGACCAGAATGACTGGTTGCTGTGATGTGCACTGACCACCAGGAGGCAGACGCTCAATGCAGGAGCTGCCCCCTGGTGGTCAGTGCGCTCCCATAGCCAACCTCCCCCAGCCGGCAAACCTCCCTTGGTCCCTCCCCCCGGCTGGCAGGCCCCAATCACCTAATCTGGGCCAGCCCCCAGGCTGGGACAGGGAACCGGGGGTGGGTGGTGGCAGACACAACCTCTTTCTCAGGGGGACTGAGGGCTGGCTCCCTCTTTGGGGCTGGTGGCCAACCTCCCATACCCTATCTCTCCCCCCGGCCAGCAGGCCCTCATTGGTCCGCCACCCACCCACTGCGGTGGTGCAGCAGCGAGGGAAGGAGGAGGTGGGGAGATAGGGATCCGCATGGTGGCAAAGCGCCGACAATGGCAGTGTCAGTGTCCAGCATCTGTTCCTTCCGTGCCTGGCCTGGTGACAGTCGCCTCCTCTCCGACTCTGCCCTGATCATCTTGGCCCCGATCAGCCCTGATCGCCAGCCAGGCCTAGGGACCCCCACCCGTGCATGAATTTCATGCATCGTGCCTCTAGTACCTATATAATTTCTTGACTTTTGCTTCTATATGGCCCTTTACAGAATAAGTTTGCCGACCCCTGTAATAGAGGTCACACATACACTAACTTATTTTTTTCCTCATCATATTCCTAGCAGAGATACACTGTTATCCTCAATTTTCAGATAAGGATACAGAGGATAAAAAAAATCCACTGTAAAATGACTCCTAAATAACAGAGCTAGGAATCTCTCAATATTGGCTTTGGTTTGCTGTGGATACCTATATTTTGCTTCCTTCTTCTTGCTTCCTTTCATCATGCTTCCTTCTTCTCTGAAGGTTTTAAGAGTCTCAGTAGAACAGACCTTTCAATATCCTGAGTCTCTGCCTGATGGCAGTCTTTGTCCTGTGTACAAGTGTCATTGGGAGGCCCAGGCCTTGCCTTTCCCATACTAGTTCTGTCCTGCACTGAAATCTAGTGTCTTATTTCTCCTTCTATATGCATGTCTTACAATCTAGAGATTTTCAATGGCTTCCCAAGGCTCCACAGTATTTTTCATAGGAAATACCAGGGAAAGTTCTCTTCTCAGATTGGCCTATATTCCTTGTGAACATTTCCAGAGACTCCCCCAAATGTGAACATTTTTGAGCCTTAATTTCTTTATTCATAAGGAAGGACTAATACTTCCTGCTCTACTTTATCTTTGTGAGGATCAAAAGAAAATATTTACAGGAAAATCATTGAAAACCAATTAAACCCTATGATAATGATAATTATTGTCATGATTATTAGTATTGTTATAACTATTATTATTTCTGAAAATATTTATATTTTATCACTAGTCAAATAATGACATCAGTATCTCCAAACCTGTTTTTGCTTCTGAAATCAGAGAACCTACACATGGGTGAGAGGCAACCATGGTCTGTCCTAACATTCATGCCTTAAAGTCTTTAGGCATGAATCCTATGCTGAGAGATCAGCATAGGATTTCTTGGTGCTAGATAAAATCTTATGTGATTACAGGTTCTGAATGCACTAAGGCAATCCTGTAATTAGATGTTATTATGCTAAGGGGTATATTACCACCACCCCCGTCTTCATTTGCAGATGTGAGTTGACTTCTGAGAATGTGTATATTGAGTAGAGAATAGACCTCTAATTAAGTAAATAAATTTAACTCCTTGAAAATTATGTTTTAATAGGACAATTCATACCATGAAAATGACAATTAAAGTATATTAAAGTTGTACTAAAAATCTCAAAGCAAGGATATTCACCATGTTAATGATAAAGCCAGGAATAGACCGACAGAGTCAAAAGCCATAGCTCATATACTCTATTATGTCTCTTAGCACTGGGAGTTTAAATTTAGATTTCACTGTGGGCTTCTGCAGAATTTATTTTCTTAAGATTTGGGTGAGGGTTATAAGGAAATGAACATCCTTAATTAAAATATACCTTCCACTGTCCTGTAAGAACCAAGGTTAGGAATGGGTAAGCTCTGGAGGGAGGAGAGCAGGGCTAGACTGGTGAACTTGTTTCCCAAAATGTTATCTTCACCTCCCTCTGATCCTTGCTGGCACTGAAGGAATATTTTTACCTTCCTGTTTCACACCCCAGAATCTATACAAACCCTTTTTCTTGGGTCTTTAAAAAAGGACTGGGAAAGCCTAGAGTTTTTGAAATAAACATTATTTACTTACAAAATTAGCAATTTATTTAAGTAAAATAAAATGGGGTTGATTTAAACAAAATATTTTTGGCAAAGTCATGCAAAGATATGTCCAAAATCACAAAGCTAGAACCCAGTGACTGAGATTTAGGAAATATCCTGGTCTGTCCACACAGTGGTTCTCAACCTTCTGGCCCTTTAAATACAGTTCCTCATGTTGTGACTCAACCATAAAATTATTTTCGTTGCTACTTCATAACTGTAATGTTGCTACTGTTATGAATCATAATGTAAATATCTGATATGCAG
The DNA here is from genome assembly GCF_000412655.1 of Myotis brandtii. Classification (NCBI taxonomy): domain Eukaryota; kingdom Metazoa; phylum Chordata; class Mammalia; order Chiroptera; family Vespertilionidae; genus Myotis; species Myotis brandtii. Next base: position 2,251,284 of record NW_005364671.1, read on the forward strand.
AATGGTCTTAGGCGACCCCTGTGAAAGGGTCGTTCGACCACCAAAGGGGGTCACGACCCACAGGTTGAGAACCGCTGGTCCACAGGATCTCGCAAGGGGGGCCCCTGCCCACATTTCAGTTTCCTCTCACACAGGTCTCCTTCTCCTGTGCACCACTCACCCTGGCCCTCTTATTTTCTGGAATGCCTCTTGCTGCCAGGGATTTTTTGCTGCTGCTCCCTCTGCCTGGAAAGTTCTTACCACACCTATGAACATACCTTTTGTCTGTTGTTCCCACTCAACTTTCAGATCTCAAGGAAATGGCACTTTCTGAGCGAAACCTACCTTCATGTTCTAAGTTACCCCACTGTTATATGCTCTCAAATCATCCAGTACTCTCTGTTTTTAAAATACTTATATTTATATCTTATTGAGTTTATTGGGGTGATACTGATTAACAAAACCACATGGATTTCAAATATACAACTCAACAAAACTTCATTTGTATAATGCATGGTGTGTCCATCACCCTAAGTAAAGTCTCTTTCTCTCCCTGTTTATCTACCCTTTGCCCTCTTCCACCTCCTGCCCCATTTCTTTTACTCTGGCTATCACCATATTGTTCTCTGTATCTATGTGATGTGAGATATAGATATAGATATAGATATGTGTGTATATATATATATATATATATCCTATCTAATAATAGAGAAACATGGTAATTAACCGTAACTTTGCTACCCTTCCCATTGGCTAATCAGCAGGATATGCAAATTAACTGCCAACCAAGA
>NW_005364671.1:2252956-2255315 GCF_000412655.1 Myotis brandtii
CTTAGGCCCAATCCCCCAGGGAGCAGGCCTAAGCCAGCAAGTGGTCACCCCCGAGGGGTCCCAGACTGCGAGAGGGCACAGGCCGGGCTGAGGGACCCCCTATCCCCGAGTGCACAAATTTTTGTGCACCGGGCCTCTAGTATATATATATATATATCTTAATCCCTTCAACTTTTTCTTCCTCAGCCCCAACCCCCTCCCCTCTGACAGCTGTCAGTTAGTTCCATGTATCCATGCCTCTGTTTCTGTGTTGCTTGTTAAATTATTTTGTTCATTAAATTCCACATATAAGTGAGATCATATAGTACTTGTCTTTATCTCACTTGCTTATTTCAATTAGCATAATATTTCAGGTCCATCCGTTCTATCCAAAGGATAAGAGTTTCTTCTTTTTTTTTTATAGCCAAGTACTATTCCATTGTGTAAATATACAACAGCTTTTTTATCCACTTATCTACTAATGCACACTTGGGCTATTTCCAAATCTTGGTTAACACTGAAGTGAACATAGGGATGCCTATATTCTTTCAAATGTGTTTTGGGTTTTCTTTGGATATAGTTCCAGAAATGGAATTGCTGGGTCATAAGGCATAATTTTTTCAGGAAACTCCATATATTTTTCCATAGTCGCTATAGCAGTCTGCATTCCCACCAACAGTGCATGAGGGTTCCCTTTTGCCCACATCCTTGCCAGCACTTGTTTGTTGATTTATTAATGACTAGAGGCTTGGTGCACTAAATTCATGCACTGTTGGGGCGGGGCATCCCTCATCCCGGCCTGCACCCTCTCCAATCTGGGACCCCACGGGGGATGTCTGACTGCTGGCAGTCGGACATACCTCTCGCAATCCAGACTGCTGGCTCCTAACTGCTCACCTGCCTGCCTGCCTGATGTCCCTAACTGCTCCCCTGCCTGCCTGATCACCTCTAACTGCCTCTGCCTGCTGCCTGATTGCCCCTAACCTCTTTGCCTGCCTTCCTGATAACCCCTAACCACCTCTGCCTTCCAGCCTGATCGCTCCTAACTGCTCTCCCCTGTCGGCCTGATCACCCCTAACCACCTCTGCCTCAGCCCCCACCATTGTGGCTTTGTCTGGAAGGACATCCGGATGGATGTCCAGAAGATGTCTGGTCTAATTAGCATATTACCCTTTTATTAGTATAGATTGCCATTCCAACAGATGTGAGATGGTATCTCATTGTGGTTTTAATTTGCATCTCTCTGATGATTAGTGACATTGAGTATCTTTTCATATGCCTATTGACCATCTGTATGACTTCTTTTTGAACACATATTGTGATTTTAGCTTTGTGTGATTATATGATTATCTCTCTTTTCCTACTAAACCATGTTCTTTCCCTTCACATTGTGCCTAACACACTACCTAGCACACAATAGCTAGTCAGTAAAAATATGAAATGAATGAGTGGAGAGAAAATGATTATAAAAATACAGATCCTACATACCAGCTACATTTTCAAAGGAAATTTATGATCCTATCCTTGCTATTGTCATCTTCATCCTTTTTGTTTTTTAAAACATTATCAATCTCCTTTTTTTTTCAGAGCAGTGTTGACTTATATCTACTCAAATAAAATAACCTTCATATCTTGACAAACTCATTGAGCAGGAGCAGTATATTCATTTTCTACTAGAAATAGAGAACAGAAAAAGGCTATTATTGGGTTGATGGGTTCATTACCTCCAGTAATAGGGTCTCCCCAATATGGTGTATATCTCTCTCTATATATAGTTCCCTAAATATTGTAGCAAGAGACAAGGGTTCTATTCTGGACCTCCAATCAATATACTGACTATGGGAGGTCAAGTTCACTAGGCTCAAGACTCAGGAAGTAAAAACTGGTTACATAGCCTCACCATCTTCTCCATGACTTCCCTCTTTCTGACCCACAGTTATTCCAGTTTTGTGTGCTCAGTCAGGATTGTCTGCTCCTTGCTCCTTAGTTTACTTCTAGGTAATAAAAATGTCTTTTTCTTATATGTTAACTTGTTTCTGATTAGTTTCTTTTACCTTTTATTTATTCTTGATATGCCCTTTCTATGATATTCCAAAGCTGTGGTTGCCATCTTTGCCTCATTCCCAAGAAGTACACCTCTCATTGATTTTTCTTTAACTGAACATTTCCATGAAAATCTCATTAAGGAGGATTGGGATAATTGGAGAATGAGTCTTATTGAGGAACTGGGGTTTATATAGGGTCAGAGTGCACTAAGAGTGCACGGAAAGAGGGAAGGGTGCAAAACATTTAGCAAATAATCAGTGCCTGAGCATGGATATCACCCTTTCTCCCTCCCTTCCTCCCTCTCTCCCTCCCTCCCTCTCTTCCTTTCTCCCTC
>NW_005364671.1:2255340-2261646 GCF_000412655.1 Myotis brandtii
CTTCCTTCCTTCCTTCCTTCCTTCCTTCCTTCCTTCCTTCCTTCCTTCCCATCTTTCTTTTTTTCTTTTTCTCTTTCTTTCTTAAAGCTATTTGATCATATCTGTTAATGCCAATGACTAATTTAACTTCTCAAGAACTCTGTCCTTTCTTTCTTCTTATAGTTTCCTACCTGCCTCTAGGATCTATCTTCATTAATGATCTGCCCCACTTTCCCCTTCCTTATTGACATTCAACTTTTCCCCTGAAAGGGACAATCTTGGATTCAACAGGCATAATAAACTGGTTTTCAATCAAGCCTTTCATACTAAGAAGTTGTATGGTCATCTCTCTGAGCCTTGGTTACTTCTGTAAAATGATAATAATAACTACTTTAGAAAATTGTGGTGAGCACAATGCTTAGTATAAAGCCCTTCACATACTAAGTGCTCAGTAAATATTAACCTGCTCTTCTAAGCTTCTGTGGCACTGGACTTTTGCTGTGTACTTTTATAATTCATTCATAGCTAATCCACAAGGAAATAGAGAGGGACAGCTGCTGAATCCCATGATGGATGTAGGGCTGATTTAACAGCTATTCCTACTTTGCTGGAGAAGCTTCTAGAACATACTCACTTAGAGCCACTTATACAGTGATGGTGTTTTGAAGTCTGACAATCCTATCAATATAGTGACTAAACCTGCATGTAGTAAAATGAATGCAGATACAGTCACGGGAAAGTCCTCTAATGAATTTCAGAGCTGTTTTGAATAGAAGGCAGTATTGCATATTAGAAAGAACATGAGCTTTGGTTAGCATCAGCTGGATCTGGATTTTTATCCTGGCTCTGCCACTTAGAAGGTGCTCAATAAATGGCAGCTGCTGTGGTAGCAAATCTGCTTTCACAAGAGATTCGATTAAGCCAGCCTTTTCTGGCAAGGTTTCACCAGTGTTTCATTAAACATTGGCTTCTGTCTAGCCCTTTGCATATACTCACACTCTCCTGATTTTGAATTATGATAATCCCTTCTGGAAAAGATAAATGACTGAAACTTGATATGTGTCCAGAACTAAGGTGAAATATGGCATTTCAAAGCCAGTATAGCTTTTCTAGTAACATATAATCTTAATGCCTTTTTATTTTGTCCTTTTGAGGAGAAGGGGAAGAAGATGGTCAATTTAGAACTAATTCTCTTGTCTTGCATTTCCCTTTACACTATTTAATATGTTAATGTGGGTTATCTAGAAGGGAGGCAGATATTTTCAGAGCTTTGGTTACAATTAGAATGGTTTAATATTCAGGGAAAGCCTGAAAACATGAAACAGGAGGAATTTTTAAAGCAGATAAAACTAACATTACTGTGTGCCTCTTTGGGAGTGTGGACATAATGAAAACTTAGCACTGATTATGAACTAAGACTACAAGTAGGCACAGGGTTGGGTGAGTTGTACATTTCAGCACTCATTCGTTCAACTATCACCGAGTTTCTGTGATGTTGTGAAGTGCTGGGAATACAGACGTGGCACTTCTACTTAAGAAGCCCACAAGCAAACTTTTTCAACTCTGCCAGCCTCTGAGGTATATATTTTCTCTTCCTTATAGCTGAGGAGAGTGGGGCTCAGAGAGGTGAAATGATTGGTCCAAAATTACACAAGTAGTAGGTAGTTAAGCTTAACTTCACATTCTTTTCTCATTCTTTTAATCAGCTATCTGTGCTTCTTATGTTTTCTCTTTAGTTATGTCATGTTAGAATGAACTTGGTAGTGTGCAGCTATAGTCCTGTCTCCCCAGGATGCTTGCTTGCTTCTTAGAAATGCTCCTTCTCCCACTTCAGCCATGTGGTTTGGAAAGGAGCTGCCTGAACCATCATTGATTGATCCAAGCAAAACAAATTAGTCACTTCCCAGAATTTTTTCAGCTAGAAAGTAAGGAAATGAGGTAAAATCTCCAAGGTATAAAACTTTAGAGTTGCTGGCCATATGTTCTCTGACATACGAAGTAAGTTAAAATGAAAATAAAACCAAACTCAACTCATTCAAAGAGGCTGGTAAAAGTTTGATAACAAAATTAGACAAGGATGATACTCAAAGGGGTGCCTTCTAGGGGTGCTTGCTTCACCTGTCGTTGTATGTAGGAGAAATGTACTTTTCCCCTCAGATTTCAGGAACATGTTTACAGCACATGAAGTAGAAGTGGTCAATGGGGGAATTGGAGGACATCGGTAATACTTTCAACAGTAAAGATAAATTAAAAAAAAAGGAAATGCTTATTCATTTAGGCATTTTTTTTTCAGAGAAGGAGCTGACAAGGTTTCTCTTTATCTAAAAGAGAAGGTGATGCTGAAATCAAAAGAGAATGCATAACCAGGAGTATACTAGGTACACCAGTCTGAGGAGGGCAGCCAGGAAACACTGAACACTGGATGAGGAGGGCCAAGGCCCACACATTCATATATGGAATATGGAGTGTCAGTTTGAGGGAGTTTGATGGGTTAGGGTTCATAAAGCCATAGTTGGCGTTTCCAGATTCTCTGTGGCATGACATCAGAGTGCTGGGGGTGTTTAAACCAACTTTATGGTGGGTATTGCTTCTAACAAGAGGTGAAACTCATTAGTCTGTCAAGTTTTACTGTTTAAAATGTGTAAGACACATGGTGACATCTTCCTTAGATTACTTCTGAAAAATAAGTGAAAAGTCTGTATATTTCTGTAAAAGTAGTTGAGAGTGAGTTTAGCACATATTTCAGAAAGAGCACACGAACACTCTGATTTCAGGGAAAATAATAAAAACTGAAGTCTAATTGGAGCAGTGTGAGAAGAGAGGATACTCACTCCATATACTCCTTCCAAAATAATCACCAGTCTAGAGCAGTTCTAGTAGCAGTCCCTCCAATTGCTAATCAAATGAATGTTTTCATAAAATTCTTCTCTCAGATTTGAATAAAGGGAATGTATTTTGATATACCAAATTTTTGGTATGATGAAAACAGAGCCAGAAGTTGGTGTATTCTGATTTTATAACAGGCATGATTGACAAATCCTTTGAGAAAACTGACAAGCTAATGCTAATGCAATCCCTGCTAACCTACAAGAGGTATCATATAGTCACTAATTTATTTTTAAATGAGTGCAAGTACATTTTCCTAGGAAGGAAGCAAAGAGCTTCTCACAATCTTAGTATTCCCACAGAGAGATGGAATAATTTGAAAAAGAAGATAGTAAACTAAAAATTTTCTAGCTCTTAAAAATGAAACAAATCCTTCTCATGCCATCATAGCTAATCTGGTATTAATGCATCATTTCTTTTTTTTCCCCCTTTATTGATTAAGGTATTACATATGTGTCCTTATCCTTCTATTGCCCCCTCTACCCCCCCACTCGTGCCTTCACACCCCCAGGTGTCTGTGTCCATTGGTTAGACTTATATGCATGCATACAAGTCCTTTGGTTGATCTCTCCCCCTTAGCCCCACCCTCCCCTACCTTCCCTCTGAGGTTTGATGGTCTGATTGATGCTTCTCTGTCTCTAGATCTGTTTTTGTTCATCAGTTTATATTGTTCATTATATTCCACAAGCGAGTGAGATCATGTGATATTTATCTTTCTCTTACTGGCTTATTTCGCTTAGCATAATGCTCTCCAGTTCCATCCATGCTGTTGCAAATGGCACGAATTCCTTCTTTTTTACCGCAGCATAGTATTCCATTGTGTAGATGTACCACTGTTTTTTAATCCACTCATCTGCTGATGGGCACTTAGGCTGTTTCCAAATCTTAGCTATGGAGAATTGTGCTGCTATGAACATAGGGTACATATCCTTTCTGATTGGTGTTTCTAGTTTCTTGGGATATATTCCTAGAAGTGGGGTCACTGGATCAAATGGGAGTTTCATTTTTTGTTTTCTGAAGAAATGCCATACTGTTCTCCACAGTGGCTGCACCAGTCTGCATTCCCACCAGCAGTGCACGAGGGTTCCTTTTTTTCCACATCCTCTCCAGCACCTGTCGTTTGTTGATTTGTTGATGATAGCCATTCTGACATGTGAGATGATACTGCATTTGCATCTCTCAGATTGCAGTGGGCTTTCTTGTTGTTTTGTTGATGGTTTCTTTTGCTGTGCAGAAGCTTTTTATTTTGATGTAGTCCCATTTGTTTATTTTCTCTTTAGTTTTCATTGCCCCAGGAGCTTTATCGGTGAGGATAATGCTTCGGCATACGTCTGAGATTTTGCTGCCTGTGGATTCCTCTAGTATTTTTATGGTTTCCCATCTTATGTTTAAGTCCTTTATCCATTTTGAGTTTATTTTTGTGTATGGTGTAAGTTGGTGGACTAGTTTCATTTTTTTTGCATTTATCTGTCCACTTTTCCCAATACCATTTATTGAAGAGACTGTCTTAACTCCATTGTATGTTCTTGCCTCCTTTATCAAATATTAATTGAGCATAGTGGTTTGGGTCAATTTCTGGGTTCTCTATTCTATTCCATTGGTCTATATGTCTGTTTTTGTGCCAGTACCAGGCAGTTTTGAGAACAGTGGCTTTGTAATACAGCTTGATACCAGAGATCCCTCCTACTTTGTTCTTTTGTCTCAGGATCGCTGCAGCTATTTGGGGTCTTTTTTTATTCCAGATGAATTTTTGGAGAGTTTGTCCTAGGTCTGTGAAGTATGCCATTGGTGTTTTAAAGGGATTGCATTGAATCTATAGATTGCTTTGGATAGTATGGACATTTTAATTATGTTGATTCTACCAATCCATGAATACAGTATATGCTTCCATCTGTTTATGTCTTCCTCTATCTCTTTTTTCAGTGTCTTGTAGTTTTCCGAGTACAGGTCTTTTACCTCCTTAGTTAATTTTATTCCTAGGTATCTTAATTTTTTGGTGCAATGGCAAATGGGGTTGTTTTTTAAATCTCTCCTTCTGTAAGTTCACTATTGGTGTATAAAAATACCATAGATTTCTTCATGTTAATTTTGTATCCTGCTACATTGCTGAATTCATTTATTAAGTCTAATAATTGTTTGATGGAGTCTTTAGGATTTTCTATGTACAGTATCATGTCATCTGCAAATAATGACAGTTTAACATCTTCTTTTCCAATTTGGATACCTTTCATCTCTTCTTGTCTAACTAGATACCCGGTGCATGAAATTCATGCACTGTGCGGGGCGGGGGGGTGTGTCCCTCAGCCCAGCCTGCACCCTCTCCAATCTGGGACCCCTCGGGGGATGTCTGACTTCCGGTTTAGGCCCTAACCTTGTGGGATCGGGTCTAAACCGGCAGTCGGACATTCCTCTCACAATCCGGGACTGCGGGCTCCCAACCGCTCACCTGCCTGCCTGCCTGATTGCCCCTAACTGCTTCTGCCTGCCAGCCTGATCACCCCCTACCCACTCCCTGCCAGCCTGATCGATGCCTAATTGCTCTCCTGCCGGCCTGATTGGCTCCAACTGCCCACCCTTGCCAACCCGATTGCCCCCAACTGCCCTCCTCTTCTGGCCTGGTCACCCCTAACCGCCCTCCCCGGCCAGCCTGGTCACCCCTAACTGCCCTTCCCTGCAGGCCCGGTCGTCCCCAACTGCCCTCCCCTGCCAGCCTGTTCACCCCCAACTGCCCTTTGCTGCTAGCCTGGTCGCCCCTAACTGTCCTCCCCTGATGGCCCAATCAATCACAACTGCCCTCCCCTGCCGACCATCTTGTGATAACATGGGCATGGCCATCTTGTAACCACATGGGGGTGGTTATCTTGTGACCACATGGGTGCCGCCATCTTGTGAGAGGGCATGGCAGTTAATTTGCATATTACCTCTTTATTATATAGGATTGCTATGGCTAGCACTTCCAGAACTATGTCAAACAGGAGTGGTGAAAGTGACCATCCCTGTCTCGTTCCTGTTCTTAGGTGAAATGGTTTTAGTTTTTGCTGATGGAGCATGATGTTGGCTGTAGATTTGTGTTAAGGCTTTTATTATGTTGCGGTATGATCCCTCTATTCCCATTTTGCTGAGGGTTTTTATCAAGAAAGGGTGTTGGATTTTGTCAAATGCTTTTTCTGCATCAATTGATATGCCTATGTGATTTTTATCTCTCAATTTGTTTATGTGATCAATGGTCGTGAGGGATATTGGCCTGTAATTCTCTTTCATTCTGTTGTCTTTATCTGGTTTTGGTATTAGGGTAATGCTGGCTTCATAGAATGAGCTTGGAAGTGTTCCTTCCTCTTGAAGTTTTTGGAATAGTCTGAGGAGGATAGGTTTTAGTTCTTCCATGAATGTTTGGTAAAACTCCCCTGTGAAGCCGTCTGGCCCTGGGCTTTTGTTTGCTGG
>NW_005364671.1:2262373-2291152 GCF_000412655.1 Myotis brandtii
GTCTGAGAAGATGCTTGATATGATTTCAATCTTCTTGAATTTGGAGAGACTTTGCCTGTGACCCAACATGTGGTCTATCTTTGAAAATGTCCCATGTGCACTTGAGAAGAACATATATTCTGTGGCTTTGGGGTGAAATGTTCTGAAGATGTCAATTAAGTCCATATGATCTTGTGAGTCCTTTAGGATTGCTGTTTCTTTGCTGATTTTTTGTCTAGAGGATTTATCCAGTGATGTCATTGGGGTATTAAAGTCTCCTACTATGATTGTATTATTGTCGATCTCTCCTTTGATATCTTCCAGGAATTTTTTTATGTATTTGGGTGCTCCTGCATTGGGTGAATATATGTTTACCAGGGTTATATCCTCTTGTTGTATCGATCCCTTTAGTATTATGAAGTGGCCTTACTTATCTCTTGTTATGGCCTTTACTTTGAGGTCTAATTTGTCAGATATAAGTATTACTACCCCAGTTTTTCTTTTTTCATTTCCATTTGCCTGAAATATATTTTTCCATCCCTTCACTTTCAGTTTGTATGAGTCCCTTGTTCTGAAGTGGGTGCTTTGTAGAGTGCATATACCAGTATATGGGTCATGTTTTTATATCCATTCATCCACTTGATGTCTTTTGATTGGAGCATTTAGTTTGTTTACATTTAAAGTTATTATTGATAGGTACTGTTTGTAGCCATTTTTATTTTTTGTGCCCATGTTCCTTCTTCCCTTTTCATTTCTTAACACCAGTCCCTCTAGCATTTCTTGCATTGCTGGCTTGGTAGTGATGAACTCCCTTAGCCTATTTTTGTCTGTGACACTCCTTATTTCCTCTTCAATTTTGAATAATAGCCTGGTTGGATAGAGTATTCTTGGATTCATTCCCTTGCTTTGCATTACTTTGTAAATTTCCTTCCATTCCTTTCTGACCTGATGTGTTTCTGTTGAGAAATAATTTGATAATCTAATAGGAGATCCCTTGTATGTAACTTTCTGTCTTTCTCTCACAGCCTTTAAGATTCTTTTCCCTGAACGTTTGCCGTTGTAATAACATTGTGTCTTGGTGTATTTTGGGGTTCATCTTGTTTGGGACTCTCTGTGCTTCTGTGACTTTTTTTCTTTCCCACATCAGGGAAGTTTTCTGACATCATTTCTTCAAATAGTTTTTCTAACCATTGTTCATCTTCCTGTCATTTTGGCATCCCTGTTATCCGTATGTTGCTTTGTTTCATGTTGTCCCAAAACTCCCTTAGGTTCTTCTCCTGTCTTAATTTTTTTCTCCAATTGCAGTTCAGTCGGGTGTTTTTGCTTCCTTGTCTTTCAATTCGCAAATTCGGTCCTCTGTTTCTCCTAGTCTACTGTTGAAACTTTCCATGGTGTTTTTTATTGCAGCTATATAACTCTTTATTTCTTCTTGATTCTTACATAAGTTGTTGATTTCTTTTCATCCATCAGGTTTCTGAACTGTATGTCCCTTATTCTGAATTCTTTTTCTGACATATTGCATGCCTCTGTTTCACTTAGCTGATTTTCTGATGATTCTTTCTTTTGGGGTTTCTTTGTCTCCCCATTTTTGCTCTCACTGAAGGATCTAGGTGTTGAGTTGTGCAGGGGCTGCTCCTCGGGAGGTATTGGCTCCTCGGGTGGTGGCTGCTCCTCAGTTGTCAGTGGCTCCTCTGGTGGGCACTGCTTACAGCATTGGTGGCTCCTCTGGCTGGCAGGGGCAGGTTGCTCACGCAGTTGCTGCTCCTTGGATGGGGGCGGGCTGCTCACCAGGCTACTGCTTCTCAGATGGGGGAGGGCAGTGCGCAGCTGCTGCTCCTTGGACAGGGCGGGCTGCTTGCGCAGCTGCTGCTCCTCTGATGGGGTCACGCTGCTTGCAGGCTGGTGCTCCTTGGATGGGGTTGGGCTGCATGTGGCTGCTGCTCCTTGGATATGGGCCATCATTTCTAACAAGTGTGAATAACTGTAGTTTTGCCCCGTAACTCATATTTTTAAATTAATTTATTCTTTTTAAAAAAAAGTTGGAGACAATATGGTATAGTATAAAAAGCAAAAGATTTTGGAGTTCAGATCCTCTGCTTCTTAGTTATATGACTTTGGGTAATTTATTTATTTATGGTCATTTAACATTTTTTTTCAACCACAGTTTATCTTCACTATTCTGCAGTAGTTTCAGTTGCACAGAACAGCAGCCAGACAACTGTCCTTTGGCAATTTAAATTAAACACTTTGAGTCTCAGTTTTCTCATCTCTTAACTTAGGATTAAAGCAATCTTACCTTTTCAAAGTTTTGCTATCTTAAATTTTGCACCCTAGGCACCTCACTCTTAATGAGGCATTTACTTTTAGGATTGTGCATATATAGAGTCCATAACATTAAATAAATTTTGTGCCTTCAAAAAAATTTTGTGCCTTCAAACCTCTCATTTGCCTCACCGTGATCCTAGCCCTGCTGTCTTCTCTGGTTGGAATATGGTAAGTGGGAGGCAGAGGGTGAGAAGTGGGGAGGTGAATTATGCTAAATGAGTGTAAAGAGGTATGTGGAAGCCATATCACAAAAGGCCTTGTAAGTTATGTTAAGGAGTTTGAACTTGATCCTGAGGATAAATAATTAAAAAGAAAAATTGCCTGAAATAACATTTAAAATGTTTTCACAGAGGAGCAACTTGTTCAGGATTCCATTTGAGAAGGATCATTTTGGCTAGTGGGTGAGGACAGAATGGGAGGGGACCAAGATTTAATCATTGCAAATAAGTTAAGAGGTGAATGCACTTGTTCAGTTGAGAGATGATGATGGTCAAGACTGGCATAAAAACAATGGAATGGGGCAAAGTGGAAATACTTGAGAGATATTTAGGAGGTAGAATAAACAGAATATAGTAATGAATTAAATGTAGAGAGTGAGTTAAAAGTTATGGAAAATGTCAACCAAATTTTTGGCTTGTATAGCTGTGTATGTTGTAGTGCCATGCTCTGAGATTAGGGAACAGTGGAGAAGTAAGATGGAAGCTATTTCAGTTTGGACATGTAGAATTTGAAGTACCTGCAAGACATCAAGTAGAACTGTTTTGTAAAGAGTTGACTATATGGGACAGGAATTTAAGATACAGAATTAAGATAAGAAATTAGATACAGAATTGGGAACATCATTGTTTATAAACCATGAATGATATTGCCTAGTAAAGGTATCCTGATTGAAAAGAGGGTCTAGGAAAGAGCCACAAGAATGCCATAATGGCATAGTATAAGAAGCCATCAAAGTTTAAGAAAGTTTGTGTAAGAAGGTAAGGGGAACTTTACACAGCTTCATATAAGAAACTTTGGTCAGTCCTAACCTGCGCAAAACTTTCCACTGTGTCCCATCCTGGCATCTACTCGCATTATTTAATTCATGGTCCTCATTATGAAATGTGAAGCTTCACCAGCTTCAAATTCCTTTTTTCTAACCTGCATCAATTCCTGGCCTTTTGCTTCAGGGACCGTCTTCATCATTGCACTAACCTAACTTGTCAGATGCTTGATCTCCTCTGGTCCTGACTCTCTCTTTATGCTTTGCCATAATTTCCATTATGCTCCTAGTCCAAATCTAATTCTCCTACAAGGTTTGCCTTGACTCTGGCTGAAGGAGATAAGAGAGCCCTTTCACCAAGTGCTAGACTCAGTTTGGGCAGATTTCATTGGAAGGTCACCTGTAAGTAAGCATTGGCTTACTGCTTTCATATCCCTTTGACCAGTTCATTGCAAACCTGCCTAAACAAGTCCACCTCACTGAGCTCACTTGACCAAGATATTCCAAGTAGGCAAAGTAGAATGAAAAATGCTTAACTTATATACATAAGTTGTATTAAATTATATCTTAATTATATATGTAGTGGAGAGTATTAAATATTGAAGAACATCAACAATTCTAAATAAGCAAAAACAAAGAGAGAACAGATAGCATATATATGAATCATTGTTTAATGAGTTTAAAAAAGTTTTCTAGGACAGCATTACATATTCAAACAAATTTCTTAGATTTTTTTCTTTATACTTGTATTTGGATTGCTGGAAAATAGTGTGAAAAAAACAAACTTTTGCACCTGGCCTTTCTCTGTAGATCTCTTCTCTCAAGGAAGGTCAAGTTCTAAGAAAAACTGAAAAAGATGTTTGGCTCACATGCTACTGATTTAAAGAATAATCAGTTTTCTCTGAGAAAACCAGAATGTTTTCTGAACAGGTTTTATTTGTTTGCTTGCTTGTTTTTGTCACATGAATGTTAATATAGAATCTCAAAGGCAGAAGAAATTTAGGATACCGAAGTTTCCTCTACAATGACTTCGTCCAGTAGTTATCCAGCCTCTTTTTAGACACCTCTAGTAACAGGTGTCACTTTGTGTAGAGAGAGTCAGTCTATTTCATTGTTGGACTGATCCGATAGTTGGTAAGTTCTTTATTATATTAAACTGAAATCTATCTCCCTGTAGCTTCTACCAATTATTTCTGCTTTCTGTCAGGTGCACATACTGTACGTTATTTAAATCTCAACTCCTCTACTTATTAGGGTTGTGAGAGAAGGATGTCACTTAATTTTTTTGAGTTTCTATTCCTCATCTAATAATGGATATTTTAATTCTCATCTTCCATGATCCAATGACTAAAATGAGAGAATGAAGGTTTTCTGTCTTAGGCCCTAGTTGGGAAAGACTTCACAGAGGACTTGTTTTTTTGTTTTATTTTTTTTGTTGTTGTTGTTTTTTAGCAAGGATCATGAAGGATGGATAGGAATCTTCTATAGAGAAGGGAGGATTAGGAAGGATACAGGTAGATAAGAGGTTGGCCCTTTGGTGTAGAGAGAATAGCATGAGCAAAAGTACTGAGGTATAAAAATTAAGTTAAAAAATTTTCTAGTGGTCAGGTCTGGCTAGATTTTTGAGTGCCAAGGGGACCAAGGGGAGAGAAAAATATGATATGCTTTGAGTAAAAGTAAGCTATAGACAGACTATAAAAGGACATTTACACCATGATCAATTCAAAGATCATACTACTACTAGAGGTTAATGAGTTTTAAGGAAAGCATAAAGAAAGAGTAGATACCAGGATTTAAATTTAGGTCTTCTGAGATGGTAGGTCAGAGCTTAGATTTTTGATCTGAGACTTTTTTCCTTTCTAATGTGTGCATTTAGTGCTATAAAATTGCCTTTCAACATTGCTTTAGCTGTGTCTCACAAAGTTTGATAGTCTATTTTCATTTTCATTCAGTTAAATGTATTTTTACAAAATTTTCCTTGAAAATTTCTCTTTGTTCCATAGATTATTTGTAACTTTGGTTTTTAGTGTTTAACTGTCTGGAGATGTTCCTGTTATCTTTCTGTTAATGATTTCTAGTTTAATTCCATTGTGGTCAAAGAACATACTCTGTATGATTTTAATTCTTTTAAATTTGAAAAGGTTTGTTGGATATAGGATTCTGGGTTGACAATCCATTTCTTTTAGAAATACAAAAAATGTGCCATTTCCCTTTGGTTCTTATAAGAATTCTGTCATCACTTGTATTGTTTTTCCCCATGTAGACAAAATATTGTTTCTTTGTCACTATTTTCAAGATTTTTCTTTGTTTTAGTTTTCAGAAGTTTTATTACAATGTCTCTTGGTATTAATTTCTGAGTTTATCCTATTTGGAGTTTGCTCAGCTTTTTGAACCTGCAGGTTTATGTCTGCTATTAAATTGAGGTATTTTTCAGCCATTATTTCTTCAGCCCTGCTGTATTTCTTCTCTCCTTCTGGAACTCTGATGACAAAAATATTAGATATTTTATTATAGTCCCATAGGTCCTTAAACCTGTGTTTACTTTTTTTCCCCAGTCTGTTTCTCTCTGTTGTTAAGATTGAATAATGTCTATTGTTGTATCTTTCAGCTCACTGATATTTTTCCCCTCTGTCTGCTCCATTCTGATATTTAGCTCATTAAGTTTTTTATTTCAGTTATTGTATTTTAATATTTTATTTGCTTTTTCTTTATATATCCTGTTTATTTTATTTCCTTGCTGATACTCTATTATTTATTTGTTTCAAGCATATTTATAATTGGTTGTTGAAGCATTTTTATGATGGCTGCTTTAAAATAGTTGTCATATAATTTTAAATGTCTGTCATCTCAGTACTGGGATCTATTGCTTTTTAAAAATCCCATTTGAAATTTTCTTGGTCTTTGGTATGATGAGTGATTTTCTACTGAAACTTGGAAATTTAGGGTTTTATGTTATGACACTCTGGATCATATTTAAATCATCTGTTTTGGCTGGCTTTCTCAGATGGTATTCTGAAAGGAGACGGGCATATTGACACCTTCTTACTGCCAGATGGAGTTAGAGGTCCATGTTCACCACTTGGCCTCTGTTGACAGCTGCAGCAGAAGAAAGAGGCCCTTATTATTTTTTGGGTGGGCGTCTGGACTGGGATGAAAGTCATGATTCTCCACAAAACTAATCTGACACCACAGCAGCTAGGAGGAGGAGGGGCTGCTCATTGTTCCAGAGTGAGTGAAAGTCTAGGTATCCCACATTGTCTCTACTGAAAACACAGTAGGTGGGGGACTCATTACTACCCAGTAGGGTAGTGAAAATCACATCCCCTACTCAGTCTTTCATGACAACCACCCTGGCAGTGGGGTTGGGGCAGCTTGTTACAGCCTGGGGAATCTAGGCTCCTCGCTTGGCCTTTGATGGCAAGGTGGGGTGAGGCCACAATTTTTTTCTGAAGTGTTTGGCTATAGTAGAGCATTTACTTTCTAAAAGTTTTCTGTATGGTTAGGTCTCCTATTTTGTAATCATTTGTCTAAAGAGAACAAATTTTGAGGGTTTTGTCTGCATCAATTGGCATTTCAAGGGTTTTAGCTCCTCTAGCACCCATCCTGGCATCCATGGGACAAAAAGAAAACTCATGGAACTTACCACAATGTCATTCTTTGAATCTGGAGGTCACTAGTCAGTTTTCTGGCTTTCTCCCCATTTGAGAATGCTCTTATTTTTGTTTTATGTATGATGTCCAGGTTTTTAAGTTTTACTTAGCAGGAGAATTAGGGAAACATATTTGTACCCCATCTTCCTGGAAGCAGAAGTTCAAAATCTTTTAAGGCTCCTAAGTGCTTGAAGAGGAGCAAGACTGAAAGTAAAGAAACCCTTTAAAAGATGCTGAATGGAGATAATACAAATGGGGTTGTGGAGGTACTCATAGGGACAAAAATCACTTACTAGTTAAACATGAGCTAGCTATTGCATTTAAAAACAAGATATAGTTCTGAGTTTCCTGGATATGAAGGCAGAAGTAACAATGATTTTTCCTTGTTCCCTTTGTTTGAGAAAAAGAAGTTGATCTATTTATTAAGAAATAAGTTTTTCTAGCCTGATATTCTAGGAGGGATTATTATGTGTATAGCTTAATTTAGAGGCTTAGTTTAAATTCATGTTTGGATATTTTTAAACTAGGGTTTTACAAATATAATGTTTTTCATAAGTGAACTTTTATTATGTTAGCTATATATAAAAGCTGAAGGCATAACCTACTCAATCACATGTCTAATGGTATTAGATACTTTTAATAAAATTTAAAATATGCATTTTTGTATTGTTTAGAGGTCAGAGATCTCAAGGAATGAATGGTACATTAATTCTTCTGGTCTCTTTCAGATACTGAATATTCTAATTGTTTGACATGAATGTTTGCCAGAAATTCTCAAGTTAGTTTCTTTGATGAGTGCATGGAGTGAGTGTAATTTGATATATTATTTTAAGGATATCTGTAGTGCATGTTTGATATAGATTTATTCTAATACTCATATATACAGCACATAATTTTCAATTTAAATAAATGGTTTTTTCCAGAAAAACTTTTTATCTGTAGAGGATGTTATAGATGGAGTGTAATTGGAGAAAAATAACATTATAGAATACCTACTATGTACAAAAATCTTACTACACATTCTATGTATATTCCTCAGCATTTTAAGTTGCACAGTAATTATTTTTCCCATTTTATAGATAGACTGAGACTAGAGGAAGTTAAATATTTTGCCCAAGGATGCACAACTAGGAAGTATCATAGTTGGAATTCTATATCCAGTCCTGTTTCTAACTCCTCTCCTATATGGACCCTATGGTTCAGCCAATCTAATTTATTAAAAATGAAATTAAAAGGGAAAATTTATGTGAAATATTTGGTAGGAAGGAAGTGAATGGAGGTGAAAACATGTAATAAAACTCAAAAGAGTGAGATCAATTTATCAGAGTCAATTTAAATGAAAATTATGACAAAGGATTTCAAAAATACTGGTTTAATAATATTTTAATTTTCCTGTGAATTTTGCTTTTACAATTCTTATTTGGCTTAGCAAGAACCATCAATTATTTGTAGTACCTAAGGGTGCTTTATAAGATGTTAGAGTTTGCTCATTTTTTATATAAGTGTATATTATGAAAATATGTGTGTGTGTATTCTGTAGTGAAATTATTGAAAAGAATTTGATAATGAACTAGCTAAAATGTAGGTTTCCAAAGCTTTGAGCTCTAAGATCATCTTGGTTAGTCCAGCTTCCTTTGATCAGTAGGAAGCTGATACTGTGGGAGATTATGTAACTTGACTAAGTTCTCATAGTGACTAGCAATAAAGCTGGACCCCAGTCCAATACTCCCTATTAAAACAGTCTAAAGCCTTTCAGAATAATTCTGTTTGTCTAATGATAAGACTTTGCCTAATTTTTAATGTAATTTAAATTTTGTAATTTTTTATTCTTTCTTTAACATTTTAAATTATTTAATAGAGGTGTTTGTTGTACATGTGGTTTTAGTTTAACATAAACACAAAATTTCTCTATGGAAACACTTATCCTGAGTTGGAAATGAAATCTGAACTGAAGAAATTTTAATTCACAAAAATAACTCTCTTCAAAATATAATCAATGATTAATTCTAATTGAGAAGTTTCTCTGAAGTTCAGGGCTCAGTCCCAGGACAGGAATGAGGGAAAACTCCTTGTAGGTCAAAAGCTCTGTTGAAGTCATAGGATTGTACTTGACGGCTCTTAGTCAGAGTGAGCTTTCTCAAACAGCCCCGGAAGGAGGTCTGGGTGCTCAGGCAGTTTTGCTTTACATCAGCAGGAGAGCCGCTGACATAAGTGGGATTGTTGGTGTCCACCGAGGTGGATTGGATGTATGGACTTTCAGCATGAATGGTGTTCCCATCCACAACCAGCACCATGCGGTGCTGGCTTTTGTTAGCTTGCAGTGTGTGCCATTTTCCATCACAGAGAGTATTGGTAACTTTGGGCTCATATGTGGCTGTTATCCTACCAGCACCATTGTTAACATGAAACAAGAGCTTGCCATTCACAATCTCTAATAGAATGGCATCCACTTTGGCGCTGCTGATCCCCAGGTGGACACTATTCTCTGAGGAGGTACAAAACTCAGGTGTGATGTTCACATCTGACCAAACTTTGTAGCCTTTTTTGACAAGAGCTGCATATCCAGTTCCTTCAAAGAAAGTTCCTACTTGGGCCCCTGCATAGCACTGGGCTACTGCAAATGCAGACACTGGGCTGCCCTTGTCCAGCTGCTTGATGTTCACTGTCACCTCCCCAATGCAAGCAGGGTTGCTGTGGGTGACATTTCTAATGTTCCTGGGCCTGTAATCGGAGGGAAGTCCTCCAGGTACAACTTTCCTTCCACATCCATGGTCACCATATGGGATTCCTGGCCATCAACTGTCATGAAGGCCTTTCTTTTAAAGAACTCTGTCTTGACCATGTGCCACTTGCCATCACTGAGCAGTGCAGGGTGAGAGACCTTTGTCCCTCCTTTCCCAAGGTCAAACATGAAGTGGAGGTGGCCCCCGTGCAGCTGGAGCATGGCGTAATCCACTTATTCTTTCAAGACCTAGGAAAATATAATTAAAAAGCACCAATTATCTTACCTAAAAGGACCTTATGTAGTATAAAGTCCACTCAATTGTGAACTCCTAGGGGGAAAGAAACATATATATATATATATTTTTTTTTAATTTTCAGCACTTGGCTTAGGGCCTAGTTGAATTTTAGTTGAATGAGTGAATGGATGAAGTCCAAATGAGTCATAACAATATTCAATATTGGAATTGAAAAATACCTTAAAATTATCTAGTGCAATACCTTAACTTTAAATATGAGGAAACTCAAGCATATAACTTGTCATACAAACTAAAAATATATTTCATTTATATATTTTCATTGCAAAAAAGCTTTCTCTTTTCAGTCTATATTTAGATTTAACAGTAATTTTGCATTGCACAACTCCAGGGGGCACTATTTGTCTTATATTTTAGGTGACTGGTGCTATTATAGCTGTGCACAGTGGTTCAGTACCTGAGATAGGTATGATTGCCTCTATTTTATAGATAAGGAAACAGTTATCTAAGGTCAGACAAATTATATGTAGCAGAACCAGTATCGGACCCCTCTTTTCTTATAATTCTTTTTTTTTCTTATACTGCTTCAATCTGAGATATGTCATTTCCCATAACACATTCTAGACAACATTTAAAGCAGAGACCCAAACACACACACTGTTTATAGCTCTGTTCCTGAAACTGCCTATCCTGGTTTTCAGTTCTTTTCCCACTTTCCCATTTCTAGCTTTGCTTTTTACATATGGCTCACACTATCTTTCTAACCTCAACCTTGGCTTGCCTTCATTGTAGGTTTTCACTCTACTTTTGGCTGTTTTTACAATTTAACCCATTCCCTGTCACTTCCTACTTTAGTTTCTTCCATCCCAGCAAATACCTTCACTTTAATGATTTGCTGCTAAACATATCATTTTTCTTTCTAATTTAAGAGTTAACAGGATTTCTACTATATATTCTCCAACTTTTTCTGACTTTCCTTTTCAAGTCCTCCCTGAGAATTACCTTGCCACCTAGTACAATTTCATTCTCTGCATGCTGTCTCTGGGTGATTCATCTCTGCCCGTCACACGGGGTGCACACCAGCACCTACACACACAGGTGAATCTGCTCCAGTGATATATTTTAATTACAGATTTAGTCAGAAGTAATTAAGCCTTTCTGTAATGGGGATGGGCATCGACTTTTAAAAATTCATGCCGTTTCAGATATCCCATGTGTGGTTTGTGCCACTCCAGTTTGCCGAGTCAGAAGGAGCCCCTAGTGTAGTTAGATTAATTAATAGAAAATAAACTTAATGGAGCCAGAAAAGTGCAAAAAATTGTGCTTTCCCCCCTATATCTCATGCAGATGGAATGGCCATCCTGGGATTACGGCAGGGGATGGCAATTGCATTTTAATTACAGGGCTGATGGTTTCGGTGCTGCACCAGATGGAAGGGCCTTTTTAGAGAGAGGCCCACTCACTGCCTTTGTCGATTTTTCCTCTGAAGCTGGTTAACAAAACTCGACAGGAGACAAAAGTGATGAGGCTACTTTCAGATCCCAGGGATTTTATTCCCTCTTCTGTTTCTTTACTTGGAGTTCAGTCAGAGTCAAGGAAAGAGATGCCCCTTCACACAGGTTCCCAAACGAAGGGGAAAGGATGAGACTGGAGGAAAGATTCGTCTTCCTCGTCCTCTCAGATCCTTGTGGTTTCTTTAGTGGCTAAAATCACTTTCACTTCCATATGTCACTTAACCATTCTGACAATTCAGTAACAAAACTATTATCATCCCCATTTTAGTGAAAGGAAAATTGAGATTAGGACATTTAAGCTTTTATAGATGTAGCAGTGTTACTGAATTACTAGTAGTGAGGCATTGTTAAAGTAAAAGAGTTATTTGTTCTGTAGCTATCCAAAAATACAGAGTTATGGACCAAGAAACCCTCCAACACTTCATCTCATTTGATGGAAAAGGAAACTAGGAAATGAATATTCAAGTGGTGTAGTGGAGGACAGTGTGGGATAGATAAAAGAGCATGGTCTTTGGGGCTACTTCTGGTAGAGTTTCACTTCTGTATTTATATCTTTAGAATTTGGGGGAAATCCACTCTCCAAGCTACTTCTTTTTGTCTGTAAAATCAGTTGAACTGAGTGGAACTGAGACCCCGCCAGCCTTGAGTCCTCTACTACCCAGAGCCCAGATTTCCCTACACCTAGGCTAGGATTTTTTTTCCTCTCTATCTTCTGTGGGCGCTAGCTTATTTTTGGAGAACTCACATTTTTAAAAATTATACTTGAGATGGTAGACGGGAGGGTGAATACTGAATTGGAGTTAATGGAGGCCAAACTCCTGAGGAATTTTTAGAATGTTATCACAAATGAAAATAGCCAAAACATTGGGAAGCCACTACTTACCCAGAAATGGCAATAATTCAGACATTTAACCTGAGATTGATATGAAAATTTCATTCTCAGGCACAAAATGCTACTCTACCAAATGCCTTGCCAAGCCCGGGAATACAGTTCTAAAGCAAAGAGGTTAGCAATTGGAAATCTCATGTCTTTTTTGCATTCATCTAAGCCAGTGATGGCGAACCTTTTGAGTTCCGCGTGTCAGCATTTTGAAAAACCCTAACTTAACTCTGGTGACGTGTCACATATAGAATTTTTTTGATATTTGCAACCATAGTAAAACAAAGACTTATATTTTTGATATTTATTTTATATATTTAAATGCCATTTAACAAAGAAAAATCAACCAAAAAAGTGAGTTCGTGTGTCACCTCTGACACGCGTGTCATAGGTTTGCCATCACTGATCTAAGGCATTTGATTTAGTGGTGCTGGCCCCTCAAAATCTCCTCCTTCGACTTTTTCTCCTTCAAAGGAGAATCATTTGTTACCTTCTCACTATAATTAGATGGTTTGAGGGGGATAAACATCAGACCTTCACAGCTGTTGGGGCCTTGATTTATAGGAAAATTATTTGTTCTAATTATGCAGAATGATTCATAGCTTATGCAAATGTGTGATTTATTACCAGACCACCTCTTTTATATGTAGCCTCAATTCTCTTTAGTTTTTAGTTAAGTGCTTCCTAGGAATCATAATATTATCTAGTTGAGGCTACTGGGTTCCTTTTGTCCTTCTCCTGACAGCCTAAAAGAATAAAAGTATGCTTTCATTTGAGAAAAAGTCACCAAGCAATCCCTGTGCACAAGGTACTGGGAATATAGAAATGATAGTCACATTTGCTGATATAGAGGACATGGGGAAAGGACAGTTCCTACAGCACTTTAACATTCCTTATTTCATTTAGCCTCATGGCAGACTCATAAGACAGGTAAGGCAGCTTTTATTATGAAAGTTTTACAGATGAGGAGACAGGCTCAAAGAGGAAAAGTTATCTATCCAAAGTCACTTAGCATAGAAATGATAAGGACCCACTGGGAATATCATAATTCCTGGCAGCCAGAATCAGCCTGCATGCACTTACATATATATGCACATGTGTGTGGGTGTGTGTGTGTGCAGGGGTGGGACTGGATGTCAGTCAGGGTTGGGGATTATTTCCCTATGTGAAAGGATGGAAAAGTTATGATATTTTTCCTTTTCCTCAAAATGGCTCCCTCACTTATCTACCTGATGCAGAGCTGGACGCTCCACTTTATTAGTTTAATTTAGGGCATGGAAAGCTGGTATTAAAATGTCAGTGTTCTTTGGAAGAAATGCATATCTTGATCTGTTACTTGTTATTCACTCATTCATTTGCTCTTTCATTCAGCAAGCTTTATTAGCAGACTTTCCAGGGCTAGGCACTAAGAAAGCAGTGGAGGTGGCCATTGTTGAAGATGTGATACAAGCATCAGTTTGACATGGTCTCTCTCATCATGAAGCCCACTGGCTGTCTTCAATATTCCATTTCCTGACATGCTTAATGTTCTATATTCAAGTTACTGAGAATTCCACATAGGAAAATGATTTCTTTTTGTATTCCTGGATTAGGTATCAGCTGGTGGTGTGTGCCTGTATTATCTTACTAGACATTGAGTTCTTTGAAATCAGAGACCTGTATTCCTTCTCTATGTCATCAGTGCTTGATACATATAAGTTCTCAGCAAATGTTTGATCTGGGAACAAAAGAATGCATTAATGCACTGTTAAAGTTACCTTTGCACATTTCTCTTAAAGCTTCCTCCATTCTGGCCCTGACTTAGTTCCTCTTTGTTCTCCAAAGTCAAAGAACACATACTCAGACTTAGAATCTCTTCTTTAATCCCCAAATATCAGTCTTCCTGTATTATTATAATCCTGGCCAAAATCTCTACCCTGTGACTTCCTTAGAGGTAAAGGAATGTGAAAAAGAAGAAGTATATTAATGTGAACATAGTGTAACCTTGGACAAGTCATATAGCTTCCATGAGACTTAGTTTTTTTCTCTGTAAAATAGTAACAATCTCCCCCTGGCCACATGGCTCAGTTGGTTGGAACATCGTCCTGTGCACCAAAGGGTTGTGGGTTCAGTCCTCTGTCAGGATGTGTATGTGAGACAACCAATTGATGTTTCTCTCTCACACATTAATATTTCCCTCCATATCTCTCTAAAAATCAATTAAACAATATATCAGATGAGGATTTAAAAAAATAACCTTCTCAGCTTTTCAGAGATCCCTTGTTTCTCTGTTATATACTTATGGTATTATATTCTCTGATTTAATTTGTCTTTATCTTCTACTACACAGTGAATTTTTGGACATTCTCATATTAATCTTTATATTTACTTATATTCACCCTATATATACTTATTGAGTACACATTATGTATTAGACACTATGCTAGATGTTGGGAGTTCAGCAATGAGTAAGACCAACACAACCTCTGCACTTGGGAATTTATAGTTTATAGCTTATGGTAGGACCTATTAAGTATTTATTGGGTGAATTAATAAAAAATAAATGAATCAATAAATGAATGAAACTGTTATTAGTGGGTAGAGGTCCATGTCCTCGCCATTTGCTGGTAGGAGTGGACTTCTTACAAAATCCCAAGAAAAGGAATTTTCTGAGACTAATATGGGAAGATGAGGTAATGTAGAAAGTTTTATTTCTGTGGAATCAAATTCCTGAGTTTCCAATGTCCCATTTCCCTTTGTTGGACCAAGGAGGAAGTGCATCTGTGGCTTTCGTAGGGCTTGAATCAAAGCCAGTGTCCAGAATTTTCAGTCCATATTAGAGCAGTGTCCAGTCCAACATCAGGCTAGCTTAGTTTGTATTCCCTGTTGCAGTCCATCAGTCCATTGTGTGTGGGGTTCGCATGGTTGTGGGCCACATGAGCTAATGCAAGAGAGAGAATTTCTGTTGAGGGATTATGTATTCCCAAATTTTCGTGAGCTTGCAATGGCCCTGCCTACTCTAGCCAATCCATGGTTCCCTAGGCTTGAATGACAGGCACTTTCCCCGTTATCACCCCAACTCACAGTTCATGTGCCCATCTTCCTCTTTGTCTAGTCCCCCAGTCTCTTCCCCCAGCAATCTGAAGGGAATGGGCCAGGGATTCCTTGGAGAGTTTGAAGTTGCAGCTTGCTAGTGAAGCTTCTCAAATATTATACCTATCATGTCTGGCCTCCCTTTTGCTCCTTTCCTATTTTTAATAACTAGCTAATCACTACACTTATCAAAATACTTGGTAACTGTAGAGTGTTTTTTGGATGTTACTTATTCACATTGTAAGGATACTCAATTGCAATGAGGATATGATTCGATGTCCATTATAATCTCCCAGAGTCTTCTGTGCCACTAATCCTTAAATTGACATGTGGCTCTCCCCTTGCTTGTGGTTAATTTATTGTCTGGGAAATAGGTTAGACCAAAGCCCTCTCCTAGTTTAATTACTCCCTATCTCCTTTTCTGATTACTGTCTTTCTTTACTGATAACTTTTGACTTGCAGATGAGAGAAAGTTTCAGAAAGTGGCAGATAAGGAGAATGAACATCCTTTTTAAAAAATCTTAAAATAGGAAAAGAGTTTCTCTGAAGATGAATTATTAATAAAGTAAACTTCATGGGTACCTAGCTCCTGGGTCCCCAAAATTTATCTGAAAGAAAGTGAAAGTGCTTTATATTTTTCAATTTATGATAAAAGTAGGTTGGTCATATAATGTACCTTCTAAACCTGAAATATTTTAGTGAAGGTGTTCTATTGACAATTATACCAAGATAATATGCATAAAGCGGTGCTGTCCCTGGGAAACCAGGATACATATGTTCTCTGTAGCAATAGGGAAATAGATTAGTGTCAAACATGGGCCAAGGATTTGACCCATTGGCCAACATGGGGTCAATCCTGACTCTGGAACTTAGAATAACCTTGGGCAAGTTACTTGAATTCTCTACATCTGTTTCTTCTTCTATAAGATGAAGCTACTCAACCTAACTCCAGTGTATCTGGCATTGAGATGATACATATAAAGCTTCCTAACACAATCGACACATAATAAATGCTTAAAGAATATTAGTTTCCTTTTTTAAAATTCCCCCAATAGCAACTCTGCCATTAACTCAATATGTGATATTGAACAACTTTCCCCATTTTCTTATCAGTCAAATGGCAGGATTGAAATAAATGATCTCTCTATACTCCAGTCATTTTACTGGATTTCTCAGAATAGCTCCATTACAAATAACATTGTTGCCATAAAACTCCAAATTGTATTGGGAATCTTGATATCTACAGAATATGTTCCAGGTATTCTTGACATGAAAAACATTCCCAAAATCCTCCAGCAGACCATCTATGACATCTTTAAGTTCAGAAATTGTAATTGTTACATTATGAGGTCCATCCAGCTCTCATTTTGTGTTCCTCTCTCAGAACCAATAAAACCAAAGCTGATAATTCTTGAATTTCTAACCCTGTAACATCACAAAAATTGGGATACTCAAAAGTGGCATGAAATAGTCTTTAATCCTTTTAATCCAATTCATAAGCTATTTATTGAATGAAGAGCTTGTTGTGGCTGATCTAGTCCCCTCTGAGGATTCTCTTCTGAATATTAAATAATCCAGAGTCTTTAAACTGATCCTTCTTAGGATGTGTTGACAATTACTTATTTACTAATGGTTTCTCTTTCTAGAATTTTGTCAACTGGCCTCCATTTCATTTAAAATGTATTCAACCTTTTACCCACTCACTCTCTGGCCAATCTGTCACCAAATCTTACTGATTCTATCTCCTTAACATATATTCAAACTGTCCTTCTTCCCTATTATTTCTGCTCCACAGTTATGTTTCATTTAAATAAACAGTAATTAACAGTTATTACATGCTACATACTAGAGAGTGAATATACAAAATTGAAAAGGACAGGCTCTGCCTTCAAGGAGAACTGGAAATAGCATTCATCTAGTCCAGTTGGCTAACTATATAGACCAAGAAGCTGAGACTCAGAAAAGGAAACTGAATAGTACAAAAATCACACGGCTAATAAGTTGCAGAGCTAGGTCTAGGACCCAGATTTTTTGACACCCCCATTCACAATAATTTCCTCACTACTATGGTAAACTTAAAAATAACCAGCCCTTTCAATGAATCACCATCACCCTCATTAATATTTCATAGTACTTTAGAGTTGATAGGTTCACATTTGTCATCTAACTTAATCCTTGTAATATCTCTGCAAGAATTTATTATTATTAACCATAGTGACCCTGAATCTCAGAGAGAGAGATTAGGTAACTTGTCTTGGTATAAGTTCTGAAACTTATGCTCCAAATTCATGAATTTTCCTCAGACCACATTTTCTTTCACATAGTAGGTGTTATATTATGATTGGCATGTGTGGGGAATAGAAATGTTTAACCCATGGATCCTATTTTTGAAGTGTACAATGTAGATAGCTCATAGACTGTAACTGACAGTCATGGTAGGTGTTGAGTTAAGGGCTTCCTGGAATTGTTGTATCCTCTAAAGATGGCTGTTTACAACTATCTACTTTTAAAAACTGCAACAATAAAATCTCTAAGTTACTCATTTTTAAACCAACAAATGAAATTTTTACCAAAATTAAATTGAGGTTTAAGAAAAAATTGAAAGATAAAATTATCCAGAGTTAATATTGGATTATACAATATATTTAGCACAGGTGTACAGTGAGTGAAGCCATTGTGTTTCAGTCAGGAATGACTTGTTCAAGGCCTTACAATAGGAAATTGGCAGGTAAAAGGTGAAAAATAAATTCTAGAAATTATTTAGAATGCAGTAACTGATTGTGATGACTTAAAATTATAAGCCAAGACTCTGGAGTAGTGGTAAAAAATTAAGAGTAAAATGTGATTCATTCAACAGAGGCTCTTAAAAAGCCTCTTGAACCTCTCTCAATGGGTGAACAGAGAGCCTTCCAGCTGCTCAAGCATACAGTGACCAGTTGTCCAAAGTCCCAATCAAGTGCAGACTTAAAGGTAAAAAAGAAGACTTAGTGAGCTCTGTTGAAATTCTATTTTTTGTCTGACGTTGAGACAGTTCCTCTCCAAGATAAAAAGGAGAACCTTTAGCCTGAGTTTCACCAGGCACTCAGCACTTTCTGGTTCTCCGTTGAGTTGAGATCCAATTAAAGACTGTTAAGATGAGGGTATGAACAGAAAGGATGGTCTTGCCATTGAAGAGAAAAGCTGGACTTCAGTATTTATATCTTTACTTTGAGTGATGTGTGTTGAAAGAATGATTTGAGTGTCACCCAGCAGGGTCCAGTAAGGAATGTAGTTTTTTCTCTAAGCAAAATTGGAATCTAGATGTTATGTCATTCATAATGCCTTGCAAATTAGGCAAAAGTAGCATAAGAAGGCCAGCGTGAAAATCCTTTCAGCATTCTATGAGAGAAGAAAGTGACTGGAAGAGAAGCCATGGAGATGGTAAGAAGCTGTTCGATTTGAGATATATATTTGGGGTTGAGTTTAAGAGAGTCTAGAGGGGGTGCTAGAATTAAGATTATAACAATTATGATCAGACAGAAATTAGCAATTACTACAGGGAGGGTAGGTTTATAGTTGGTGTCATTTTTTTTTCATTTACTCAACAATCGTCTTTGAACAAATATCCTGTGCCAATCCCCAGAGTGGGCACAGAAGGTATAATAGTGAATCAGACCCCATCTCTGTCCCTGAGAACCTCCTAGTCTATAAAGGGAAGACAGTTGTATCAATAAGTCAGTGTACTAAGTTGTTACAGTTGCTTTAACTAAAGTTGGGAATAATGATTCCTACCTGGATTGGGAGGTGGGATGGACTATATCGCTTTCATTAAAAAAGATAGATGTGCTTGAGCTAAATTTTCAAAGCATGATTGCCTTGATTTTTACTAGTTGAGGATAGCATGGTTGGCAGAATTCTAAGATGCTCCCCATGACACTCCCCACCCTCCCTTGATACACACCTCCTGGAAAATCTCTCACCTTGAATATGGATGGAATCTGTGAATAGGATGAGAAAGCATTTTCCATAATTATCTTAGATTATATGGCAAAATTGGATTTGTAAATGTCATAAAGTTCCCAAATCAGTTGACCTTAACATAGGAAGATTATCTAGGTAGACCATGAGAAGGATTTGAAATGATGTTATTAACTTGAAGATGGAGGATGCCGTGTGGCAAGAAATGTGCATGGACTCTAAAGGAGCAGTACCCAGGTACAAGCAGTAAAGAAATAAGAACCTCAGTTCTACAACCACAAGGAACTGAATTCTGCCAACAAGAATGAGTTGGGAAGCAGATTTCTCCCTCTCCCCCAAAGCATCTGGACCAGGTTGATTTCAGGCTTGTGACACTGAGCAGAGAAGCCAGCCATGCCATGCCACACTTCAGACCCGCAGCACTGTGAACTAATAAATGAAAGCTGTTTTAAACTGCTAAGTTTGTGGTAATTTGTTACCCAGCAGTGGAAAACCAATATAAATGGCTTTGTAGCTGAGCCTGCCCTAGTGAGACTAGGAGGTTTGTTTTTTTATACAGCAGACTTGTAATTGGGCAGATTGACTGAATGATTCATCCTTTTCCTTGCAGGTTATTCCTCTTATATACAGCCCCTCATCTTTCCCCTCAAAAGGATTGAGCCAAATACAGGGTAGGGCAAAAGTAGGCTTCCAGTTGTTTGTATGGAAAATAATACAATAATTATTAAATAATAATACAAGAATAAATTGTTTTGTGTACTGACAACTGTAAACTTACTTTTGTCCCACCCCGTATTTCCTCTTTATTGCAGCAGCCAAATTAAAATATTCATTTGACATTTTTTTTGAGTTACACAATTAATTTGAATATTTTGTTCACTTTGCCTCTTATTGCTTTTATAGGCTCCCAAATCTAAATATTAAATGAATAAATGAATGAGCTCATCAAACATTTTTGAAAGGTCTAAAAGAACAGTTATTAATTTCTCCAGATACATAGATAACTACAAGATATACCTTGCGTAAGACTTTATAGTCAATGTAGAGCTTTGACTGCTCTTATCTGTACTGTTTCCCATATTGGACTCTTCCTACTTTGCTCAGCCTTTAAATATTACTGTTTCTCGGGGTTTTGTTCTGGGCCCTCTGCTCTTCTCAATTTATCTCTTTTCCTGAGATTCTTAGCTAATGCCACAACTTTAATGGACATTTGTAAACTAATGATTTTTAAAATTTTATTTTTGGCTTTAGATTAGAGCCTGAGTAGAACAAGGATTTAAATACAGAGCTTAGTTTTCCAAACTATTCTATTCTCCCTTGACTATTCCCTTCAAAGAGTCCTAAATTGAGAAAGGGTTTTTAGCAAAGAAAAAGAAGTAATTTCTTATATCAGACATTTTAAATTTGAAACCAAAGTTGTTACCTAAAGATGATTTTTCTAGGAAAGATTTCATTTGTGTAGGTCTAGCTGTCAGCTAGGTAAGGTGACCAGTCTTTTGGGAGTAGATTCCATGGTATTGCCTATAATCTGTATCCTAAAATTATTCTGAAGTGCCCCTTTGTATCTGAAGTAAAATTTAGATTTGGGCTTTTAAGGAAGGAGTTCAAAAAATCCAAGATGAACATTTTGATTGAGAGATGCTGCTGGAGTAATGAATAATGAGGCAGACACTCTCTATAAGAATTTAAAGGGTTCAAATACTAAACAGAGAGGGACTGGCCCTCTGGGAATGAGTAGGTGAAGACAGATAAATCCAGAAATTGAAAAAGTGTGTTGTGGAGTTGTGCACCTGAAACCTGTATAATTTTGTTAACTAGATTATTTTCAGATCTCTTCTGAGATAAGGAGGCATGGCCCAGTTTTATTAGTGTATACAGTCTTAACTATTTCTCATTTAAATACCTCATTAAATAATTACTCTATCTAAAATTATCTAATTTTATCCCACGTATTACTTCTGCTACTCCTCCATATCAAAAACCCTTTCTCAATTATAAATATTTTCCATTAAAAATGCCCTCATGTAACACAGTATTTTAGAGAATGAGCTTTGGAGTCAGGCAGGATTAGGTTTGAATTCTGCCTTAGCCAGTTATTAGATATTTAACTTTAGGCCTCTTACTTCCTTGATATAAGCCTTGGTTTTGAAATGGGGATGATACATACCATTCAGTTTATAATAACTATTAATTTAAATTATGTATGTATCACATATAATATAATTTACCTATTGAAGGAACTTGATAAATTCAATATAATAAATTTTATATTATTTTATAAATATTTTTATTTTAACAACCCTTATTGTACATATTGATCAATTTTACATATCATCACATTAAATACCCAACTTCAATCTTAAATAGTATTCCTATCTCTTAACTGTAACCATGTATTCAAAATTACCTTAAATTTACCTAATTTTAAATCCTCACTGGTATTATTTTTCATCTTATATGCCCCAACCAAATCTTAAATAGCATGCATGTTAATTGTCCTGCTTCAGTCTTAAATATATCCTATTTTAAATCCCCATTTCCTTTTAAATAACCTCCACCCTAAATACCTGTAATAAAGGACATTTGCTATTTTAGTTTGTATTCTTCCCTCCCTTCTGGTAATTTTTCTTACGTTTTGGGAAATTGTTTCTCCCTCATGCCTTGTGGTTAAAATGTGGTTTTCAGTTGTTATTTTTTACCCCTGCAATCACGGAGACTATCATTTGACTCTGGCCTCATTCATGGTCCCTTGTCCACACTGATAAGTTCAGGGGTGGGCAAGTGAGTGCCACATGCTGGAGAGACTAGTAAGAGTCATTCTTGGACTTTTCCTTCTGAAGCTAGGGAGGACAAGTCTCTCTTTCTCATTAAAGTATAAGCCAAAAAGGAAGGAACCCTGGAGAATCTGACAGCTGCATGTCCTTTGTCATGAAGAAGACTGAGAGAGTAGGGCCAACAAGGTAGAAATTTAACTTTGTTCCATTTGTCTCTCTGCCCTCTAGTGCTCCTTTTCCCTCCTGGAGAAGGCACCAGGGTCATCAGTTTCCTGCCAAGGAGCTGTGAGTTCCTGCTGAGTCTCTTCTCTGCTCATTGTTTCTTTTTTCCATATTGAAAGAACGTACAAATCAGCAAAAGGAGATACAATAATTTCTACCTTCTTTCTGAGGAAAATAAATATAACCTTAATGATTATTTATAATTAGGAATCGATTTGCCTAAGAGACAACTATGTAGAGGAGACCAAACTTTGTAAGTCCAAGATAAATGATGCTTGTAGATAAAACGAAGCTAATGGAGTGTAGTGGGTAGGAAGTCAGCCAGATTTGGCTTCAGATCCTGATTCTGTGTGACCTTGAGCATGGATCACCTGCCTAAGTCAAGTTTCTTACACATAAAATGCAGTCAATAGCATAGTCCTCTTGCAGAATTTTTGAGGATAAAATAAATAATGTAGGGCAGGTCTCAGCCTCTCAAAGTCTATTTTTATGGCGGAAAACTTGGAAAAATAGTACCTGTCCTTAGATATTAATTAAAACCCAGTGTCTGAACATTCTTAGAAGGAGAAAACAGTAAGTAAATATAAGATATGCAGTTTTACCATTCAGGAGATAAGAATTTGCAAATAAGAACTTGTCAGTCATTTCAGACTAAAAATAAATGTATACAAATGCCATTTACATTTTATAAGTGGTCCACTTTTTCTAATAACTTTCATAAGATTTCCTAATTTAGGTAAGCTATATTTTCGCTTACATTTCAAATAGTCTTAAAGCTTTCTTTCCCCCAGGGTTTAAACTCAGATTTTTATTGTCTTTTGTTCCCACTGCAGAATTAAGTGCTTATCAAAGCTTGTAATTTAATTCCTGGGTGATAGACTAAAGCACATGACACTACAGCTTGCTTAAAGTGAGTATAGAAAAGTGAAAATTTGATACTTTTCTTTTGAAAGATAATTGAAAGAAGGGAGTCACTTTAAAATGGGAAAACTATTTTTAACTTAGAAAAGATTTGTGTACTAGAAGGCTTGACTTCCTATAGATAATACTAGAAAGCCAATCAATTTACCTCAAAGTATTGAGAAGAGGAAGACTGATAGCCTTTCCCAGGGGATAGAGAGAGTATGGAAAAAAGCAGTACAAATAGTCCTCTAACCCAGGCTGCACTAACCCCTCTGCTCCCATGATCTTCTCATCTTGCTTAGACTCTGATACCTAACTCTGGGTCCCTATAAACCTCCCTCCAACCATGGACTTCTACCTTGCACTGCCTCATGTAATAGTGTTAGGACTGAATTATTCAGGAAGAAAAGGAAAGTAAGAGTAAGAGATTCACCACACTTTCTATTTCTTCCCCCACCCCCCTCTAATTTAAGTTTCTTTGATTTTTTTTTTCAGTTCCTGTTGTGGAAGTCACAATTTCTACTTATAATCTTGTAATTGTAACTGTAAATTTGTAATATACATTCTTAACAAGGTGTTTTTCCTAACACAGTTGAAACTTATTCAATACCTTTATCTTCTTCCTGGGAACATGTCAGAAATCTGAGCTAGCCTCAAGCTATTCTCCAAACTATACCCCCTTTCTTTCCTAAGAATTTTAATTCTTAAATAAAAATAAAGTTATTGTTATTTTTACTGCTAGAGGACAGATTTTCCAACATATTTTATCATTCTTTCCTCTTCCATTTGTTCTTGCATCCCAGTACTTCCCTCTGATTGCAATTTTCTTCTTGTGGATGTAAATCATTTGTTAGTACTTTCAAAAAGGATATATGGATGATAAATTCTCTTAGTTATTATGTATCTGGTAAATATTGTTATGCCCCCTTAACTATTGAATGATGGTTTAGGAATATTCTAAACTGGCAAATATTTTCTTTTATTACTCTGAAGAATTGTTTTCCAGTATCTGTTATTTTTTATGAGTTCTACTATTGACCTAATTATTATAGGTAGCCAACATGCCTTTCTGTATGTTAGCATTTAAGATGATTTTTTCCTTAATCTTGATATTTTGCAGTTTCATTTCCCTTTTACCCTCAAGTTCTAAGGGGGGGTCACTTATCTACATCTAATTGGTAACTCTGTTTCAGACTCCTCCTATATTTACCCTATTCTGTATCCTCGCTGTTTTTCTGTAGCCTCACTGCACCTCCTCTACTCCACTGGCACCATTTTTATACTCCCCTCGCCCTGCTGTCTTCATTGGTTGCAATCGTTCTTGATCCTTATGGTTTAGTTCAAGTTTCATATCCACCAGAAACTACGCGCTAATCATATCAGTCAGAATGAATCTTTCCCCCTCCCAAATATCAATAACATGTATTATTGACCCAGAACATATGCCATATTTAGTCTACACAGCCTCCTCTTATAAATATTAAAGAGCTTATTAGAAAAAGTGTAGGTTTTATGAACAGACAAACCAGAGTTCAGATTTCAGCTCTCTACTAGCTAGATGTGTGGTGATTTGTGAGAACTTTATTTCACTGAGCTCTGGTTTCTTCCTTTAAAAAAGGAAATAATATGTACCTTATAGAGATGGCATAAGACCAAGCTACCAAATCTTCCCAGTTACAAGATACAAATCTATTTATAATAACATCCTGTGGTCGGCAAACTGCGGCTCGCAAGCCACATGCGGATCTTTGGCCCCTTGAGTGTGGCTCTTCCACAAAATACCACGTGCGGGCACGCGTACAGTTGGACTGAAACTTCGTGGCCCATGCGCAGAAGTCGGTTTTTGGCCTGGGCGAGTCTATTTTGAAGAAGTACTGTTGATATTTAGCTCTGTTGACGAATGAGTTTGCCGACCACTGAGACAATCCAGAGTTCTTGTTCTTGTCCCATGCAGAACTCCCAGTTCTCCTTAGAAAGCACACCAAGCCCAACCAGCATGGCTCAGTGGTTGAGTGTCGACCTATGAATCAGGAGGTTCCCTGTCAGGGCATATGCCCAGCTGCAGGTTCGATCCCCTGTGGGGATGGTGCAGGAGGCAGCCAGTCAATGATTCTCTCTCATCATTGATGTTTCTATCTCTCTCTCTCCCTACTTTTCTGAAATCAATAGAAGTAGATTTTTTTTTTTAAAAAAAAGAAAGCACACCAAGGTTTTCTTTCAGAAGCCCTGAAACGGATGTCTTACATGTGCTTTCAAGCCAGTCTGTCTACTACAGACCCCTTGTGGGTTCTGACTTGTTTCTCCTTTGGCCTCTGACCAAGAGGGTACTTGAAGTAAATGTTCTCTGACCAAGAAGGCACTTGAAGAAACTGAATCATCATCATTGAGGACATGATACCCATTTATTGATTTATCAAGTATTTATTGAGAACATACTATGCATCATATATAGATTTAGATTTAAGCAATGTAATAACTGCTAGAAACATACCAGTGAAAAAAATTTTAAAAAATCTCTGCTTCGCCCAACCAGTGTGGCTTAGCAGTTTAGCATCAACCTATGAACCAGGAGATCACAGTTTGATTCCCAGTCAGAGCATGTGCCTGGGTTGTGGACTCAATCCCCAGTGTTGAATGTGTAGGAGGCAGATGATCAATCATTCTCTCTCATCGTTGATGGTTCCATCTATCTCTCCTGTCCCCTTCCTATCTGAAATCAATAAAAAAATATTTTAAAAAAATCTCTTCTTGTACGGATTTTACATCCTGATTAAAAGAGAAAGAATAAACATCTCTTCTCTCTATATAAAAGCCTAAGCGACCATTATGACCAGTCGACTGAACAACCAGTCACTATGATGCGCACCGACCACCAGGGGGCAGATGCTCAACACAGGAGCTGCCCCCTGGTGGTCAGTGCACTCCCACAGCCAACCTCCCGCGGCCGGCCAACCTCCTATGGTCCCTCTCCCCAGCTGGCTGGCCAACCTCCCGTGGTCCCTACCCCCGGCCGGTCAGCCCTGATTGGCCCCGATTGGCCCCGATTGCCAGCCAGGCCAAGGGACCCCCACCCATGCATGAATTCATGCACCAGGCCTCTAGTAATAAATAAAGAAACAATTTTTATGCTCAAGACTGGATTGGATGAGTGCATTCATTCAACAAATATTTTTAATTGCTAATTAAAATTCCAAACACTGATTTGATGAATGAGCAGACATGATTCTGCTACCATGGAGCATATAGAATAATATAAAAATATATATTTAAACATTCAAATAAATGTATAATAACAAACTGTGATATGTGTAATGTAGAAAAAGAATGAAGTTCTATGAGATATAATGATGGTAGGTACTCAGGAAAGGTCTTGCTTGGGTTAAATAGAAATATGAAAGGTGAGAAGGAGACAGCTAGTCTGAGAGAGAGAACAGAGATTTCCAAGTAGAGAGAAGGTCATGTGCTAATGTCGATGCAAGGGTGCTAATGTCGATGCAAGGGTGCTGCCTCTGTCTGCATTCATGGCCTTCAATGCTTGGAGTGCCAGAGTGAGATGGAAAAGTAGACAGATGGCCACTCATCAACTTTGTGCCTTTCTTCTGTTCTTGGCCCTGAAGCAGCACTCTTTGCTCCCTATTCTGTACAAAGTTCCCCATAAAAACTGCTTTTTTCATCTTCTGTAAGCTACCTTGTAGACACACACACACACATCACCACAAGAACAGATAGCAATTTGCTGGCACAGCACAACTCAAATTCTTCCAAAGAAATTACATTTCTCCAAAGAAACAGTCTTCTGAGATATATCCTTACCTACAACATAGGTAATCTTTTATATATAGAGCAATTTCTCTCGACTTAGGTATAATCTCAAATATTTTCAGGGCAGAAGTGGATCTTTGCTTTACTTTTATCCAACCAAAAGGCCCATTTGGGTGACTTCCCAGAAGAAAAGAATGACATTCACTAAGGGTGAAATTCATCTGTACCTTTTGCAAAATAGAGACCAGCTGAAATCTGTGAAAGTACAGTTTTTCTTGTTTCTCTTCTGCCCACCCCATCTTCCCATCAGAACTCAAAGACCTTTGCTCCACCAATTCAGTAACCTTCCCAGGAGGTTCTGCAAGAAGGAAGCTCCTCCCAAGTATGACACAGGAATAGGAGCACCTTGCTTCAGGGATCATTTCCTGCCCCCGATGCAGTGCTGCCTCTCATAGTAAAAGTGAAAGTGTGCAGCATGGCTCTGGACATACCGTAGGCATTATTTTTTAAATTAAAAACTTTTCAAAGCTACAGTTTATTTTCAATATTATTTTGTATTAGTTTCAGGTGTACAGCATAGTGGTTGGGCAATCATATGCTTTGCAAAGTGATCCCCCTGATATTTCCAGTACCCATCTGGCACCATGCATAGTTATAATAATATTATTGACTATATTTCCTTTGTTGTACTTTACATCTCTATGTCTATTTGTAACTACCAATCTGTACTTCTCAGTTCCTTTACCTTTTTCACCCAGTCCACACCCTTTTCCCCTCTGGTGACCATCAGTCACACAGTAGGCATTAAATTAATGAAACTGGGTTTCTTCCTCTTACCGATTTATGTAATTGCTTAGGTTATAAGTTCCTGAAGGATAGTGACAGTTTCTTATAATTTTTTGTGCTTCCCACAGATTTAGATTTAAGCAAATTTATTGAATAAATTTCTATGTGCTAGTTACCATGCCAAGAATTTCCTTACATATTTTTCATCCAACCCTGTGACAAATATATGAAGTATATCTTGTTACTTTATTTTTTGATGACTAAATATAGGCTTAGATATATCAAGTAACTGGTTCTAGATAATACAGCTACTTAGTAGTAAGGCCAGGATTAAATCCAGCTCACCCAGTCCTTAAAATGATGTTCTTTCCAGTGACATGATACCAATAATCATAGCATCTAGCCAAGTGCTGTGAGCATTTTAAATATTTGTGAAAGAATGGGAATTGATCTGTTGCTTAAAATGATAAATACTTGTTAACATGCTATGCCATTTTTTTTAGCTTTAAGACTTTATGTAAATGGATGTGGAAAGATTTATTAATATAAAAGTAAAACCAGGTAAAATGTACATATAATATGATTCTATGTTTTTAAAATACATATGTACAGGGTCAGGGGGAAGTAGGTTTATAGTTGTTGTTTTTTAGTATGGAAAAGAATACAATAACTAATAAATAATAATATAAGAATAAACTCTGCATTTTTGCATTCTCACAACTGAAACCTACTTTTGCCCCACCCTTTGTATACAGGCATATATAGGAGAAGTCATGAGTAATATGACTGAAATTTTAACAAATTTTATGGAAAGTAGGATAACCAGTGATTTTTATCTTCTTTATCTTATATATTTTCTTCTTTATCTAAGCATTTTTCTGTACTACCTATTATTTGTATCTTAACAAATTTAAATTTAAAGTAATGCAAAGACTTGAACTATTTATTTACTCCATAGATATTCTTGATGACAAATTATAGGGATTGGTAAATTA
>NW_005364671.1:2291167-2299830 GCF_000412655.1 Myotis brandtii
AGCAAATATTAGATTTGTATGTTAGTGTCCTTGTGTCCTTTCCAATCACTTGACAAACCATATGACACTTAGAACATATATTAGAATATATATGACCTAATATGCTTTTAGAAACAGCAGACTAACATTTGTCTTTCCACTGACACATTTGAAAGAATGTCAAAATGTAATTTTGATTAGAGAAAAAAGTGTGACACATCTAGGATTATAAATGCAAATCACAGTAGATATTTGATTTTATCTAATCAAAGATGTTATTTTTAATTGCTATGGAACAAGATGATCTTGTGCAAATGAGACGTTGAGTTAATAACAGTACTTTATATTTACATAGAGATATTCTATGAGCTTATCATACTTCATGAATTAAAAGAAGCTCTGTTGGTGCAATTACTTTGGAAAATTCTTTGGCAGTATCTTCTAAAGCTGAATATATGTGTGCCTTTTGACACAGAAACTACACTTTCAGTGTACATGCAATAAAAATACATATTTTTGTTTTCCAAAAGATATGTCATAGCAGCACTATTAATATAGCTCCAGGCTGGGAAGTACCCAAATGTTCATCAACAATAGATTGGCTATAGAATGAATGAAAAAATTATTCTACGTACAATGGAATGCTATGCAGCAATGAGAATGAATAATCCAAACCTACATACAATAATATGGATGAATCTCACAAACATAATGTTGACTGAAAAAATCCAACACAAAAGGGTGAAAATTGTATGATTGAATTTTTATGTTGTGCAAAAGCATGCAAAACTAAACTATGCATTCGAAGTCAGGTCAGTGATTACTCTTGGTGTGGGTAGTAATAAGAAGGGAGCATGAGTGGAGGATATGCAGAGTGCTAGTACTATTCTGTTTTTGGATCTGAGTGCTAGTTTCACAAATGTGTTCAGATCATAAAAATAATTAGTTGAGCTTCATTCTTATGACACGTGTTCTTTTCTATATCCATATTATAATTAAATCTCCTTAAATATGCTTACATATATGTATAGCTTTAGACATCTAACTCTCTTCTAGATTTTTATATGTTGTTTGTTAGCACCTCAAGTAATTGTCATACATTTAATTTATTGATTCAAATTGTATGCTGTGTACTTACTCTATAGCAGGTGCATAATAGGGTATGCTGATGCAAAATATATAGAAAAGAAAAAAGAGAAAATCTAGTCTTTGTGCTCAAGGAATTCATATGGGTGGGTGAGGACAGGTAGGTAATCAACTATAATATAGAATACCATGTAGAAATAAGTACAGGATGTTTTGCTAAAATTAAATAGGAATATCCAAGCCAGATTGTGGACTAGGGCAGTGGTCGGCAAACTGCGGCTTGCGAGCCACATGCGGCTCTTTGGCCCCTTGAGTGTGGCTCTTCCTAAGCCTTAGGAATACCCTAATTAAGTTAATAACAATGTACCTACCTATATAGTTTAAGTTTAAAAAATTTGGCTCTCAAAAGAAATTTCAACCGTTGTACTGTTGATATTTGGCTCTGTTGACTAATGAGTTTGCCGACCACTGGACTAGGGGATCAGAGAAGGCAGCCTGGGACAGGTGATATATGATTTTTGCCTGAAAGATAAGCAATTACACAGACAAAGACTAATAGGAAACACATTCCAAGCAGGGGGAACTGCATTTTGGAAGTGTCTTAGATAAGCAAGAATATGGTCTCTTCAAGGAAATGTGAATATTTACTATGCCAGGAATACAGGCTGGAGGAGGAGGAGGAATGCAGAGCAAGAGGCTGTAAAATTAAGAAAGAGTTTTGAATATCATGCTGAAGAATTTGTACTTTCCTTGTATCCTAAGGGGAGGTAGTGAAGGCTTTAAAGCAGATTTTATTTTTTTAAAAAATCACTCTTGGTAGGGAGAATAAATTGGAGAGAAATAGGACCAGTGGCAGGGAGGCATCAATGGAAGAAATGATGAGACCTGAACTAAAGTATTCAGTTTCCCCAAAACTCCACTCACACAAGTATTTGAATATGCAGCTGAATTTTAGATTTGGGGAAATAGGTAGTAAGTTAAATTGTTCTGTAGACAATTTTAAATTGAATATTAGCCCTATCTGTCTGTAAAAGTCTTTAGGTGGAAGCATTACCCCTCATTATTGTCTACAGCACCCTCTGCCTCTTCCTGGGTGGCACAAACCTAGGTCAGAACTTAGCTTGTTCTCAAGAGTCATTGCCATGAGTATTTTTGACTCTGATGGAACCCCTCTATTCAGGTAGATCTTTATACTGGAAAAGTCTCTCCAGAGATTTTTGTACATATAATAGAATTCTATTTTTTTAGAATAGAAAAATTTGTATACTAACAAATTTAAAATAATGCAAATACATTGGTGGGCTCCACTGGTCTTTGTGATGATGTAAATGCCAGGGACAAAAGACCTGCTATTCAGGCTCTAGCCAGTTTTGCTCAGTGGATAGAGCATTGGCCAGACTGAAGGGTCCTGGGTCCGATTCTGGTCAAGGGCACATACTTCAGTTACAGGCTGGATCCCTAGCTCTGATTAGGGTGTGTGCTGGAAGAAACTAATCAATGTGTCTCTCTCACATCGATGTTTCTCTCTTTCTGTCCCTCCCTTTCCTTCCACTCTCTCTAAAATCAATGGAAAAATATCCTTGGGTGAGGATTAACTGACAAGCAAACAAACAAACAAATAAGTATTTTTTAAAAGACATGCTATTCAGGACAAAGTATCTCCAAGATTGCTGAGCACATCAGTAAAACACTGAGATGGGAGAAAAAAGAATAAATCTAGATTGGTGCAAACACACTCGGGAAGTATTTCTTATTGTTTATAAGGCTGGATATACTGAAAAGGGAGTCCTACTATACCCAAGTTAGATGACATCCTGCTATTTCTGGCATTAAGCATGAACCACAGTAGTTCTCACCGTAGCAGAAATTGGCAAGTTAGGAGTTCGCGGTTCTCCTTAGTAATG
Organism: Myotis brandtii; assembly: GCF_000412655.1. Classification (NCBI taxonomy): domain Eukaryota; kingdom Metazoa; phylum Chordata; class Mammalia; order Chiroptera; family Vespertilionidae; genus Myotis; species Myotis brandtii. The sequence continues at coordinate 2,294,137 of NW_005364671.1, forward strand.
CTCTGAACTTCAAGAAAGCCATGAGTATTAGAGCTGAGGCCTACCATACTCCGAAGAATATCATTAAGGATAAATGAGGGTAAGAAGCTACCAGTCAAAGGCATGAGGCAGTTTTCTACTGACATCACATAACAGGGGCCAAATCCAGCTCACTGCCTGTTTTTGTAAATAAACTTTTATTGGGAAAGAGCAACACCCATTTGTTTATGAATTGTCTGTCGCTAACTCTGTGCTACAATGGCAGAGTTGAATAGTTGTGACAGAGACTATATAACTCACAAAGTCGCAAATATTATCTGTCCCTTTTTCGGGGAAAGTTTGGCCACCTCTGCTTGGAGTGTAAAGAAACTCTGGGACTGCTAGAAAATGCTACTGCAGAGGCTGCAAGAGATGAGGTTTTAATTGGAATAGACTCTGAGTTCTTCTAGTCTGGGTTTACAATCTGGAATTTAACTTCTGCTAACTCTAGCAGATATATCAGCCCTGTGGTAGTTCATAAAGGACTACACAATGGTATCTTGAAAAAAAACCTCTGACTAGAATGACTGGGAAATTTGGGGGGGAAATCACTTTTTAAACAAATATCCAAGTGGTGGGAGATGATCTCATAATGGTCGACACTAAATAAATTGACAAGACTGAGGATGAGGAATAATGCAAGTGTTTTAAGTTCCAAGTGGACCAGATTGGCTCTGAGTGTCTTCAGCTGTTTAATCCAATGAGAGGGGCACCATAGGTTTTCATTACTCGGGAAAATGAAAATGCTCTTACTGCTGACCTGGTGGTAGAGCATTGCCCTGCACAGAGCAAATATGTTGCACCTTAATCTGAATCTGCTTCTTTGAATTGAGGAAATTCTGGATGAAAGATCCAGAAGCTTCCTCACCATTTAAGCTCTAGGTCTATTTAGCTGGTTAGATGTCTGTTGCTGTTCTAACCAGATAGCCCAAAACAGAAGACCAGTATTTTACAAGGACCTCTTATCATTTTCTCCCCTCCCCTCCCTTCCCTGTGGTATTTTCACTGCTATTAGACATGCTATTGCTAGATCAGAAGCCAAACCTAGGGGTCTGGAATCTTTTTGGGAGATCTAGCTTGGTAGTCACATGACTAGCTCAAAATTATACACTTTTTCAACTTTATCCCACTACGAGTCTGTGAATTCATGTACTTATGGTCTCCTGAGGCTCACAGGTAAACTTCCTCAGAGTTTTTATGTGGGGAAAAAAGTCAGTAACTAAAAATAGTCCATTAGCTTCTTTGCCACCAGGGAGTTTTTTTTTTTCACTGTCCACACTGTTCTTTAGGGTATTTTATGCTTTTACCCTCTTTTAGTGCCTTTTCCCCTCTTCCCAGATTATTGTTCCCTTTCAAATTCCAAGTCTTCCCTCTATTATGCAAAATGCTCAAATCTCTCCAGTTTCTAGTCTACATTCCCTTCAAGGTCCACCTTTGAGGTGCTCAGCAGAACTCATCTATTTACTTAATGAGGTCCCCCTTCTCTGTAGGACTTGGAGTTGTAAATAGCAATATATTACGTAAGTCAAGTGCCAAGTGCAGTTAGTGTTAAACTAATGCTTTTTTCTCTCTTCCCTTCTGCGTGTTTTATTGTTGTTATATTCTTTTTCTTCTTATGTCAAAAAATAAATGTCTCATTACATCTGTTGACATTTGTGTTCTCTTATTTTGGATTTAAACTCATAAAAGGAAAGATGTGCATCCTTCTGGCCTTGCACAGTGTAGCATGTGGAAGCAGGACACGAAATGCGTGTTCTTCAGATTTGGTGCATTATACCAGAGAACACAGGGGGCCGTTTCTTTCACTTTTATAAGACTTCCTCTCCCTCCAGATAGGCAGTGGCCCATTGTAGCTTGGCATGTTCTTAGAGTATAAGAGTCTGGAAAACAGATCACATAGTGGTTTAGGTTCAAGATTTGGATATATCACTTACTGTAGACTTTGGTCAGGTTATATAATCTCCCTAGCTCTGTTTCCTCATCCATAAAATAAGTACTAGCACATACTTCACAGAGTTCTTATGAAGATCAAATGAGACAATGAAAGTAAATTACTTTGCACTGAGACAGGCACAAAACTTCAAAATATGGAGACTTTTCTTCTTGTTAATATTATTGCCACGCTATAATGATTTTTGGCTTATATAGTTGTCACAGAAATTGAAAATAAATGAGGCAAACAAATAAATGCCAGGAGGGAAATTGAGAAAGGGCTAGAATAAATCCCCAAGTGCATGTAAGATGCTATTCAATAACTTTTCTTTTTCACTTTTTACTCTGGAAAATTTCTACTATATACAAAAGTAAACAGAAATAGTATAATAAATCTCATGTACTCATAATCCAGCTTCAATAATGATCAGCTCATAGCCAATTTTCATTTTTATCACTACTCACTTCCTTCTATCTCCTCTTCCACTGTATTATTTTTAAGTAAATCCCATATCGTATAATTTATTCCATGAATACTACAGTATATATTTCTGAAAGATAAGGACTTAAAAATAACCATACGTTGTAGGTAAATCTTGGTTGACTTGAAGCTAGCAGCTCTAGGTAACCCATTCACCTCCCCAATGATGTTAGCACACAGGCTGAATATAAGATTGTGCCCATCAGGAATGGTAGCAAGGGTGTATGTTTGGGAGGGGGAGGAATAGAAGGAAGATAAAAGTCACATTTCTATTTCGTTAATGCCTAAAATCCTGGCAATTGACATGAGTGGGGCCCAGGCCAGCTTTGGTTGTTTTGGGGAGGCATCATGTTATAATGGCAATAGACATGTGCCTTGGGTCAGAAAGATTTGGGTTCCAAGTGCTTATTCTACTACCTATGGCTTTATCCAGATTCCTGACTCCTAACACTCTTGTATGCAATAGTTTACAGTTTATTAAATGCTTCTTTCACAACTGTTAGCTCATATGTTCCCTATTATCTTGGGGGAAGGAAACTGAGGCTCAGTGAGGTTAAAGAACTTGCCAACGGTCACAGAGCCTCAGTTTCCTCAAAGACGATAAGGAACACATGTGCTAACAGTTATACAAGAAGCTGGATTCAAGCCCAATTCCATCTGATAGAAACTCTCTACCCTTTCTTCTGAACCCCAGAATTTATTTTCTAGACCCCTCTCCCCTTTTCTCTATTTTGATGAGGCAGAGATGGTAGGGACTCCAAGTTGGACTGGACACTGGCAGAGGGATCTGATATTGCAAGTGATGAATGCATGTGAGCAGGGGTGCATCCAAGTTTGTGGGGTCTTTAGCTTATTCAATTTAGTGGGCTGCTTTAAGATAATAATTACAAATACAAACTTAGTTGTGAAAGCTAGTATTGAGTTAGAATAAGAAAAGAAAATACCATAAATTAGACTTTTTTATTTTTTATTTTTATTTTTTATTGAATTTATTGGAGTGACATCTACACTAATAAAAGAGAAACATGGTAATTAGCGTACGACCGCTACCCTTCCCATTGGCTAATCAGCATATCCTTATGCAAATTAACTGTCAGCCAAGATGGCGGCTGGCAGCCATGCACTGAAGCGAACAGGGAGGCTTGCTTGCTGCGGACTCCAACGTTCCCCGCCTAACTTGCCGGCCTCTCAGCTGCAACTCTAAGCAACTATGTACTATGTTGCAAATAAGAAGCTAAACAAAACCCCAGAAACCAGCCGGACTGAAAGCCAGCCTCCGCCCTGATCTGTGGATGATAGAGGGTGGTGCCCCAACTCCCCTATCGGCCCTGCTCTGTGAGTGACAGGGGGGAGATCCTCAACCCCCTGATTGGCCCTGCTCTGTGAGTGACAGGGGGGAGCTCCCCAACCCCCTGATTGTCCTGCGGCTCTGTGTGTGACACGGTGTGGCGCCCCCCCCCCCGCCATCGGCCCTGCCCTGAGTGTGACAGTGGTGGCGCCCCAACCCCCTGATCCGCCCTGATCTGTGGATGATAGAGGGTGGTGCCCCAACTCCCCTATCGGCCCTGCTCTGTGAGTGACAGGGGGGAGATCCTCAACCCCCTGATTGGCCCTGCTCTGTGAGTGACAGGGGGGAGCTCCCCAACCCCCTGATTGTCCTGCGGCTCTGTGTGTGACACGGTGTGGCGCCCCCCCCCCCGCCATCGGCCCTGCCCTGAGTGTGACAGTGGTGGCGCCCCAACCCCCTGATCCGCCCTGATCTGTGGATGATAGAGGGTGGTGCCCCAACTCCCCTATCGGCCCTGCTCTGTGAGTGACAGGGGGGAGCTCCTCAACCCCCTGATGGGCCCTGCTCTGTGCGTGACAGGGGGGAGCTCCCCAACCCCCTGATCGCCCTGCGGCTCTGTGTATGACAGGGTATGGAGCCCCAACCCCCCTGATGGACCCTGCTCTGTGCGTGACAGGGGGCAGTGCCCCAACCTCCCTATCGACCCTGCCTTGAGTATGACAGGGGGCGGCGCCCCAACTCCCCAATTGGCCCTGCTCTGAGCCCGACCAGGGGCTGCACCTAGGGATTGGGCCTGCCCTCTGCCACCCGGGAGCGGGCCTAAGCCAGCAGGTCATTATCTCCCGAGGGGTCCCAGACTGCGAGAGGGCACAGGCCGGGGCTGAGGGACCCCTCGCCCCCCGAGTGCACAAATTTTTGTGCACCGGGCCTCTAGTTGGTTAATAAAATTAAATAGGTTTCAGCCATACAGTTCTATAATATATCATCTTTATATTGTATTGTGTTCACTACCCCAAGCCAAGTCTCCTTCCATTACTATTATTCCCCCCTTTCCTGCAACCACCTGCCCCTCTGGCAGCTGTCAGTCTGTTCTCTATTTATGAGTCTGTTTCTATTTTGTTTGTTAGTATATTTTGTTCACTAGATTCCACATCTGCATGAAATCATATGGTATTTGTCTTTCTCTGACTGGCTTACTTTACTTAATATAATGCTCTCCAGGTCTATCTAATGCTGTCGCAAAGGATAAGATTTCCTTTTTTTTTTTTTTTATACAGCCGAGCACTATTCCATTGTATAAATGTATCACAGCTTTTTTATCCACTCATCTCCTGATGGACACTTGAGCTACTTCTAATTCTTGGCTATTGTAAATAACACTGCCATGAACAGAGGAGTGCATATATTCTTTCAAATTAGTGTTTTTGGGTTTCTTCGGATATATTCCCAGAACTGGAATTACTGGGTCATAAGGCAGTTCCATTTTTAATTTGTTGAGGTAACTCCATGCTGCTTTCCACAGTGGCTGTACCAATATGCATTCCCACTGACATGCACAAAGTTTCCTTTTCTCTGCATCCTCACCAACACTTGTTTGTTGATTTATTGATGGTAGTCATTCTGACAGGTTTGAGGTGATACCTCATTGTGATTTTAATTTGCATCTCTCTGATGATTAGTGAGTTTGAGAATCTTTTCATATGTCTGTTAGCCATCTGTATGTCCTCTTTGGGGAAGTGTCTATTCAGGTACTTTGTTCATATTTTTAATTGGATTATTTTTGGTATTGAGTTTCACAAGTTTTTTGTAAATTTTGAATATTAACCCCCTATTAGATGTACCACTGGTGAATATTTTCTTCCATTCAGTAGTTATCTTTTCATTTTGTGAATGGTTTCCTTTGCTTTGCAAAAACGTTTTAATTTGTTGTAGTCCCATTTATTTTTTGTTTCCTTTGCCCAAGATGAATATTATA
>NW_005364671.1:2300008-2345309 GCF_000412655.1 Myotis brandtii
TGTTCAAGATTTTACTACCTGTGTTTTCTTCTAGGATTTTTATAGTTTTGAGTGTAACACTTAAGTCTTTAATGCCATTTTGAGTTTATTCTTGCATATGATGTAAGAAGGCGGTCTATTTTTATTTTTTGCATGTATCTGTTCAATTTTCCCAACATCATTTATTGAATAGACAGTCTCCCCATTATATGATTTGTCTCCTTTGTCAAATATTAACTGACCATAATGGTGTGGGTTTATTTCTGAGCTCTCTATTCTGTTCTATTGAACTATACGTCTGTGTTTATATCAGTAACATGCTGTTTTGATTACTATGGCCTTATAGTATAGTTTGTTATCAGTTAGCATGATTCCTCCAACTTTGTTCTTCTTTCTCAAGATTGCTGTCACTACTGTAGGTCTTTTGTGGTTTCATATAAAGTTTTGGAATATTTTTTCTAGTTCTGTGAAATATGCCATTGGTATCTTGATAGGAATTACATTGAATCTATTGATTACTTTGCGTAGTATGGACATTTTAATTATGTTACCTCTTTTATCCATGAACACAGTATATGCTTCCACTTATTTTTATCTTCTTCAATTTCTTTTTTCAGTGTCATAATTTTTCAGGTATAGGTGTTTTATATCTTTGGTTAAATTTATTCCTAGGTATTTTATTTTTTTTATGCAATTTTAAATGATATTGTTTTCTTAGTTTCTCTTTCTGACAGTTCATTATTGATATATAAAAATGCAACTGATTTCTAGATATTTATTTTGTATCCTACTACTTTACTAAATTTATTTATCAGTTCTAGTAGTTTTTTGGTGGAATCTTTAGGGTCCCCCAAATTTTTTAAATTGACAAATTATTAAACTATTTTAAAATGCTATAGACATCACAAAGTATTTTAAATAGCATATTTTTAATTCATTCTTAAATACTTCTATAATAATTTCCCTACATTTTTAGCTGCAGACTCTTTGATCTCCTCTTCATATGACTATGAGTCTGTAGTCTTCTAAAGAGAGAATAGAAAGCTAATTTAATCAAACTTCTAATTTGATAGTTGATCAAATAATGATTTTTGTTATTGATGGTGTTTAAGAAGTGTATTTCAGTGTCATGACTCATTATTGTTAATGTGATGTAAAATTTTAGGATTGTTTTGAAATTTAGGGAAACTTCTATCAAGTTTCCTTCCCACATAAATCTTGACATTTTGAACATTTTATATTTTCATGTGCAGTGACTAATCTCAAATTCACTGTGATTGTTGACATTCATAAATCATATTACCTGGGACCATCCCAGGTCCTCAAATGGGATCTGTGAAAGTAGGGAGTTTCAAACCTGCTCTTCCCCCCGCCCCCCACACACACACACCAAACTTGAGTTTTGTAAGCTTCAGAGTGAAGCTGATTCTGAAGATTAGTTGCTTACCTATCTTCTCTCTCTCTCTCTCTCTCTCTCTCTCTCTCTCTCTCTCTCTCTCTTTACCCTGGGGTCAGATCATCATTTTCTCACCAGGAGGTATGCCCATGTGGAAAGCAAACTTTATTCCAACCACAGGCACAGAGCATATACTCCCCTGACTCTGTTCCTTCCCCCAAAATGGTATTGAGAGCCCTTACCCCCCTCTGGCCCCTTGAGTATCTATAAATATTAGTACACCTTGTTAACTTACAGGCTTTAGAACACTGGCTACCATGGCTAGTGCCCTGAAGATGAGGATATTCCACAAGCATATGTGGCTTTTCTAGAGAGCTGGGATCCATTAATTTCCTTCATGCTTTTTCTTTGTATAAATACAACATTTCAGATGTTCAATTAAAATAAGCACCCTTAATTTCAAGACTTAGTCTGTTGTGTGTTATAATTATTCACTGGGCTGCCTGAGATGTTTTTCACAATTACTTTTCCTTACTTCCCCAGTGAAATTACTGGTAATTTTTGGTTTTGCTTTATTTAACAGGACAAAGGAAAGCATTCTGGTTCTGCCTGAGGCAAGACTAATGTGGCTGTCTTAATAATGACTACCTCCTGGTGAGGGCTATCTCTAAGAGAGGAAGAGGGCTAAAAATCCAGAATTTATCATTTTTTAAAGTGAGGAATTTGGCCCTATTTAACTCCCCCCCCCCCCTTATAAGTGTAGGGAGACTCAAATACATATGAGTTTATAGTTCATGAACTGCTAGTGTTGGAGATAGGTTGGGAATACATCTTACAGGTCCTGTTTCTCCCAGCCCTTAAAAATGGCATTGTTGAGGTCATTGTTGCCCATCAAGTAGAATCCAAGTGTCTCAGTTTGGGCTTTAGGCTATTTAGCCGACTAGGAAGTGTTGTTGGGGGTGTATTTCATACAGGTGCCTCCCAAGCTATAGAACAGGGCAGAGAAAGGCAGAGCAAAGATCTGGGATGCAAATTGGCATTAATTAATACTAGTACCTTATTAAAAAATATTGAAGGTGCATGGCTGGAGTGGGTCAGTGGTTGAGCGTCGACCTATGAACCAAGAGGTCATGGTTTGATTCCCTAAGGGCACATGCCCTGGGTGCAGGCTCTATCCCCAGTGTGCAGGAGGCAGCCGATCAATGATTCTCTCTCATCATTGATGTTTCTATCTCTCTCCCTCTCCCTTCCTCTCTGAAATCAATAAAAAAATATTTTTAAAAAATTGAAGATAATTTCTCATTGACATTAGGGATTTTGCCTATTTTATTTACTAATCAGCTGGAGAGGTTGGCTGTGACTTTAATCCTGAATTGTTTCTGAAATAAAGTGCCGTAGTTGCCCTAATTAGTTGGTGGATATCTTTTCTACCCATTTGATTTCTAATGTGAAAGTTGTTGATCTTCACATGACTCATGAATATTCTGTCCCATAATCTTCTCATGCCTGACTTGGGAAACCTGAGTTTCAGCAAGCTCCAGATAATTTACAAGGTGTTTATTTGCTTATTTATTTGTCCTGTCTCAGGTAAATCCAGAGTGCCTTGCTTTGTGCTGTTAAGTAAAAGAGAAACAAAAGTTACCAGTAGTTTCACTGGAGCAGTAAGGAAGAGTAATTGTGAGACATATCCTAAGAATAAGTATTTATTTTCTGAGCACCTTACTATCTTTTAGCATCCTGCTAAATGTTCCAGAAACAGATGAATAAAATACAGACACAACTTCAAGAAGCTCATAGTTTTTAGAAGGCAAGACACATAGACAAGTAAACAGTTGATTATTTTATTAATTGATATAAGACACACAAAACAATCCCCAAACCTCACTGGCTTAAAATAAAAGTTTACTTCTCATTTAGATATCATGTACGTGGGTTAGTGGAGGAACTCAGCTCCAGTGTCAGTTGGGGACCCAGATCTTTGCATCAACTGGCAGATGAGGGAAGAGAAACTGCGGCAGATTGGGTTTGGGAAAAGTGAACCATCTCTTTCATGCACACTTCCATTGCTAAACTCAGTCCATAGTCCTGGCCAACTGCTGGGAATGCTGAGAAATGCAGTCTGGGTACCTGGGAGGAAAAGGACTTGGGGTTGGATGAGCACATAGTATTACCTTTGACACAGCGATAATATAGGGACATTTGTGTTGTGACAAAAAAATTGCCACAGCATTATGGGAAGAAGAAGAGGAATTATTAACTCAGTCTGTGGTATAGGGATGAGGGTGGGAATCTGAAATGGCTTCCTAGAAGATGTGACACTTAAACTGACTTTTGCAAGATATTTAAGAGTCAGTCAAGGTTGGGGTTTAAAGTAGGAGGGGAGGGTATGAGCAAAAACAAGAAGGCACAAAGCAGCAAGGTATATGCTTAGAGAACTTAAGACTTAAAATACATCTAGATGTTACATTTTTATGAGACACACAGACTTTTGATCATCTCCAGTTCTGAGGTTAGTTCTGGATCACACTAATTCAATTATTCTGATAAAAAGTGCATTGTCCAATTTTCAAAATCAGAGAAGTATTTTTTTTAAATTAGTTTAAAGTCGAGCAGCCAGCAGGTGCTAGTTAAGAACTTTAATTAAAAAGAGAAAAACAAAAAGAACTTGGGAATGAATTTCCTTGAAAATCATGTCTATCTATTTGTGAAGACACAGAAAACACATGTTTTGAGGATGTGTGGAGAAGCATAATTTGGTGCCTTTTTTCTTCTCCAATGAAATTAACTGCAAAATTTTCTGTTATAATACTGAGAGATGTTTTGCTGTGGGTCCATTGAAGAATAGTTCATATACATGATAATCTGATTAAAATCTAGTCATGTTTTGTTCCTCCATCTGTATTGTTGAAATTGGATAGCAAAGTCTAAGGCTCTAATATGCCCTAGAACTCTTGGATTTTATAAATGTCTCTGTGTTGCTTAAGACTACAATCTATCTGCATAAGAATTTCTCTTAGGAAGAAATAAAGTTCTTGGCTCAGATATGGATTTCAAAACAGGAGCTAGTTACTGCACTGAAAGACACATTTCTTGGACCGTTTTTAAATATGAGAAAAATGAGTAGTACATCTAAATATGGAATCCATATCGATAGAACTGGAGGTGTGGTGGGCGTCAAAAGTGCTTAGGGGAAAGGCAGGAGGGAAGTAATTTAAAATAGGACCAATATTGTTTATCTTGAAACTTGGCAGCCAAATGTAGAATTTTATGGTTGGACCGTAGCAGAGAAAGTCAAGGAATGAGAGCATATTATAAGTTTCCAGGCAAGTCCACAAACAGTGAACTAATACAGGTAAAATTAAATGGGCTAATACATATAAAGCACTTGTCACTATGCCTGGCCCTTAGTAATACTTACAGTAAACACTTATTGTTATTATTTGTTTTGCCTTATTGGAGACTTAAAATATTCTCTCTTCTTGCTTAAGCTATTTTTTTCTTTTGCAAATTTTATTTGTTCTTAATAACAAACACTGAAAATATTTAAATTGGTGCCGTACATTTCTTGAAGCTGGCTCTCCTGAGCCTCGTCCACCACCCCCTCCAGATAAACTTTTGTGCTTCTCTCATTCCATCACACATACTTTAGAATTTCCCCTTTGAGCATTTATTACAACTTTGTACTTGACTGGAAGCTACTTGAGGACAGTGACATAATCTTTTTCACCCCTGTTTTCCCAAGACACTACTGTGTGTTGGACCCAGAATAAACACATGAGTATTTGAATGAATAGCCAGTAACTTACTGTTCACTTAGCCCTTTCACATCTGTTATAGCCTTAGGTAAGCTCAGTCATATAGATGTTATTATAAACAAGAACACTATGGCTTAGAAAGGTTTAAGATTTTTGCCCAAGGTGAAAAGTGGTATAGTCATATTCCAGCCAGCCTGTTTAGCTCTAGACTTCCGATGCTTTTCACCAAAACACACCACATTTTCTTGGAATTTATGATGGTGAGAAACAACAGTGGCCTGAACACCAAGAGACCTGGGTTATAACAGTGCCCTATTCCTCTTTTAGTGCACTGATCAGATTTCTGACCTTCACCACAAGCCTGAGAACTTTATGAGAGCAAGAACAGCTGTCTTATTCATGTCTTTCTCCCCAGCACCTTGCACAGGGTGTGGCACAGATTAGGTTCTCACTGTAAACTATATGAATGACTGAGTGAGAGTGAATGAATACAATTATTCTCAATAATACCAATAGCAACAATACTTTCATTCTATACAAATAAATACAAAGCACTTTAGCATTCATTATCTTCTTTTATCCTAAACCCACTATTTTAAATTTGACAAGGCTGGTTTGTTATCCTTATTTAGGAGTGAGGCAAACTGAGTCTGAGATGCCTTGGCAATATGCAAAATATATACCCCTGATTTGGAGCTGGGATGTCACCCCAGATGTGTCTTACTCCACATACTATGCCTTTGGTTATGACCAGGCTGGTCCAGAGCCAGAGAGATATTTAAGGATGAATCAAGGAAGACCAAAGCTTCAATAAATAAAGAATACTACTGATAGGATTTCAGGTCATTTGGGTAATCAGAAGTGGAGATTCCTTTGGGTGTACTTTTATATCAGTTCTTCTCAAACTTCATTTCTATACAAGTCAGTGGGGATCTTGTAAAATGCAGGTTATGATTCAGTAAATGTGCCACGGGACCTGAGAGCTTCCATTTCTAACAAGTTTTCATGTGATGCTGATGCTGCTGGTCCAAGAATCACACTTTGAATAGCAAAGCTTTGGATAGGAAGGCTTTATGTCTCCCATGCATGGCCACTGTCTCCTGCTAAGCTTAGTACCTGTCGGGTGGGCAACTCAGTCTTGATATTCCTCATTCCACTCCTTGTCTCCAATGACAGGATGTATACCAACATTATTTTTCTGAGTAAACATTTTTAGTTCACAGGGAATTATCACCTGAACATGTAGTCATGTGGGCAGGGATTGGAACATGGAGAGAAAGGATTTAATCTATTTATTTTGTACATCGGGATAGACCACACAACATGTTTCTGACCTCCATCTGTAAGGGGAAAGCTCTCAAAGGAACTGCTTGAGATTTACCTTGTTAGGCAGATGCCTTTGGGGAGCATTGGTGGATCCAGAAGGGATCAGCAGGGATCCAGAGCGCATCCTTTTTTTCATCCTGAAAGCAAACAAAGCACTGGGGAAGTCATGAACAGAGACTGAGGCTGGTCATCTCTGCCATTACTTAGCTGAGCCATCTTGGACAAGTACTCTAGGTTTTAGCATTTGTAGCTGTAAAATGGGAATTACATTATCTCCTAGAATTGTCAGAATTACAAGTAATACTATATCTCCTCTATGATATCATGAACTTCTTAAACGTAGAGCCTGTGTTACATTTGACTGCTGCCAACCAGAGCTCTGAATACAATGCTTTTTGTGTACTAGGCCACCAGTTACAGATGGCCCAATAAAGAAACTATCAGGGAAAACACTGTAGCATGTGAAAAACATTATGATACTAATATATTTTTGTATATTGCTTTAGTACTGCAAAGAAGAACATTCAGTTTTCCAATCAATTACAGTTATGCTTCTATTACCTTCCATTACCTCTCAAGTGCATCTTCTTCTTTACCACCCCTTCCTAATCAAAGACATGTCATCTCTCAGCTGGGCTAGTCTAATAGCCTCCTGTATCTCCCCTCATCCACTGTTAATCTTCTGAAATCAATTATCTAGGATAAAGTCACCGTGATGTTTTTAAATTTTTTAAAATCTGATTTATGTCACTCCCCTGCTTAAAGGACTCGTTCTCTCCCATTATACATTGTACAAAGACAAAATTCCATAAAAAAGCCTATAATGCCATTAATTGCCTGTGTCTCGTAGCTCTCATTGATTGGATCATATACCTTTCAGGCACAGAGAGAATGCAGGCTGTTCTCTTTGCCTGAAATGCATGACCCTTTCTGTACTTTAAAATCCTTCATATTTTAGCTCAACCATCAACTACCTCCAAGGAAATTGTCTATGACCCCCCTGATTAAGCCTAAGGATTTGTTTTATTTTATTTTTATTTTTTTCATACTACCTGGTACATCCAAAGCACATATTACATTTGTAATTAAATATTTTTGAAAAATTATTCACTCAGTAATCTCTTCAAGTTGAACATGCGTTAAATGAGGCCAAGGTTCTTTATGTTATTTATAAAATAACTACAGCTCTTGGCACAAAGTTTTTCACATAAAAGTATTTATCAAATATTTGCAGAACCAATAAACTACTGGATTAATTAATATTATCATACTACTATAAGTTTTTTGGTCTAATATTAATATAAATATTGGATTAATTAACTTGTATTATGACATTATTATTAATTCTTTTGGTATATCCCTTGTGTCAAGTATAGAGTATATTGCATTTTTGCTAACACTTTTCTATAACTTCTCTCTCTTAAATATTTCATCAATTCAACTTGTAAAGTAGTTATTTTTAACTCCACTTTTTGCAGAGAGAACTGAGAATGACTGAGGTAAAGTGACTTGATCAAGTCTGCACAGTCCTGCTGTAAGAATCTAGATTAACTGAAAAGTCCAATGCTCTGCCTACTCCCCAGATGCCTAACCTCATATTGTTGTGAGAGTGACAGTGAGGTGATAGCCAAGCAGGTTTGGCTTCTCACAAAGCATGATTGTGTGCCCTTGTGTGGTACTCTGATATGGGGCCACTGACCTATATTCTAATTTAAAATGTGCACCTTATTCAGATCCCAAGTGCAGGAGTAAGAAGGACATACAGAGAAAGATCTAATTTATTTATATGTATTACATAATAAAAAAATTTCCATTCATAGATAATCTCAGTGTTGAGTAAGGATAAACCATGAAAGGTTTGAGGCAAAGGTCTGGGGTGGTTTAGTCCAACAACCATCAGTTCCTGAGAAGAAAGTGTAAGTGGCACAGAGTTTCCCAAATGTGCTTGAGCATGAGAATCATATGGGGCGCCTGTGAAACGTACAAATTTCCAGGTCCGTCCTTAGTAGGTCTGAGGTGAGGCCAAGACCTACTGAGAATAGGCCTGGGAATGTTTAACCAATACCCTAGATCAGAAGGCTGGATAGCAATGAAATGTGTTTAAATGGACACTTAACACCCTGATCTGGAAAAGGGACTATGAGCTCTGTGGCAAAGTAGTTTAGACTCTAGAGGAAGTACTGAGAGCTCTATGGAGGTATGTGCTGAACCTGACTTGGGCTGAAGAGGGTACTGTTTTAGATTTCTCAAGATTGACTTACAGAACTGTATCTGCTTTCCTTGGTAAGTAGAAGCAGCAGATCAGTTGCTGGGATTCAAACGAGAGGTTTAATTGGGTGGTTAAGGACTGAAATCCAAGGTTTCTGAAATCTCCACTCAAGGCACAGACCTGCAGTCATTATTAGAGGATTGGTGACATGTCTTGTTAGAAAGTCTAAAGTTGTACAACATCAGTAATGGGAATCTGGCTCAGGCACAATTCAACAAATATTTTAGTATCTACTTGGTTTCAAGTCCTAAACTGAGTATTGGCATTCGTTGAACCAAGAGGGAAACATTAACAAATGTATACATACCCCTAATGCAGCTGGTGATGAAGTTACAAACTACTCAGTTTTGCCCTTCCCTATTCCATCTGTATCTCCTCCAAACTAGGGCTCAGAACACAACTTAAATACCACTTTCTTAGAGAGTGAGTAAAAGTTGATCATGGGGAGCTGGAAAGAGAACATACAAGTTAGAAGAAATTCAAGAACAAAGACACAGACTTAGGAAAAATCTCCATTTCCTGAGAGAAGTACCAGTATTTCAATGTATTTTGAGCATAGTGTTTAAGGGGTGGTGGCCAGAGATGAGTCTAGAGAGGTAAGTAGAGTTCAGGTTGCGAAAGATCATGAATACCATGCTAGGGAGCCCAGGCTTTTTTTTGTGTGTGTGAGATGATGACAATGGATCATCTATATATACAAAAGGCTAACCAACCATCCGACTGGCCAGTAGGTATGATGCACACTGACTACCAGGGGGCAGATGCTCAATGCAGGAGCTGCTGAACTGCGATGAGGTTCTTGGGTGACACACCCCGGAACCAGAGAGGAGGGAGCCCAATTCTAGGATGGGTCACCTGAGAACCATCCTCTTGCAACCCGGGACCCCTCAGGGGATGTCAGAGAGCCAGTTCAGCCCGATCCCTGCTGGACAGGCTGAGGGACCCCATCTGCCGGAGGGACCCCGCTCACTCCACAGATGCCCTTCGAGCTGCGGTGCTGCCCCAGGTGCGGCCAGCCGGGGAGGGACCAGGGGAGGTTGGCTCCAGGGCGTGTCCAGCCCGTCTTGCCCATTTCCACCCTGCTGGCCACTTTCTAATTAATTTCCTTTCAATGTGCACGAACCTGTGCATCAGGGCACTAGTATTAATCATAAAAGGAACTTTTTTGTTTTGTTTTGTTTGTTCATTTTAAATCCAGAATGTAGCATTGTGGCTGGGCAACATAGCAAAAAGATGTTCTCAAGAGAAGGCAGTAAGACCTCTGTCAAAGGAACTAGACACTGATACATGAGAAGGAGGCAGAGTCAGAGATCAGAAAGTAAGCATTTAGTCAAACTAGACGAGGAACCAGAAAGGGCAGCAAGTAACTTGGACAACACAGAAAGGTTTGTGGTGGCTTCAGCCAAAATGTATTGCTATGCAGCCTGCAGTGTGAAGGCTCTGTTTCTGTGTGTGTTCTTGAAGGCACCAATAGCTCTGAATTGTTTGAGCAGTATTCTGAGGGCTAAGTCATAAACGGATGTTTGAGCAAGCGGTCTGAGAGTCAGGGGCTAGAGTCCAGCTCCTTGTGAAGGAAAAAGGTGAGAACAAGGCAAAGCCATTATCCTTATGATAAAAGACAACTTTAGGTGAATTTCTGGAATAAAATCCAAAATTGAATTTAGAAAGCCAATTATGGGCATTAGACTACACTTATTAGGGAAGAGCTATGCTTTTACTGGTATGATGCAATTCAGGAACTTAGAGGTAGTGAGAGCACATGACCAATATGAAAGGGATAGACAGTAAGAATGACTGAGACTTCTGACATGTTAACTTTTCTGAACTTCAGTGACTCTATCTGTAAGATGGGAATTATGATATTTATTTCACAGAGTTGTTGGAAGTATTAACTATAATGATTAATGTGAAAGATCCTACCAATGTGAGGAGACACAGTATGTATTCATTAAATGTTGGTTTTCTTTTTGAAGGAAATTTAAGCTTTCTGATTCAATTCAGAATTTATGAAACAGCAAGGGTTAGCCAAGTTCCTCATTTGGAGGGATTTGGCTTGGATAAGAAAGGGAAGGAGAAGGCACATTTTTAGAAATATAACTATGGAGCTACCCAAAGGGTATGAGGCTGGAATCTTGCTAGAGTAGACCAGGAAGAAGCTAATCCCAGGGAGATCTTGGAATGGATGTTCTGTGTTGAATTCAATATGTACACATGAATTTAGGCCAAACAAAGTAAAGCAGAAAAGTTTACTTTCTAGTGTGGACCATGTCATCCAGAGGGCACATTTAGAATATGAAAGTGAAATGTGTAATTCTAAAGCATCACTAAGAGCTCCTGTTTTATATGGCATTAAACTACTGACTATACTAAATTGCTTTCCCTGTTGAGATGGCTTTCATAGTCGATTACATATCAAGTCAAAAGCTCAGGTATATGAGGACTCATAAAAAGCAATTAATTGTAATCCAGGGTACATCATTCCAAAGAACTGCAAAGTTACTAGGAGAAGAATGGAACACAATGTAAGGTATCAAAACCACATTTGTGTTATTGTTTCCATCGAAGGAACTTCTTAGAAGAGATCCTACGTTGGTATGTTTTAAACCTTGCCATTTTCTGTCGCTCCACTTTCTTTACACTGGACTAGTTAACCATCCTCCCTTAATTTCTTGCAGTCTTTGCAAATGAACTCCAGTGGATCCAGTGTCTCCTTCTCCCTTATATGGGCACACTTTTTGCACCAGTTGAGTTCTTTTGTTTGTTTTAATTTTGTTTTTCTTTTTAAGAACACCCTTCTGACACCAAGGAAAGGACTTCACAGCAGGTGGGCTCTGTTTATTGAACTAGTTTTTGATGGAGCCTCTACTGTTCCATACCTTCTTTTCCTCTGATCACTCTTTTTCTGTCTCAAATGAACTATTTGATTAACTTCTTATCATTAAAAACCACCCTGCTTGCTTTTGCTACAGAATTTCAATGGCATTCTTTTTCAGGGAACAGTATCTTCTGTGATGCCTTCTCTGGTCATAGCTTGTATCACTTGTTTCTTTGTAAGCCTGAAGGGATAGACCCGAAACTTTGATTTATTGCCAATTATACTGCATGTCTGCATCATTTGTTTTCCATAGATCCAGAACACCAAACACAGTGGGTGAAGATATTAGTTCTTTAGATCACTGAGTCATGGAGCAGTGGGCTTTATACCTCTGACCTTTCTAGTTTTTTCAGTTCATTATTACAACACATTCACTTTCTTTAGTTTGTTCATAGTTTTCTTTGCAACTAAGTGTGAGTCAGCTGACCTCCATGCCCGTATGATAAAATTATAATAACTAATATGCAGAGAGCTTATTTGATGCCAGGTCATAAAATGTAACTATATTGACTAATTTATGTACTATATATGTTACTTAATTTAATCATTTTAATATTCTTATCAGATAAAAACTATTATTAGTTTCATTTTTTAATATGAAAAAAATTAGAGCTCAGAGAGACTAAATGACTTACCCAAGGTTCCAAGTTAATAACTTGCAGAACCAGGACTGAGTTCTACTCCAGAGCTTGTACTCTTAAATATTGTATTGTTACATTTGTCTAAAGCTGTTTATGAAGCATGCTCATATATGCCATCGGATCTCCACAGCAACCCTATAATTATCCCCATTTTAAAGATGAGGAAATAGAGGCTCCAAGAAATGAAGAATATGCTGCAAATCACATAGCTGATAAGAAGTGGAACTTGGGATATGAACCAAGTTACTGATTATAAATTTAGAAATTTTCTACTAGTTGATATTCTAAATTCAAGCATCTGGGAATAAATTTGTGTCTGATTTAACTTGCAGGTATACACAGACCTGTATACATAGGTATGTATTCATATATAATATGGATATATCTTTTTATATTAACACTAGAGGCCCGGTGCACGAAATTTGTGCACGTGGGGGAGGGGTGTCCCTCAGCCCGGCCTGCACCCTTTCCAATCTGAGACTCCTCGGTGGATGTCCGACTGCCAGTTTAGGCCCATCCCTCTCATAACCCGGGACCGCTGTCTCCTAACCGCTCACCTGCCTGCCTGCCTGATTGCCCCTAACCACTCTGCTAGCCTGCCTGATGCCCCTAATTGCCCCCCTGCCTGCCTGAGTGCCCTAACTGCCTCTGCCTGCCTGCTTGATAGCCCCTAACCACCTCTGCCTGCCTGCCTGATCACCCTAACTGCTCTCCCCTGCTGGCCTGATCCCCCTAACTGCTCTCCCCTGCTGGCCTGATCACCCTAACTGCTCTCCCCTGCCTGCCTGATCCCCTTAACTGCTCTTCCCTGCCAGCCTGATCCCACTAACTGCTCTCCCCTACTGGCCTAATCGCCCCTAACCACCTCTGCCTCAGCCCTGCCACCATGGCTTTGTCTGGAAGGATGTCTGGAAGGTCATCCAGAAGATGTTGGGTCTAATTAGCATATTACCTTTTTATTAGTATAGATGCATATAAATAAATTATCATTTGGATAAATTTTAAACTTTTAATTTGGGTACTATATAAGCATAACACATTTTTTCCTTTTGAACAAAATTAGTAAATTATTTGTTACTAGAAGCCTGGTGCACAAATTCATGCATGGGTGGGGTCCCAAGGAGGCAGAGCAGGATGAGATCGGCCCTCCAGGCAGGTGGTGAGACGCTCTTGCTGGCCCAGGATATGGATCCATCCCACTGACATTCGTTCTGGTTGTCAGGAGCCACCCGGTGGCCACTTTTATATTGTTTCTTCCTTGCAGAGCATCTAGGGAGGGGAAGTGGCACTGTCAGGATCCTTCTGGCGGTGTTGTTCTGTTGGTGCTTGGCCCGTTCTCTGCAGATTGAACCTGCAGTACTACTGAGGGAATGAGTGGCTGCCGCCGGGCTGGTGGGATGCTGGGATGGGTCGGTCAGCTGAGCAGTGCTCCCACTGTGGAGTGCACTGACCACCAGGGGACAGCTCCTGCATTGAGTGTCTTCCCCCTGGTGGTCAGTGCGCATCATAGGGACCGGTCGTTCTGGTCGTTCCAGTCATTCTGGTCATTCCCGTCTTTCAGTCGCTTAGGATTTTATATACATAGATGCCTTTAACAAAGACTATATTCTTATGATCAAAATTTACCTTACTGGAAAGTTGATATTTTTGATATTGACCCTGGGAGTTTAAATTGAAGGATAATCCATTTTAACCAGATGATATACTCCCCAAAGGCAAGGTTGTGCAGAATATTGTCCCAGGCAACTCTCTCATTTTCACCTATTCTCTAAGTCCTGATGAGGGGTATTGGGGTATGATAGGTAGACACAGTTTTTAGTATCCCAGGATCTGATTTTAATCTAGATTCTACTTCTGACTTTCAGCAAATTACTTTCACTTCTTTCTCTAATCATCAGCATTTTAATCAGATAAAAAGAAGTAGCTTTTCTGACCTTTAGATTTTCTCTAATTTTGTCTTCACATAGTTGTCAGAGTGATGGTTCTAAAACATTGTCCAGATCATGTCATTAACCTTGTTGAAGTGTATATCTCACTTGTTTTAAGGAAAAAGTTCAAATTCTTTAGCCTGACTCTCAAAGCTCTTTATAATTTATACTAGAGGCCCGGTGCACGAATTCATGCATAGGTGGGGTTCCCAGGGGGGTGGAGGAGGTGTGGGATGCGATGGGCCCTTGCTGGCCCAGGATCTGGATCCATCCTACTAACATTTGCGCCAATGATTGCGAGCCACCTGGAAGCTGCTTTTATATCATTTCTTCCTTGTGAAACATCTGGGGAGGGGAATGGAAGTGGTGCCCAAGGCCCACTTCCAGGAGGCTGGTGGCGCTGTTGGGATTGTGCCAGTGCTGCTGGTCCATTGGTGCCTGACCTGTTCTCTGGAGATTGGACCTGCAGGACTACTGAGGGAGTGAGTGGCTGCCGCTGGGCTGGTGGGCTGCTGGGATGGGTCGCTCAGCTGAGCAATGCTCCTGCTGTGGGAGCGCACTGACCACCAGGGGGCAGCTCCTGCATTGAGCGTCTACCCCCTGGTGGTCAGTGCGCATCATAGTGACTGGTTGTTCCAGTCGTTCAGGTCTTTCGGTCGTAATGGTTGCTTAGGCTTTTATATATATAGATATTTAGTTTTATCTCTCTCAAACTTCTCCCTATATTAGAGTGGCACTTCAGCCCAAGTTCACCTAGTTATTAACAGGTTCAAGCATAGAACCCAGATTCTATAACATTAAGTACAATACTTTTTTTGTATTCTACCACCATCTCTAACAGACCTCCAGAAGTAATTTATTATTGAAGCTGATTCCAGTTACTAACTCCAGAGCATGTTGCTATCTGATCTATTGTTAAATAATAAAAAACAATCAATTAATACTTATTTTTGTACCACTATGTTAGGTGCTATGAAATCTGATATAAATACAGTCCTTTCATTAAGGAGCTCACAATGTAGTAAGAGAGATAAAGCCAAAAAAGTAGATTCTAACTAAGATAGAGTCTGTTCCTTTCCTCTGACATAATGTAGCACAGCAGAGGAAAGGGATAGAAACAGAATCCTTGAGCTAGTGCCGGGGATAGGAAAGAGCTCGGAATTGTGAGTCAGGAGGCCTGGATTCTAATTCCAGTCCTACTATAAAGTTTCTATAACCTCACATAAATCATTTCCCCTCTCTATGCCTCAGTTCACCCATCTAAAAATTACAGGCTTGGAAAAGCATTAGATGATGCCTAAGACCTAGGTGAACTCTAATATTATCCATCACTATTACAGTTAACATTGATTATTCCTCCAAAATAAAAATAACTATCACTAGTTGAGTGCTTCCTATGTGCCAGCCACTTTTTAAACTACTTTATATATACCCGTTCCTCACAGCAAGCCTATGAAGTATGTATTATTATCATCATTATATATTTTTTAAGAAGCTGAGATAGGGACGGGTTAAGTGAGTGGTATGTCTGTGATTTGAATCTAGGCTTTTGTACAAACAAAACTGGTACTTTTCCTCACAGTTCTTCGTGGCTTTTTAAAGATACAGCAATGGCACTCAAGTCTTTGGCTCCATGGAGATTGAAGCATTAACATTGCCATAGATTACTTAGTCATGTTTCTTTGATCTTATAACTTTCAACAGTGTAGGCACTGCAGACTGATGGGCAGATGTGGGGATTATTTCTTGGAATCAATGGTCATCACCTCTCACTCCAGATAATGCCACTTCAAAGAATGTTTAAGAATCCAATGTGCATGTAGCTGATGATTTTTAAAATCTTACAAGAATATGGCCCACTTGCTAGGATTAACAAGCATGATTAACAATACAGCCCAATAGATCTTATCAATATAAATAAGTAAAGTGAATAGTGCAATTTAAATGTTTCAAATGTATTTCTCATTTACTTACCAACCAATAAAATTGATAATTGAAGTGGACTCCTTCCTATTAATGTGGGTTTAATAATGTGCTACATTCTGTGGGTTTACATATATGAATATGTGTCTGCATACTCAATGCTATAAATATATGTTTGTATACACATACTTAAATATGATTTTAGAAGAGAATGTATAGAAACGTAGGATAACTTATTCACCTTTTATCACTCATCCTACTATCCAAGGTGTTTTCACATATATTGTGATTATAGCAGAAAGCCTTAATGATTCTTCTGAATAAAAAGATTTTTATTCTGAGTTTGTTTTTATTTGAGGAGCCAGAAGTCCTCAGCAATGCTGTAAACTAGGCTGGGTATTAATTATTCTCCTCATTTACAGATGAAGAATTGACCTGTTTTAGGGTACATAACTAGAAGGGGAATAACCAAGACTTGAAATAAGGTTTCTCGGAATTCAAAGTTAGCATTCCTTTTACTATACTATAATGCCTCACCTGCATTTTTCACATATGATTTTATTTAATCCTGGGATAGATCAAGCAAACTAGAATCTTGTGGCTGCAGGCAGGCCCCAAAATCAGCAGGGTTACTAAATCTCAGCTGCATTTGGCAAGATCCTATGAATCATGAGCCAGATTCCCTTGCAAGCCTGGAAGACATACACAGGCTTGGGTCAGGACCATGGAGAGCTCTCCCTGAGCCTTTTTATTCTTTGCATCTTGGGCTTCACCCTCAGGTCTAGGACAGACATTGACTGCTTAAATTTAGCTTACTCTGTCCTTGCCAGGAGAAACCCTCCTCATTCATATTTATATTTGATTCATTCAAACTGCTTCCTATTTAGTTTTTCTGGGTTTTTTGTATGATTATTAGTTTAATATATTCCCCCCACCCTCCAACATATACACTCTACCATAAATGCTTTGAGGTCAAGGCCACATCAGTTTTTGTTGTTGTTGTTTGTTTGTTTTTTACTCATTATTGTATCCCCATTGCTAAAACAATGCCTACGATTTGACAAACACTCAAATATATTTGTTAAATAAACACTGCATACAAATATCAAGTGTTAAACACCTACTCAGTGTTAGGTTTTGTTCTGGGCATGCCTACCTTTTTGCATATTGAAACACAATGAATCATAATCACTCAATGAGATAGTAAGAAAAGACAGAATCAAATTGTACGGCCTCATGGCTAAAATTCTTGAGAGACTTGCATATTCACTGCTTTTACTTCCTCATTCCCATTCCATCTTCAGTCTATTGCAGCGGTTCTCAACCTGTGAGTCATGACCCCTTTGGGGGTCGAATGACCCTTTCACAGGGGTCGCCTAAGACCATCAGAAAACACATATATAATTACATATTGTTTTTGTGATTAATCACTATGTTTTAATTATGTTCAATTTGTAACAATGAAAATACATCCTGCATATCAGATATTTACATTACGATTCATAACAGTAGAAAAATTATAGTTATGAAGTAGCAACGAAAATAATTTTATGGTTGGGGGTCACCACAACACGAGGAACTGTATTAAAGGGTCGCGGCATTAGGAAGGTTGAGAACCACTGGTCTATTGCATTCTGGTCTGCGCTACCACTCTATTGGAGTTGCTTACTTGATAACCTTATCTCACATGATATCCAACATTTGACACTGGTAATCACTCCCTTCCCCCTCTTCTTTATTATCTTCCCTGGCAACATTCTATCTTGTTTTTTTCTTTCACATCTATATATACTTTCTGTTCTCCTTCTTGGATTTTCTTTCTCCTTTCTCTCTTTCTCTCTTTCTTTCTTTCTTCTCTCTCTCTCTCTCTCTCTCTCTCTCTCTCTCTCTCTCTCTCTCTCCTTCTTTCCTTCCTACTTCCTTCCTTCCTTCCTTCCTTCCTTCCTTCCTTCCTTCCTTCCTTCTTTCCCTCCCTTCTCTCTCTCTCTCTCTCTCTCTCTCTCTCTCTCTCTCTCTCTCTCTCTTTCTTCACTTTTAAGTTTAGGATTCTCTAGGATTCAAACCTACTCTCTTAACACAATCTCCCTGCTTTTTAAATTCACAGTCTTCCATTCCTATGACTTTAACTACTATCTATAAACTAATACCTCTTGAATCTAGATATTCTTATAAGGTTTAATCTCACATTTCTAAATATCTACTTGCCAGTGGAATGGACAAGAAGAACACTCCTTGCAGAGAATGTGATGGGAATGAAAATATAACAGTGAGCAAGCTTCTAGCATGTTTGGGTGTGAGTATAAATAGCTATAGTCATTTGATCTCACTGGTACAGATTATTTTTGCAAAAAGAAAATAGCACTAGTATATATTATGTACCTGATAAACATTTATGAATATATAAAAGAGTGAATGAATGAACTAGAGGAATTGGTGGGTCTAGAAAACTCTCTACTAGGTAGTTTACAAATGTAATTTAATATTGCAACAGCTAATAAAGATAATGTATTACATGTTTTATATTTCTATAATTTACTTACTTTCCCATGTCCCATTGCCACTATCCTCATTCAGGCCTCCATTATTTCTTATTTCCATTACTTGTGACCCTCTAATCTGTCTTCTATATAGTTGCCCAAATGACCTTTCTAAAAAGCAAATTTGGTCATGCTCAAACTCTCCAATTAATCTACTTTTCTATAAGGTAAAAAAAAAAAGAAACAACACACCACAAAACAAAACAAAAAACCCCCACTAACTCTTTAGGTTACATTCAAGAGCTGTCCCTTTCAGTGCTCTAGTCACATTGAACTACTATCTGTCCTTGATTCTAGGACTTCAGCTACTTGAGAAGGCCTTGCTATTCTCTTACTCCAGCCCTTTATACATACTGTGTTATCTGCCTTAAATGATTTGTTTTAACTTTCCTTCTTTGGCTATCTAGCTTATTATAAAAAATTTAGATCAGTGTCTGGCAAATAATAAGCATTTGATAAATGCAATGAATGCCATTATCATCATTGTCTTTGTTGTCATAGTCTTTATTATTGTCATTATGCATCATTCTCATCATCAGATGTGAGGGATCCTAGTCTGTCAGAAGTATCAGGGATTTTACAGATTACTTAGTTCAATTTACATTTTATATATTCTCAAATAGATCCAGAAAGAGGAGGAGGTTTGTTCAGACATGTAAGAAAGATGGCAAATCAGAGAGACTAGAACCTAAACTGACTTTGCCCACTGCCCCAAATGGCCTCTTATGGTTTTGAAATTATTTGACCTTCCAATGAATTGATGGCCACAATTGACAGAGAAGAAAGAGCATGGTCATTCTTAGCTGGGCCAACTTCAAACTCTTGTATCTACTAGATAATAGTACTTAACTCATAGAGCTATCACAATGGACAATCTATACAATAGAAGCCTAAGCAACTGCTACAGTAGGACGACCAGAGTGACCAGTCACTATGATGCGCACTGACCACCAGGGGGCAGACACTCAATGCAGGAGCTGCTTCCTGGTGGTCAGTGCATTCCCACAGGGGGAGCACTGCTCAGTCAGAAGCCAGGCTCATGGCTGGTGAACGCAGCCACAGTGGTGGGAGCCTCTCCCGCCCCCACAGCAGTGCTAAGGAGCAGCGAACTGAGTGGTAAGGAGTAGCGAGCAGGCGGGTGGGAAGGAGCAAGGGGGATTGGGCCTAATCTGGCAGGCAGACATCCCCCGAAGGGTCCCAGGCTGCAAGAGGGCATAGGCCAGGCTAAGGTCCCCCTAACCCCAGTGCACGAATTTCATGCACCAGGCCTCTAATATCTCACACAAACCTTGGCACAAAGAAAGTGCTTCCTCCTCACCTCAGATTTGGTCCATATCCCATCATATATGTAGGCTAGAGGAATTCCAAGACCTTATAATTATGCTAGTCAAAGCAATGGTTGCTTTTTAAAACTTGCAGGAAAGAAATATCATGGGAAGAAAGTTAAGAGCATATTGTCGTCAGCATGAGCAGAAACTGAAAATAGATTGCTGCATACGGGTTTCTAGTTGTGCTTGGGAATACAGCCAATTGAGTACAACATGGGCCTATCCTGGGACTCTGCCAGCTTTGCCCTCCCTGTGTGTGAGTCAGGTGCATCTGTGCTCATGGCTGATATTGTGATCCACAGAGATTCAAGCAGGTTTGTATTATATAAGAGTTCTAGAGAAGCCTACAGAGGGGTCTAGGCACCCTTGAAACAATTTCCTGAATTTTACTACTCAGGAATTCAAACCCCTATGTGTAGAAAATTGAAAGTGCTTCATAGTTCTGCCTGTCTTCTTCCTGCCCCTAACTCTGTCTCTCAGACCTGACTTTTCTCATTTGAGCTTTAATATATTAAACTGGGAAGACTTTAAGTTGGGGAATTTGGAATATTTCTGTCCTCCTGTGCAGAAGAGATGAAATTGTATCAAAGAAAACTGGAACTTTCATTCCTCAAGAGGAAGTGATGTAGCATTCATTGATTTTCTAACTTGTTTTATTGTTTAAATTTTATTAACCCTCTGAAGAGAGGAAAGAGAGAAATGGATATTTTTAAAATGAGAAGATTTGGGTTAAGCCCTTGGCATATGTAATTAGAGCTGGGCTTAGGGGTGTGTTTAGCTTCTGCGAGCCTTTGTTCTCTCCCCTGACTATAAGAAGACTCACCTCTGTCTTCTCTTCCTCCTAAGGTTAGTGTGAGATCAATGAAGGCATTGATGTAAAAGTATTTTACTGATTTTAAAATGTTTTACAATTACAGATTTTACTAATAACATTTATTCAGCTTATTAAAAATACACATGCATTATTTTTTTTCTTACTCGTTTCTCAATATTTTGGACCATGACTTGTTATTCCATTGCAAAAATTGTCTTTACCTGTGTGAGAATCCTGGCTTCACTGGAGTATAGGGCAGGAGGTTGAGGAAGTAGTCTTTGGCTGTTGTAACTCTGAAATCAAAGAAAGGAGCAGAACCACAAATCTTGGAGAACACAGTAGAGAACCCGAGTCTGAGAAGCCAGAAATCAGCAGTGTCTGAACAGAGTATCTGATCTGCAAATGTGACCTCAGAAATATGAAAGTCTGTAACATGAGTGCAGGATGAGCCAAGTATAGGATGGGGCAATTTTCCGGGCATAGGCTTGGCTATATGCAACTAGCTAATGTGCTCACCACATTTAAATAAGGACCTGGATTTCTATGGGCACATTTATGTGGATGTTTTCATTTTGATGTGTTCCATTTGACTATCAAACTGCTCTTCCAGATGGGTCTCATAAATCACTTTGCAGCTAATGGGGGCCTGTGGGGTTCTTGGAGCTGAATTCGCACAGTGACCAAAGCTATTTGAGCATTCATATTTTTTTTTCAAAGTTGTCATCTTTTCTGGTTTCAGTGAAAAGCATTACTTTTTTAAAAAAGATATAGGATAATTAACCTTACTCGTTTTCTTTGTGAGGGAGTTCTACTTTACTTTGGAGATACATCAGAAGTAATGTTCTCCTTTTCACCTCCTATAAACATGTGCTTGTGTATTATTCAGGGTTCTCTAGAGAAACAGAACCATTAGGATGTGTAAACATATAGAAAGATTTATTGCAAGGGATTGGCTTATAATGGAGGGCTTGGCAAGTCCAAAATCTACAACATGGGGCTGACAGGATGGAGACCCGGAAAAGCTAATGTTGCAGTTGCAGTCCAAAGGGCTACAGGCTAGAGACGCAGGAAAGCCAATGGTGCAGACAAAACCTGAAAGCAGGCTGCTGGAGAATTCTCTCTTGCCTGTGGAGGCTGGTGATATTGTCCTATTCAGGCCTTTGACTGATTGGATGAGGCTTATCCACATTATGGAGGGCAATCTGCTTACTCAGAGTTTACTGAGTAACATTTAAAATGTTAATATCATCCAAAAATGCCCTCCAAGTAGACACATAAAATTAACTAGCACAGCATGTAAAAAGAAAAGATCATGTAATAGGGTTCTTATATACATATTTTATACTTTCATTGCAGTGATTTCATTTGCATATATATAGACATATAGATACATATATAGAGAGATATTTAAGTTTTTTCAAGTTTTTTAGGAAACTTGAAATTGACAAAAAATATATTAAAGGCACATAAAAGTTTACAATACTAAACCAATGAACAACAGAACTGAGCTATTATTTTTCCAGATTTATTGAGATATAATTGATATACAATATTTTTTAAGTTTCAGTTGTACAATGTGTTGATTTGATATATAGTGAAATGATTACCACCTAGCATTAGCTAATGCCTTCATCATGTCAAATAATTATAATTTTTTTTTGTGGTGAGAACAAAAATTTAAGATTTACTCTCTTAACTTTCATGTATATAATATATTATTTTTAACTAGAGGCCCAGTGCATGAATTTCGTGCACGGGGCCGGGGGTTGTCTCTCAGCCCAGCCTGCACCCTCTCCAAAACTGTGGGATTGGGCCTAAACCGGCAGTCAGACATCCCTCTCGCAATCCAGGACCACTGGCTCCTAACCACTCACTTGCCTGCCTAATGCCCCCAACTTCCCTCCCCTGCAACCTGGTCGCCCCCAACGACCCTCCCCTGCTGTCCTGGTTGCCTCCAGCTACCCTGCCCTGCCGGCCTGGTTGCCCCCAACTGCCCTCCCCTGCCAGCCTAATCTTGTCCCTAACTGCTCTCCCCTGTCGGCCTGATCACCCCTAACTACCTCTGCCTTGGCCCCCACCACCATGGCTTTGTCTGGAAGGAAGTCGGACATTCGGAAGATGGCCAGTCGACCTGGTCTAATTAGCATATTATCCTTTTATTAGTATAGATTATACCAGTGATGGCAAACCTTTTGAGCTCAGCGTGTCAGCATTTTGAAAAACCCTAACTTAACTCTGGTGCCTTGTCACATATAGAAATTTTTTTATATTTGCAACCATAGTAAAACAAAGATTTATATTTTTGATATTTATTTTATAAATTTAAATGCCATTTAACAAAGAAAAATCAACCAAAAAAATGAGTTCACATGTCACCTCTGACACGCGTGTCATAGGTTCGCCATCACTGGATTATACTAATTCATTATTTTGAATCAGTCAGTTAATTCAACAAAACAAAAATGTGGTAGACTTTGGAAATTTAGATCTAATCAAGATATACAGGATCACTACCATTGTGGTGCTTTCAGTGTAATAGTGCTTACACAGAACGTGATTACATACCTTCAGACAAGGGCTATGACAAAGTAGAGGGACATATTTATATGGTTGGGCTGAGATAACAAAATACCATAGACTGGATGGCTTAAACAACATAACTTTTTTTCTTAGAACTCTGGAAACTAGAAATTCATGAACAACGTGGGATTTGGGGAGTGGAGGACAAACATTCAGTCTATAACAAGGAGGCTATGGATCACATATCAGAGCCCCAACTCAGACATAAGGATGTTAAGGCAAAAAATTACTTTTAAGTTTAGACTTGAAGAATAAAAAGAAGTTAGCTAGATAAATGGGAGGAGACAGGAGAATGCCCAAGAGAGGGAGAGGAAGCCTGACACTTTGGAAAGAATGAAGTTAGTTTGCTGTAGTTATTCCTTAGAATAGGGGTAGGAGGTAGCACATGAGAAATGTGAAGGAAGGGTGAATAGGAAGATAATCAGAGGTTAATCAAAGCCTATGTTAAAGAGTCTGGGTTCTGTTTTAATGGCAATGAGAAGGCATTGAAGAACTTCACTTAAGAGAATGTCATGATCAAATTTTTGTTTTTAGAAATAGAACTCTGTGTGCAGTGTGGAAAATGGATTAGATAAGTAGAAATCTGCAGCTGGGAGAACTTTTAGGAGGCTCTTAAAACTATGAAAGAAATGGTGACCTAAAACAGTGGGGATGGAGAGAAATGGACAAATTAAAAATATATCTCTAGATAGAATTAATCCTATATAATAAAAGGGTAATATGCAAATTGACCCTAACAGCAGAACGACTAGGAATGACTGGTCACTATGACACACACTGACCAACAGGGGGCAGACGCTCAATGCAGGAGATGCCCCCTGGTGGTCAGTGCGCTCCCACAGGGGGAGCTCTGCTCAGCAACAAGCCAGGCTGATGGCTACCAGCACAGCAGTGGTGGCGGGAGCCTCTCCTGCCTCCTCAGCAGCGCTAAGGATGTCCGACTGCAGCTTAGGCCTGCTCCTTGCTGGCAAGTGGACATCCCCCAAAGGCTCCCGGGCTGCCAGAGGGATGTCTGACTGCCAGCTTAGGCCCGATCCCTCAGAGAGTGGGCCTAAGCCAACAGGTGGACATCCCCTGAGGGGTCCCAGACTTCGAGAGGGCACAGGCTGGGCTGAGGGACCCCTCTGAGTGCACAAATTTTTGTGCACTGGGCCTCTAGTATTTCATAATTAACATGAGTATAAGAGAGAGGAAGGTGTCAAAGAGTCTTCAAGAATTTTGGCTTTAATTAATGGATGGACAATTGTACTATTTATGAGAAAGGGTGACAAAAGAGGAAGAGAGGGTTGGTATTTGGGAGCATTTTGACATAATGCTTTAAAAGTATCCAAGCCAAGTGTGGGGTGATGCCCATAACGCATTGAATATACTTCCTGAAACTCAGAGGAAGTATCTGCTTTGGAGATTTATATTCGTGACTTTTCAATGTTTTCATGGAAACGGAAACATAGATGTTTATTCCATTATCCAGTAAGAAAAGAGATTCAAGGACTAAATTATAAGAAACTGCAGCATGTAAGGAACTTGGATAATAAGAGGAATCCACAACAGAAACCCAAAATGAGCAGCTCTAGGAAGAAGAAGAAACCTAGGAAGTTAAGGAAAGAGAAAATAAACATCAGTGTCATGTGCTGCTGGGAAGTGAAGCCAAGCACTTAGAAAAATCTCATGAGTTTGCAAAAGGTCATGAGTGATCTTAAAAAAGGCAGTTTAAGGAGAGCGGTTATTTGGGATTGAGTGGTAATGTAATGAATGAATTGAGGAATGAGTGGGAAGTGAGGAAGTAAAGATGGAGAACACACTCTTTAAAGAAAATACCTTATATTTTACTTAAAATATAATCTGCACATTATCATTGATTCTTCTTTTTGTAATCCTAACCTCCATATCTAGTCCATCAATAAGTTTAACCTCAAAAGATATCCCATTTCATCTATTTTTCTTCCTTCCTTCACCACTTCAACACTAATTGAAACCACTGTCATTGTTTACCTGGACTATGGCAGTACCTTGCATCTCATTCCCTTGCTTCCAGAGTAATCTTTTGAAAATAGAAATCAGATCCTATTGCTCCCTTGCTTCAATCCATTTAATAACTTTCCATTGTACTTGTAATAAATTCCAAACATCATACTCTGGCTATACCATCAAGCCTCTGCCTTTTCCTCCAACCTTATCTTGTTCCATTCTGTTCATTCTGTGGCCACCTTGATATATTTATTCCTCAAAATAATTTGTACTTATCTCTAGTGTAGCTTTTTGCACTAAATTTTCTCAATGCCTAGGATGCTATTTCCCTGGATCTTTACTTATCTATTTCCTTTATTCAAATTTCACCCTAAAAATTACCTCTTCAGTAGTGAATTTCCAGTTTAATCTAATCACCCAGTACTTTCTACTTTTATTTTACTAGTACTTCTCTGCACAGTATTTGTAACTCTTTGATATTTTTTATGGTATTTTAGGCAAATGGGAGACAACTGACTCTGAGAAAGACCCATTTCTTTATGGGGTACAACCTTTGATAGCAGCCATTGTATAGTGAGCCCCTCCTCTGAAGATGCCTAGAGCTTGCCTGTGGGTACTCATTCTCTCATTCATTCAACACCTGTCTGTTGAAGCCCTACCTTGTGTCAGAAATCTGCATGCAAAAAGGAAATGTCTGGGGCTTCCTTCTATAAGAATTAAATTCAAATGTTTAGTTTGCCAGCAGTGAAGGGATAGAGAGGGAGCAGGGAGTGAAAGAGTTTGAAATTTTGCAATATAGTTTTATATTATTATTTTTCACACAGCATTATATCTTGAGCACTTTTACACTTAAATATTCTCAGAGTACATAATACTCAAGCATATGAATGTATGACTATTTAACATGTAGAGGGGTAGAGTATAGTTTCTTTTTTTCTTTTTTTGCTATTAAAAATAGTGCTGCACAGTATCCAACCTAAATCCCAGTGTTTAGAAGAATGTTTGTTTTTTGCATGTCTAACTATAGTGCATTCAGATTATTTCATCACTCACACACACACACACACACACACACACACACACACACACCCCTACCTTAGTTACTTCATTTTCTGGTACTTATAAATACACTATTGCCCAAGCTGGTTTGGCTCAACAGATAGAGCAGACCAAAGGGTCCCGGGTTTGATTCTGGTCAAGGGCATGTACCTTGGTTGCAGGCTCCTCCCAGGCCAGGGCCCTGGTCAGGGCTCATGCAGAAGGCAACCAATCTATGTGTTTCTCTCACATTGATGTTTCTCTCTGTCTTTCCCTCTCTCTTCCACTCTCCCTAAAAATCAGTGGATAAATATCCTCAGGTGAGGATTAACAAAAAAAAAAATCTATTATGTGGAACACTATAATTTTCTATTTGCATGGTTCCCTGTTTCTGGTTTCTGTCCTTTGCCTTGAGTGTGGGGTACACATATTTCAAGATGCTTTGTACTGACAATAGTCCTCTCATTTTTTTCTCTCTGTATTGTTTTCTAGGAGTTCTGAAGATCATGATTGGAGGGCAATAGTTCCTCAAAAAGTTGCTCTAGCTCAACAGAGAAGCTGTTGTCCGGCTTTTGGGTTAATGGATAATTTGGTGAATGTAGACTCTGAATCTCCAAGTCTGGGTTAAGATGAGGCCAAGAATAGACAGAGTGTTTCCCCACCTTCCAGTTAAGAGTGAGATTGGGAGGATGCTCTGTTTCATGAGATTATGTATACTTTGGAGGTAGGACACAGATACATACCTACAGATAGGTGGATTGATAATATTTTAGTATAATTTTGACATTACTTTCAATATATGTTTCATACCTTTTTTCCTCTACTCACTTCTTCCTTTATTCTCCTTTCTTTACTCTCCTTGTCCTTGTACGTCTTTCAATCTCTTTCGGGCAATTTTTTCATTCATTCAGTAATTACTAAATACCTAACACACTATAGGCATTAAACCAATTACTGGGAACATATTTATTAAAAAAAAGAAGACCAGTTCTTTCTTCAAGGTGATATCTGTACCTAAATGATTGCATTATAATATAAGTGTCCTGATCAAAGTAGCAGGGTACTATGGCAGCACATTAAGGTACATTTAACCTGTACCTGGGCACATAATGAGTGCTTAATTTATATTAATGACCTCTTAATGTGCATGCATATTCCAGTGCAAACATATGAAACCAGATACCTTTTCTCCCAGGAGATGGAGTAAGGTCATACCAAACAGCACTTCTATAATAGCAAATGCATCTCTATTATGGCTTGTCATACAGGATTAGGTGTGTCTGGCATGTTTTTCTTCTCATGTCACAGAACAGGGGCCCTATTTGAGAGAACAGGCAATATTGATAGTTTGGCTTAATTTTTATTTTAGGATTTAAGTATAAATTCTTTTTAAGCAAAGCATTAGGCAGAGAGACCAGAATGATAATGAATACCTGGTTTTCTGTACTATGGGCCCAGGATCATCTGAGGATTGAAAAGCAGAGTTTGCAGATATAAATGAAGCTGCTTATTGACTCAGCCCATCTTCCCTGTTGAGGTGAATTTATTGCTGAAACAAAACACTTTACCTAGTGAATTTTAAGCAATGCTTGAACAGAGAGAAGATTAGGCTGACATATAGTGAATTCCTTGCACCAAATATATCTTTGCCATGGAAAGTCTCAATTTACAAAACTTCTTATACATTTTCAGGTTTTTTCTTTTATCATTTTTTCTTTTATTTTCTTTGATTTTTCCTCTTCTTTTTTTAAATAGAGGGAGCTTTGCATCTCATTTAAGTGTTAAAATGTTACCCGCTCACAATGTGTCTGAAATATGAAGCAACAACAAGAGGTGGGAATAGGCTGATCCTGTGTTTCTTAAAGAAGCTGCCCAGTTTTAAAAACTGGTTTTGGCCCAGCGGGTAAAGCAGGATTGTTGAACATGAATTTCAGATCGATCTCTTGCCTCTGACAGTTACTGCACGAGTTCCAATCACATTAGCGCCTCTTCAGCTTGAGCCAGAATTTATAGCATAAATTCAACATTTTTCAAATCTTAATCAACCCAGAGGTCATTCTCCTCAAAGTGCAGTTTTGCTGCTGCCACTGGAAAATCAATGGGGAAGGTTGATACTTTCCTGCTGCCACAGCACCAGACACAAAATGAAATGCTCCAGAAAGGTCTGCTTCATTTTCAGCTGTAGCTCTTAGGGAATGTTTTTTTTCTTCATTTGTTTGTTTTAATGCCAATGGCACTTTTGATCCCTAATGTCTAGGTCCTACCCAGGGGAAATAGTCTAGTCAGCAGTAGCATAATCAGATTTTTTTTAAAGGAGAAGCTTTGATCTCATTCCTCATTGTCTTCAGAAACTATTATTTTTATTGGCTATAGAATAAAGTCCCAATTCTTTGGCCTGGCAAGCAGAGCCCTTAATGTACCACCTAGTCAGCTTAGCACATTGCCTGGCTCAGAGGAGTGCTCAACAGATAGTGTTTTAGAATAGTTGAATAAAGGAATCTGTCCTTAGTGCACCCACATGAAACGTCTCCCTGTGTAAATATGCACCCTCAAGACATCAGGTCTTCATGCACAAACAACTCTTCACACTTAGTGCCCCTTTCCCACTTAATTTCCTATCACAATATTCTTGTTCCTTTGAGACCTGGCTCCAAGGTCACCTCTGTGACCTTTTCTGTTTCTTGCCCTAAGCAGAGCTAGTAGTTTTCCTACTCTGTGCTCCCACTGCACATTTTCATACCTCTGTAATGACCCTTGACAGTGTTTCCAAAATAGGTGTGGGTGGGTCTGATTCTCTGATAGAACGTGCATTCTGTCATAGGCAAGATCTGGTCTTGCTCATCTGGCATCAATGTTTTAAAACATGTTCGTTGAACTCAGTCAACATTCTCTGCAATTTAAATTTTTTGAGATAGGCATAAGATGGGGAATGAGAAGTCATTTTTTCCTCCCAATTGTGCAATCTTGATCCAGCTCTTTTGGACCTCAATTTCTTTTTTTTTTATTCTTTTTTAAAAAATATTATAATAAGTATTACAAAGGGTATTACATATGTGTCCTTCCCCCCCCGCCCTTGACAATCCCCTGCCCTCCCTTACCCCCCAGTGTCTTATGTCCATTAGTTATGCTTATATGCATGCATACAAGTCCTTCGGTTGATCTCTTACTCCCCTCCCTTCTGTCCCCCAACCCTCTCTGGCCTTCCCACTGCAGTTTGACAATCAGTTTGAGGCAGCTCTGCCTCTGTATCTATTATTGTTCAAAAGTTTGTAATGTGGACCTCAATTTCTTAATCAAGTGACACAATTGGTCTAACTGATCACTAAAATTCACTCTTACTTTGGCATTATTATCATTATTATAGCTATTACTTTTGTTGTTCTTTTGTTATTTTACTTTTGCTGTTACTAATTCTAGTAGTATGAGGACCACCACTTATTGGGTCTCTACCAGGTGCCAGGCTCTGTAATAAGAATTTATATTATTGCATTTAATCTTCAAAACAAGCACATGAGTTAAAATTACTAGTTTTATTTCACATAGATGAGAATCGATGCTAGCAGGCTGAGAAATGCATCTGAAGCCACACTGCTAGAGTATGACGGAACTATAATTTAAATTTAAATTTTTAATTCCTACAAAAATGAACTTTAAATTTATTATACCAATTATTTTGAACCCAAGAAAAAATATATTAGAAATATATAATTGTTTATAATTTAAAAAGAGTATATCCTCATGGAAGACATGGTGACTTCCACAGTAAACAAAGAATGGTAAATCACTCATTCTGCTACCCAGAGAGAACCCATATTAACATGCTGTGAATTTTCTTCATGTTTTCTCTATGTATATATGTATCTGTGCATGCATAATTGGCAACTGCATATTAGTTGAGATATAAAATTGACATAGTGGTAATGCTAGTGTGCTGAGGCTATAACTCTTTTGCTGTTTTCTGGCCTGAGCCTCATATACATTAGTAATTCAGCTAGTTAGGGACTGCTCCTACCAAAAAACATGCAAGGCTTTGGAGCTCTGACTCATACCAGCAATTTGTCTCCTCCAAGTGCCAGAGTTAGGTAACTTTAATTCAATGGGAATATTAGAATCCTTGAAGGAGGCATAAAAATCATTTGGAGAAGAAATGAATTTCAATAACTGACTGAATTTTCTCTAGTAGGGAAAAAAATAGTCACTCTAGTGCTTGCTGAAAGCCCAAACCTTGAAAAAGATCCAAACTTTGAGATTAGATTGACTGGATTATAGTTCAGTATCTATTAATTATTTACCCAGGAGCCTGAGACACATATCACTTCAGAGACTAGGATAGAATCTATGAAGAAACCTGGGTCTGGGAAGATTAGAGCCATTTGTTCTAAACTGCACGCCTAAGAGATGACAGGCTCAGGACTAAAACTTAGTGGGACAAATGAGTAAGCATTACTGTTGATTCAGCATTTACTTTGGTCACATACTGTGTTAGGTCCTTGCCATACCTTTTATTGTTTTACACTCTTATTGACTCTCTAAGATGAAGGTGTTATCTCCCTTATAGAGATGAGGTTGCAAACAAGTGGCAATGCCAAAATTTGAATCTGTGTATTTGACACCTAAATCTGTATTCTTTCAGCAATACCACACTTCTGAGGCTTTCCGACTTTCAACAGAGCTCTTGTCAGTAGAGTTCTTTGCTGTCATTTCTTGGAATGGCTGCTGTGCCAGTCAGAGTACTGTGACAGGAGCAGAATCACTATGATGTGAGGGGACAGAGGTTTCATTAAAGGAACTAGACATCGCATAACTCTGGCAGGATCTGAGAAAGCAATGATCAGGGAGTTGGAGGGCCTAAGGAGGTCCAGAGTGAGACAGCACAATGGGCCATCATGGAGAAATCCATAGAAAGCTGTTGCCTCTGTTTAGCTACTGATTCTGTGGATCTGCTGCCAAATATTTAGTGGTGGGTCTGAGTTCTCCAATCAGCAGGACCAGCAAGAAGGTAAAGGAGCTGAAATTAGAGCAGAGAAGAGGAAGGACAAGCTGGAACCCCACAGTACATCTGTGTCTGATGCCTGATGAAGCAAAAATCTGCAGAGACTAGTGACTGCTGCTTTATTTTCACCCAAATCATGTGAAAGTTCTTCTTTCTACCAACTTTAATCCATAACCATACAAGGAAAGTCATCCTGAGAAACATAGTTCCCTGCTTAACTGTATATCCTCCACAGCTGCCATTTGGACAGTTATGGAGGCTGTCTGCTCCAGAGGAAAGGATGTCCTACTGGCTATTCTAAACCCAGTACTATAGCAGTACCATCCAATAGGACTTTTTGTAATGATGGAAATATTCTACATTTACAGTGCACCCCCACGCCTCTCTCTTTTCCACTCTGTGTGGGCTCCTTACGTGCTGAGACTGTGTTATATTCCCAATGACCAAGTAAGGACCTAGCTGGCAAATGCCTGGGGAATAAATGAATGGTGAGAGTCACTGTCATAGGCAGTAATCTGTAAAGATAGTTGCTAGTGGGCCAAAAGGCAGAAGAGAAAGGCAGCATTATAGAATAATAGAATTTGGGGTCTGGAATAGGCAGCTCAGAGACTATGGTAAAAAGAATATAGGCTTTAGAGTTCTAATCCTAGTTCTGCTATTTCCTTGGTTATGTATCTTGGGCAAGTTTGGGGGCCTTTCTAAGTTTCATTTTTCTTATCTGTAAGAAAGAGAAGGTTATACCAATTTCAGAGTCATAAAAACTAATGAAAACATCCAGTGCAGGGTCTGGCAAATATAATCTTTAATACATGTAATTTCTTTCTTAGAGATTTTTGGTATGTCTCCCTTATTATTAGTGAAGTTTTGCAGCAGAATTATAACCTACCATTTTTAGGATATATTGCAAATAAAATATTATTCTTCTAGTGCCAAAGACACAGGGCCATTTGAGGCCTTCAGTTCCCCCTGTAAGAGAAGAGTGAAGCTAAGCATGATTAAATAAGGTCTTATAGATTTAACTGCATATTGGACAGATCCTCTGGGACCTCAAAGCCTTTTTGAGAATTACAAGGTTAAATGGTAATAAAATTATTTTTGCTGCAAGAACAGGCAGCCCATGTTGACAGTCCCTGCTCTGTGGCTCTGACCACTTCCATCTGTAGAATCATCATTTTGTTTCATTTTACAAACCATATAAAAATGAATTGGATTTACCAAAGAGCAGAACTCATAATATATTTAAGTCTATATATCCATAGAAACAGAATCCAGACATGCATTTTTGTTGGTTATTCAGGGGCTGACCATCTTTCTCCTTACGCAGCCGCTGTCTGCACTTGGGACTACAATTATCAGAATCCTCAATTGGATTATACTTTTACATAAGTCAAGCTAGTGAAGTATTAAAAAATACATAATTCATTTTTACCCAGAAATTTAAGCCATGACTTCTATTGTAGTAGCTAATCTGATTTCCTGGTCATATGAAACCTTAAAAGGGTCTTCCAAGGGCACAAAACCACAGTTTCTCTTTTTCCCTCAATGTTTGTCAGTTCTATATTCAGGAGCTCAGATTTCCTCTCAAGTCAGGATGTTTGTGGTGCCATTTATAAATGAATCCAAGTTTAAATGTTTTACTGAGCTCTCAGCAATATTTGTTATATGTAGTGTCAGAAAACCAGCTAGATTTAGGCATGAGAAAGGGCTTAAGAGGACAGGTAGTAGTAGACTAGAAATCAAGAAACCAGAATTTGAATTCTAGTTCTTTTTATCAACTGAATTACTTGACTTCCTTAGCTTCCTCATCTATAAAAGGAGATTACTTGAATTTAGTTTGCAGGACTGTGGTGGTTCGCAATGAGGCAATAGGCAACCAGGTGAGTAGAAGAGCACAGGGTGTTGGAGACCAGCAGGGTGGATTTGGGGCCTGTTTCCTCTGTTAACTCCTTGTTTGCTCTCAGTAAAATCACTTCTCCTTAATGAGCCTCTCCCCTCACACATAAAAAAATAAAAATGATGGCAGGTAATCTCTAAGTTCCCTTTGGGCTAGCAAGTCTGATGATCACTTCTTTCCCTGTTTTTTTTGTTTGTTTGTGTTTTTTTGTTTTTTTGTGTGTTTTTTCCAAGTAAAGGAGCTAACAGCACTACAGTTCTTCCCTCTAAGAGGTTCTACTAGTATGTCTCCAAGTTGGGCCTTCAACGAAGCCAGTTCTAGACTACCTTGTTTTAACTCCTAACTCCTTCTAAGTCACCTCTTCATTGCATATATATTTATGTTTATATTTGCATTTAAACTGTGACTCATGATTTTTCTTCCTCTAGACATTTTAAAGGAACATGATTTAATCTCAAATGATCTTTGCAATACTGATGTGTTCATATTTTTTTTGTCCAAGGAACCTAGATCTCAGCTGTGGGAGGAACCTTGGCCATCATTCTGTATAACTTTTCCTCTCCATGATTCCTTCTGCAGTTTTCCTGGTAGAGGGCATTCAGCTTCTGTGTGAATGCTTTTAGTGATGAGGCACTCACTAGTACGGCTCTATCTTTGGACCCATTCCTAACTACCTATACCACATTGCTCTACAGAGCTTGAAATTCGGGGATATAGCTGACAGTAAGGG
Organism: Myotis brandtii; assembly: GCF_000412655.1. Lineage (NCBI taxonomy): Eukaryota > Metazoa > Chordata > Mammalia > Chiroptera > Vespertilionidae > Myotis > Myotis brandtii. The sequence goes on from NW_005364671.1 coordinate 2,333,983, forward strand.
AACATTACTATTTCAGATATTAGGTACTAGCAAATGATTCAGGAAGCCTCCCATTTGTGGAAATGCTTTGACCTTCACTTGATGGGATATTATAGCATATTTATCCCGAATTAAAGATCCACTTTTGTGTGCTGGATCTGTTACTCCTGAAAGGTCTTGGACAGGTCTCTTCATGCCCCTGCTTCTGCTCATTTGCAAAATGGATATAAGAATAGTCAACCTGCCTTTCTCCAAGCTGTTGAGAGGATGAACTAAGGTGACATAAATAATATCCTTTATAGAGTGCTATATCAGGGGTGAGCCAACTCTGGGCTAGCCATCTGTTTTTGTAAGTAAAGTGTTTTTTTAAATATGTTTTTTATTGGTTCTCAGAGAGAGAAGAAGGGAGAGGGATAGAGAGATAGAAACATCAATGAGAGGGAAGCATCATCAATCAGCTACCTCTTGCATACCCTCTACTGGGGATAGAGCCTGCAACCTAGGCATGTGCCCTGACAGGAAATCGAACTAATGACCTGTTGGTTCCTGGGTTGACACTCAAACCCTGAGCCACACTGACTGGAATAAACGAAGTTTTATTGTACCATAGCCATGCCCATTCGTTTTTTGTTATGTCTTTGGTTGCTTTCTTACTAAATTGTCTGAGTTGAATAGTTGTATCAGAGCTGTGTGGCCTACAGGCCTAATATACTTACTATCTAGCCCTTTATGGAAAAGATTGCTGACTGCTGTGCTATACAAATATGTGTTTATTATTAGCATCATTAGAAATATTTTAGGAAAAGGATAAGATGATTATATTGTTGTATATTAATAGAAAGAAATCTAGTCAGCTCACTGGTGAACATTAAGCACCTAACAATGTCAAGAACTGCCCTATGTATTTAATGTGAAGTTTTAAAAAATCTTTACAAAAACACTACGTGTGAGGCATCTTATTGCATCCGTGTTACAAATGAACTGACTCAATAACATGACCAAGGCCATACTGGCAGAGGGCCAGAATTGAAATTTAGATATATGTTTCTAAAATTTGTATGATGCCACCTAGCTTCTCATAGTTATGACAGTTATGACTTTAAGTATTGTAATTCTTACTTGTTAGAAAGCACTAAGGATTGTAAAAGTTGTATATGACCAAGTTAATAATGGGTATAATAGTCTTTCATGCATTATAAATGAATAAACTAATTCAGAAAGGAGTTCAAATATATCTGTAGGATCAGTGCTTTGAAACCTATAGAAACAGATAACAGCAAAAACTAACAGACTGATAAAAATTGAATAGTAAGGATTACGGAATCCTTGAATGTTTTGACTTTGTCGCCACACCTTTATCAGCCCACAGCAACCTTTTTCAGTCAGGTGTCTATTAGCTCAATACTGAACATCTCAATGGAATCACGCCTGGTGAAAAGAAGAATGAAAGGAGTCTGTACGCTGACAGTCTGATTGTTCCTCTAGTCTGTGTTTTTTGAAAATCTTCTAACATTAACTGTAATATAGTCAAAACTTCAATAAAATAGGTTGGGCTACTTTATTAAAAGTAAGGCATAAGTGAAATGATTATTGATAGCTTTTTAGAAAGAACATGAGAATTATCAGTTGTACTAAAAAAAAAAAGGTAACAACATAGTATATCCCTTTCTTCACATGACATACTAATATCACACTTGTCATCCATGTGTAATTTGTAGTATTTAGAGTTAAAAGGAGCATTAAAGATCCTTTTATTTAACCCCCTCAATTTATAGATAACAAAACGGAGGCTCAGGAAAGTTTAGTTATTTGCCTAAGGTCACAGAGTTAATATATATCAGAACTACATCTTAAAACTGACTCTCACTCATTTGTTTATTAGTTTATTCATTCATTAACTTTTTAAAATTTAATTCAGTCATTCATCTAACATTTATCGAGGCCTTTCTATATGGTATTTGCTATATTAGATGCCATCATGTGTGTTATTTCATTTAATTCTTATGAGGTAGGTAGTATTACCTTGATTTTATAGTTGCAAAAACTGAGATTAACAGCCTTGCCCAAGGTCTCACAGCGTTGACATGAATTAACCAGTTAGAGAGAATATGGAGCCAATTTAAAGCTTTCTATATAATTCCAAAGTCAGGTACAATAGAACTAATTAACCCTTTGTTTCAACTCTGAAATAATAATTGTTTTTGTCAGACTTTCAAACTGAGCTGATAGAAAACTTAGTATTTGAAGTCACTGGCCAGAGCCTGAAGAGATGATCTCTGAATTCAATCAGTGAACAGAGATTTATGTTTTATTTCATCTTGCATTTTGTTTAACCTCATATTCTTATGTATACATATTTTAAATGTCTGCAGTCATAGAAATGCAAGTTTACATATTGCTTTTTATTACTTCACATCGAAATTTCATATAATCTTCCAATGTCAGCCTATATTCCATTTCATGGATAGTCTTTGCCGTTAGAATTTTAATAGTAAAGGGCTATTCAGTTATATAATTGTAACTATAATTTACCTCATTCTCTTTGTTGTACATTTATTTTCTAAACTAAGCTATTGAACATGTTCTGACATTTAGGGTTTTTAATCTTCTGTTTTATTATTTAAGAAATGGTATGGGAAGTAGTGTAAGATCACTTGGTCAAAGGGTAAGAATGTTATTATTGGTCTTTTATATTTGTATATTAAGATCAAAGGGATTGTACAAATTTTTAGTGTCTATATGAGTAAAAAAGGAATCAGTTTACATCATTAGGACTATTATATTTTTGACAGATTTTTGTAAATTTCGTAAATGGCTAAATGCTTTAGATTCCTTGCATGTGTATAGTAGCAAAGGTGGTGTTTTGTAACCTGGATACAAAGATTTGATTCTTATTTTTACCTAAATAGGAAGTTATTCCTCCTTTGGGTTAGCATATCATCCACAAGGGTTAGGCCACAGAATATAAAATATTTCAGCTGCCCTGCTGTGAGGGATGATGACAAAAAAGAAAGCAATTTCAAACCTAAGATTTTTTTGCAATATTTATGTCTTCTCTTCTTAAGACTAAAAATAATTTCACTTAGAATATTGTGCAAAGGATATAAAGAAGTTTGATTAAAGACTCCTTCAAATGTTGATGTATCTTTTTAATATATACCCTCCTTTAATATTGCAACCAATAATTAAAATAAATCTACATTAAAAAAGCAATAAAGAATCTAACCATGAAAATTCTCATTAAATACAGTTTTAATGCATTTATTTCATTTCATTTAGGAATACTTTATATGAGCACATATTTTGTAATAAATAATAAGAACCCGCCTTGATGCATCCTAGAGAATTTGGAACTACTTTGGTATGAAAAATAATTTAGTTATTCACTCAATAAATCGGCATTATTTATTGTCTTTTATTCTTTTTAAATCATAACATAAAGATACCATCTTAACCATTTTTAAGTATACTGTACAGTAGTGTTAACTATATGTACATTTTTGTGCAACAGATTTCTAGAACTTTCCATCTTGCAAAACTGAAACTCTGTAACCACTGAATAACAACCTCTCTTCCTCCCAGCCCTCCAGCCCCTATGAAATGACATTCTATTTTCTTAGGCAAGAGTTTGACTACTTTATATATATCAAATAAGTAGGATTCACTTAATTTTTAAAACGGAATAATATTCCATTGTATATTTTTTTCTGTATCCATTCCTCTGTTAATGGACATTTAGGTTGCGTCCATCTCTTGGCTATTGTGAATAATGCTACTCTGACCATGGGTATGCAAATATCTTTTCAAGATGTTGTTTTCAATTCTATTGGACATATACCCAGAATTGAAATTGCTGAATCATAAGGTAACTCTATTTTTAACCTTTTGAAGAACCTCCATACTGTTTTCCATAGAGGCTGCACCATTTTATATTCCTATCAATAGTGTACAAGGATTCCAGTTTCTCCACATCCTCACCCACACTTGTTATTTTCTGGTATTGTTTTTTAAAGTGGCCATCCTAATGGGTATGAGTTAATAACTCAGTATGGTTTTGACTTGCATTTCCCTGATAATTATTGAAGTTGAAAATCTTTAATATGCTTGTTAGCCATTTGTATATCTTCTTTAGGAAAATGTTTGTTCAGATCCTTTGCTCATTTTTAATTGGATTACTTTGTTATTGAATTGTAGTTCTTTGTGTATTTAGATATTTATGATTTGCATATATATTTAATTCTGAAATCCAAAAATGGTGTATTTTTACGTAATATTAAACTTATTTGATAGCAAAAGTTTTACCCATCTGGTTATGAGGTGACAGTCTTTATTCATCCCACTTAGTGTGAATAGTCATACATTTTGCTACAGAAATATTGTGTTTGAATATTGACTGCTGCTCTGGAATTCACTGAATGTGGTAAAGAATATACACTACATATATTCAAACAATTTTTTAATAATTAAAAAAATTGAATGCCAAAATTTTTTTATTCCCAAGAATATTAGCGAAGGGATTGTAGACCTATATTTTTTTCCTTTACTCACGGGTAAGGGTATTTATGTAGACCCACAGGGAATTGATCTCAAGAAGGCAATTTTAAGCCCACCATGTCCTCCAGAGAGTCAGTAATTGTGGAACGTCTGGGCCACCTGAAACAACCCCAGCAAGAACTCTTTGCCAAAGGTGGGAGTTAAGGAAGCCATTAAGGAATGAGTTCCAATGTAAATCAGATTATAATGGACATGCAGATTGAAAAAAGGCTCATTGCCTAAATTTCTTATGACTTTGTTATTGAATTACTTATATCCATGACCTAAGGAACTTTCAGTTTACTCAAGTTACTTTTATAATTAATGCATTTTATTTTATTAGTTGGGCACAAAATAATGAGGCTGCCTAGCATAGAATAGGAGCTTAAGAAATGCTTGTCAAATAAATGAATAGTTGAAACAGATTTATTCACATTCACGTTTCCATTTACCTGTAATTACACCCATGAGCTTCAAATATTTTCATTAAAAAGATAGATCAGTATTAGTCATTAAGCTGTCTTTAGAAAAAGCTTAATAGAGAAAAATTTAATTATTCAGCTATCTATTTTATTTAGTAAACCTTTATTTGGTACCTACTATGTGCTAGGCCCAGTAGCAATACCGGGAGTGTAATGATGAAGTACAGTTAATTCCTGCCTGTGAGGAGCTTATGGACAGGATATAATTCACAACCATGCTCAAACCATGCAGCTATCTTTACTAGTATTTGTCTTTCCATGACTTCACCAGCTTTCCTTGTCTTCCTTGTTGGTGTGTGTTCCTGAAGACTTTTGTCCTCTCCTTTTTCTACACTCTGTTGTTTTGGTGGAAAATCACATTTTTAGAGCCAGAGTTTGGGCTCAATCACTTTAACTTAGATGAATTACTGAATCTCACTGAGCTCCATTAAACATTTATTGAATACTTACAATATGCCATACACCATTTTAATTGTTATAGAAATAGCATGAACAATGCAGGCAAAGTCCCTGCTCATATGGTATTTGCATTTTATCATAACAGTTAAAAATCCAGTGTGGTATGTATATGATAGCATTATAAGTAGGGATCTGTGGAAACCTAGTACCAAGGATTATTGGTGACACTCCCCCTGAGTGATCTTGAAGGCTGAGGAAGGATTAGCCCGGTTATAAAGGTTTGTCAGGTCAGTCTCAGCAGGAAATAGATGGGATATCTGGAATATCCAAAAAGGTATCTGAAGAGCACTTTTAAAATAGATTATTTGTAAAAATGAGTAGAGGTTTAAGAAAATCATCAGGGATAACAGAGGAGAATCTAGGGACTGGCTGTAGTAAAAGCTGTTCCTACCACAGAGACTTAAGGGGGCTAAGGAAGGAAGCTTTTACTAAAATCCTCTAAGAACTGTAGCTGACAACTCTCTCATATGGCCGGTGGGATGGGAGGAACAGAAAAATACTTAACCTCTTTCCTCTTTCCCTCCTGTCACCTGCCAGCGCTTCCCTTTGGCCTAATTCAATAGGAAGAGAGAGGGCAAAGCATACCACATGATGTAGTATATAGAGGTTAGTCTCCTGGCCATTCAGGACACAGACCCCTGAGAAACATAGAAAATAGATCTGGAAGGGCAAACAGAGAATAAGTAGCATAGGAAGAGTTCAAGGGTATTTCAGGCAGAGGCAACAGCAGGAAGGCCTAGGATGAGAAATGGGGGGGACAGGAGCACCTGATAGTGGTGCGCAGAGTCTGCAGTAAGAAGGGGGCTCCAGAAGTAGTGGGAGTTAGGATGTGGAGGATCTTAAATGCCATGCTAAAGAGCTTAAACTTTCAACATATAGGGAGAGAGACATGGCTAAAGGGATCCAGAAATAACATAATTAGATTTGTGTTTTAGAAAGTTAGCTTTGGAGGTGTTAAGAATATGATTTGGGGGAGATGTTTCTGTTCCTGGATGGTCTGAGGGCATAGGCGAGGAGGGAGGCAATGTCATTAGAAGTACAAAGGGTCAGACGCTGTCTGGGAAAGGCAGGAAAGGCCTCCTTTAAAACAGCCTCATTGTAGGGTTTTCTTTCTTATCCTTTCTTGAATGTAAATGGAATATTTTGTGAAGCAGGCCAGAACTGGCCTTGAAGCTATCTTTCTTCTGATAATCACTTCCCTGGAAGAAACGATGAATTGTGCTTTGTCCATATTCCTTCAAAGATTGCTTCTATAACCTTTCCTTAAACACATTCCCAAGAGCTGCCTCTTTCATTAAGATGAGGCCATTTTCCTTCTTCTGTTTTGTTGGAAATGTCTAAAAAGGAAATGCAGTCCCATTTCCTTCCTGTCCTAAGAGTCATTATATATTAATAGAATATCTACATGTAGATAAGCTCTGGGTTCCTTTGTCCTACAGGAAGGCATCAAAGGGCACCATGACTTTTAAAACAGTCCTTCAAGGTGGGTAAAGGTAGCCTTTAAAGAGAAATCATCACTTCTTAGAAATGATATCCCCTGAGAAGTTTTATTCACTCATCCGGTTGACAGGCAGCAATGCTGTGGGAAAAGATGAATGGTACTTTCTAGAACTGAATATGCAGGACACAATGAAGCACATGCAAGAATCAGGGCAAAGGACACTTTGGACCTTCACCTGTGGGCTGTTACCAACGACAAGCTTCTCAAGGGCAGGCATCATATCTACATCACATACCTACTCATATGCCCTAGCTAACAGCAGTTTCTCAGAAATTGTTTTATGAATGAATAGTACCTTTCTAGGCAGTGGAAATAATCTTTGCAGAGGTTCAGAACCCTGAGACAGCGCGGTTTATGTAAGAAAATAAAATGCAAGTAGTTTGATAAGACTGGAAAAAAATGAGTTTGTTTGGGGAAGAAGAGAGACTGATGAAAGATTAAGCAATAGGAGTCCTCAAAAATAGAATTAACTCTGCCTTAAAATTCCACTGAGAAGTTTGGACTTCTTCTTATAGTTATTGGGAAGCTATTAGATAGGTTTAACTGTGGATGTGACATGGATGGCTATAAGATTTAGAAAGATCACTCTGATATAAAGAATGAAAGGGATGAAATCTGGGGAGGAAGTTAGTGAAATAGCCCATTTTGTGCCAGTGGCAGTGAGGATGAAACTAAGTATTTGGGTATGAGCAGTCCATAGGACATGTAGTACATGGAATATGGGTTGGGGTCGGGACAGGAAAAACCAAGAGGCTTATCACATCCTTCTGAAGAGCAGCCAGAGAACATGGGCTTAAAAGGAAGCCAAAGTTTGTGGCCTAAAGTCCCAGCTTTCTAGCCACAGAGACCTGGGTTTTGACAAATCACTGAATCCTTAGTTTTATTTAGGAGAAAATGAATAATAATAGAACCTTGCTCATAGAATTAATGGGAGGATAAAATGTGAAAATTTGTATAAAGGGCTTTATACATGGATACATTTAAAAAGAAAGTTAATCTCATACATTGTCGGTGGGAGTGTAAAATGGTACAGCCACTGTAGAAAACATTTTGTTGGCTCCTTAACACGTTAAGTGCCAAGCCTGTTTTGTCTTCCTTTCCGTTTAGCCTGCGATATCCGATTTCACCGATATGCTGGCGGCACCAGTGACTGACGAGGTCTGGACGGAAAGTATAGTTTCAGTCACCGGTGACAGACATGGCGCTTAACGTGTTAATAAGGTAAACCTAGAATTACAATATGTCACGATAATTTCACTCCTAGGTATGTACTTAAAAGAATTGAAAAGAGCTGTTCAAGCAAAAACTTGTACACATGTGTTCATAGCAGCTCTCTTCACAATAGCCCAATGATAAAACAACTCAAATGTCCATAAAAAGATGAGTGGATAAACAAAATATAGTATATCCATAGAGTGGAATATTACTGAGCCATAAAAGGAATGCCAGATTGATACATGCTACAGTATGAACGAACCTTGAAAACATTATGCTAAGTGAAGAAAACCAGACATGAAGTACCATATATTGTGCCATTCCATTTATATAAAATATGCAGAATAAGCAAATCCAAAGAGATAAAAAGCCAGTTAATGCTTGTCCCAAGAGATGGGAGGGGGGAATAGGGAGTGAGTGCTTAATGAATATGAGGTTTACTTTTGGGGTGATGAAAATATTCTGGAATTTGATACTAATGATGGTTACACAACATTGTGAATATATTAAATGTCATGGGATTTTACAACTTAAAATGGTTAAAATGATAAATTTTATGTCATGTGTATTTTACCACAATAAAAACATAAAAGGAATTTAACAAAAGTATATATTTTATCTCTATCCTAAGAACTTATACTGCTAGGGTCATGTTCATATAATCCATTGAACACTGAAGCCTTGGCTTGCACTTGATGGTGGATCTTTGGAACACACATGCTTCTGCCCAAGCTTGGTTCTTTCAGTCAGTGATATCCACTCTGGGTGGCTCCCAGAGGGCACTGTGCCAGGTTGAGAAATTACAAATGATCATGCATGCCAAAGCCCAGCATTCTGAAAGGTGTATAAATGCCTGTCTTTATGCCTCACCCAGCTTGTCTCCCTCTTGCCATGCCAAGTAGGATGTCACCTTTTTTCTCAGAGCTTCTGGCTCCAGTCTGCTCTTTGTTATAGCTCAGTCCATCTGCTCCAGTAAAATTTTGGCTCAGTTTTAGCCAAAGGAGAACCTTTCTATGTCTAGCAAGAGCATTATCTAGTAAATTTGGAAAGCAGTAGGATGAAAGATGTTGGGTTGAGCCTAGATAGCAGTGACATAAGTGTCTATTCCTTCAATGGACGTTTTGAGCATCATCGTTTTGCAGGCATTGTGCTAAGCACAGTGGAATATTAGAAGAGGAAACATAACTATTCATTTAATCACCATTCACTCATCCATTCACCAGTTACCTATATATTGAGCGTTTAGAATTGCCCTTGGCCCTAGGGATATAGCAGTGATCAAGATAGACATACTCTCTGATTTCAAGGAGCCCAGAGGAGGAAGGGATTCATATTTTCTGGCAGTATGAGGAAACTTTTCCTAGAAACAATGATATTTGAATTAAACACTGAAAGTTGAGTTGAATTACCCACTGCTGATGGAGAAGGTTGTAGGTGTGTAGGAGAGTATAAGCATGGGAAACAGAAGAGACCATGAAAATCTTGGTCTTTTCTTCCAACTGCTAAAAAATGCTTTCACCTAGTACTTTTGCTTGCTATCTCATTCAGTTTTCTTTAACAACATTTTGAGTTTTTATTTTATTTTATAGACAAGGTTCAAAGAGGTTCAGTAACTTGTATATGTTCTATTTAGCCAGTAAGTAAAAGAGCTAGGATTCAACTCCAGATCTTCCTGAGGCTAAAGCCCATACTCTTTTTCTACACTGCTCCACTTTCCTAGAAACCAAGAACAGTTAACCCTTGAACAACCAGGACTTAAAGGCACCAACCATACATTTGAAAATTGGTGTATAATGTTTTTTTAAACTTATGCAATCATTTTATTTGAAATTTGCAGTTTCAAAAATATAATTTTGCATTGTTTTGAGTATAAAAGAGCTTTAAGTTGGATTCTTTTCTTTTATTTCTTTTTAATTTTTATTGAATTTATTGGGGTGAAAGAAGTTAATAAAATTACATAGGTTTCAGGTGTACACTTCTATAACACATCATCTGTTTTTTGTATTGTGTGTTCACCACCCCAAGTCAAGTCTTCTTCTATCACCACTTGTCCCCCTTTACCCTTTTTAACCTCCTCCCCTCTCCCTTTCCCCTTGGTAAACACCATACTGTTGCCTGTGTCTGAGTTTTTATTGTTTTATTGCTTAAAGTATTACAAAGGGTATTACATATGTGTCCTTTTTTTCCCCCTGCCCTTGACAATCCCCTGGCCTCCCCTACCCCCCAGTGTCTTATGTCCATTGGTTATGCTTATATGCATGCATACAAGTCCTTCGGTTGATCTCTTCCCCGCCTCCCTTCTGCCCCCCAACCCTCCCTGGCCTTCCCACTGCAGTTTGACAATCAGTTTGAGGCAGCTCTGCCTCTGTATCTATTATTGTTCATAAGTTTATAATGGTGTTTATTATCCATTAATGAGTGAGATCATGTGGTATTTTTCCTTCATTGACTGGCTTATTTCACTTTTCCTTTGCTTAATCCCTTCACCTTTTCCACCTGGCCCTCCAACCCTCCTCCCCTCCCCTCTGACATCTGTCAGTCTATTCTCTTTTTTTATGAGTCTGTTTCTATTTTGTTTGCAAATGTATACTTTTGACTCTACAGTCATCCCTTTGCATCTCTGGAATCAACTAATTGCAGATGAAAAACAGTATTTTGGCATTCCCAACCATGGAATGTGAAAATACTGTTTTCTGTTGCATTGGTTGCATCCTCTGATATGAAATCCATGGGCTGACTGCATTTATTGAATATAAAATCCACCTATAAGTGGACCCCTGCAGTTCAAACCCATGTTGTTCAAGGGTCAACTGTACACATTTACAATACCATGTGATAGTTACTATGAGGGTTGCAGCTCCCTGTGAATGTTCTCTATTAGAGAGTAACCAACTTAAACTGAGAGTGATTAAGAAAAGCTTAATTAGAAAGATGATATTTGAAAGATAAAAGATAAGTAACAAGAGGAGAACCAAGATGGCGGCATAGGTTAACGCCGGAGTTTGCTGCCTCGAACAACCACTTCAAAAATACAACTAAAAGACGGAACAGACATCACCCAGAACCACAGGAAGGCTGGCTGAGGAGAAATTCTACAACTAGGAGGAACCGAGAATCAGAGGAGGCGCAGTGCTGAAGTAAAATACTAAGGTGCGGAG